>NW_004524621.1:11931028-11946459 GCF_000260255.1 Octodon degus | reverse complement strand
ATATGTCCTGAGTCTTAATTGACCTTAGAAGGCTCGGGCCAAAATGTTGACTTTCCTTGCAGCCCTCCCTTTTCTTTAATTTTGGTCTGCAAACTTAGGTTGTTAACCCTCCAGAAGACAAGCTTATTGTTATTACCATACAATGCACTGTCTTCGTTGGTTGAACTACCACAATTTATCTTCAATCTTATACTCATGGACATTAAATTGTTTATGTATACAAAATAATATGGATAGAAATATTATTGAATAAGTCCTTGCACACAAGTGTAAGTATATCTTTTGACCAAACTACTTTTTTTCTTTTTTTGTGGTACTGGGGATCAAACTCACAACCTTGTACTTGTCAGGCAGGTGCTTATGTCACTGAGCTATCTCCCTGGCCATGTAAGTACATGGGTAGGAGAAATTCCTAAAAGTTGAATTGTCAGATCTAACTAGTGTATTGAAATGTTATTATTTCTAATTGTCTACCAAATGTATAGATTTCCATGCTCAACAAAACCATATAACAATGCCTCTCTTGCCAGCATAGTTGTGCATGCCTATAATTCCAGCTACTCAAGAGGCCGTGGCAGGAAGATCACAAATTCAATTAGCGAAACCCTGTCCTAAAAAGGACTGGAGATATAGCTTGGTGCTTGTCCAGCATGTGCAAGGGTGTGGGCCCTCAATACTGAGAAAAAAGCCTCTTATTATGTAGTTCAGGCTGGCCTTGAAGTCATTACAAGCCCTTGAACTCAGAGCAATCCTCCTGCCTCAGCCTCCCAAATGCTGGGATAACAGGATGTGGCACAACACCTGGGCAAAAAACTTGTCTTTTCATACTTGTTGCCTCAATATTATCATATTTTTAATTTTTGTTGATCTGAGAGGTGAAAAATAAAATTTTATACATCCATAAATTTGTCTTGAGGTAGGTAATTACCTTTTGGTATGTTTATGTCCTTTTCTATAAAATTTCTCTTTCTATTATTTGCCCACAGATTACTAGGCAAGGCATTTGTTGGGCAAACATTACTTAGCTGATTTATAAGTGCCTTTCAATAGTAGATGTTCAGTAATATTAATAAAATTAGCTCTATGTGTTGCAGATATTTTCTCTCAGTTCATCATTTGATATTCATCAATGATGAGTTTTTGCCACACATAAATGTTTGCATTTTATGTATTTAAATTTATCAATCTTTTAGTTTTTGGTTTCTGTGTTTTAAATGATACTTAGGCTCCCTACATCCTTTAGTTATAAAAAAAAAGGCTCTCTGTAATTCTTCAGGTACTCAAGGTTTTATATTTTCATTTACATTTTTGCCCATTTAGGCTTTTTTTTCAATTTTTCTAAAATAATTTTTGAGACATCTTGTTTGGTAGTTAATTTTTTTATTTTTATTTTATTTTTTGCAGTGCCAGGGCTTGAACTCCGGCACCCAGACAGACACTTATTCTACTGAGCTATCTCCCCTGGTCCCTTTGTTTGGTAGTTTATACCAGTCTTGAGCTCACTGTGTAAGCCCAGGCTGTCTCAAACATGTGGTGATTCTGCTGCCTCAGCCTTCAAGAGCTGGGAGTACAGTAAAGCACCACCACACCCCTCTACATTTTAGTTTTGAGTAACGAGTGAAGTTGGCATGAGTTAAGAATTGTATTCAGATATAGGAAACAAACTCACCTAGAAAATAGCTTTTCAGAACCTTCAGGATTCTACTTAGGACAAAAGAAAATTGGAAATTGCTTTTACTCTTCTAACAACAAACAATTACAAAATTACAAATATACATTTTTTCCCTAAATTTATCAGGAAACTGAGGTTTTAGGGCAACTCAGTTAACTACAATCTAAGGAAAGACAGCTGCCCAGGAGGAGTTGTGGCACAGGTGCACTTGATTATTTGGGGGTGACTCTCACCATCACTATCAAGCTAGTAACATTGTTTAAAAATTTTTATTTGTACATACTTATGGGGAACAGTGTGATATTTTAATATGTACATGTATAAGATATGTGCCAGTCAAATCAGAGCAACTAATGTTGGCATCTCCTTATCACTACATTTTGTTTGGAGCTGCTAAACTTTTATCTTGTAGCTGTTGATAAAGTAGCTAAAAGTTTTAATGACTCTTTAAAGATCAAATGTGGGCCAGCATGAGAAAACCGCTCTGGTACCCACAAATACAAGGGGAATTCACTTTCATTTGCGAGTTTCTCTGCATAGGCCTTACTGTGTGTTCATAAGAAGCAGCGAGTATAGTGGGAAAATCTTGAGAAAGTCTCCCTTGTGAAACAGGCATAGGGGAAAGAACAGCTGCTTTAGGGACAGGAACCAAGCCTTTCCCAGATTCTTCCTCTGTCTTCTCTATGGGAACAAAAGCCTTTAGCTTCTGGGTAAAAGACAGTAAATCCTGTCACACTCCACAGTAAATCATGTGTTGAGGAAGATTCATGACATCTGCAGAAAAGGAAAACAAAAACAAAACAGAATAACTTTACATCCATTGGCCCTCAGACCATTGGAAGTCTTTTGGCTGAGGTTGGGGCAGAATCCTGGAGAAGGTTCTGTCCCTGAGACCCAAGGGCATAATGTTTGTATAAAGCTGATGATGAACCATCTGTCACCTAGAAACACTACTACCACTAACAACCAGGTTGCACTGAGTAACAAGTGACAGCAGTCTACTTCTAGAGCATGGAAGAAGATCCTTTTAACAGCTCAAAAGGAACATGTAAACTGAGGATGGGACAGATATTGAAAAAATTTTTAGCAAGACCAATCATAAACATTAAGTAACGTTAGAGAAATTTGGAGCCTTTGGTCTGAGTGTGATCTGTTATGCCTTGGGGAGAAACGGCAGCAGAAATGAGAAAAAAACAGACAAGAAGACAAGAGCTGGGTTAGGTGGTGACTTGTCTGTCTGGTTGGTGGCATGACCCACCCCCCAAGCAACAATATGGACGTTTGTTTATAATGTGAAGTTAGTAACATGTGACACCAGGTTGTCTAGTGACTAATACCAGACCTTAACCAGTCAGGATGAGTTGTAAGGACTGAGTTAGCTTGTCTGCTTTAGGTACTGAGGCCTAGTCCTGCTTATTCACATTTGACCAATTTTCTAGCTTCCATTGCTCCCAACACTGGGGTTCCCTGACAGGAATATAGCAAGAACAAAACCTGAACACAGATGACTAGATTGAACCAGTCTCTCAAACACTGAAGGCCCAGCAGAAGAAAAGGGTCGCCTATTTTCAAGCATACAAATTACTTAAATAAGTCTTTAATGCCTTGCAGTAGATGATCATCTTTTGACAGAGCATTATTTTGAGGCAATCCTTCTGATCAGATGGATAATTTCAACAAGTGAGATGGAAAACTAAAGAAAGAATCAAATTCAATTCTGGAAATAGAAACATGGTAATAGACATACAAGATGTTTTTTTTTTCAGGCTCATCAGTATCTTCACACAGTAAAGAATCAGTGAAACTGAAGTAGTTCAATAGAAATTATTCATATGGAAAACACAAATACAAAAAATGAAAAAAATGGAAACAGAAGCCAAGCCAAACAACAATAGAGCATTTAAGAGCTATGCCACAATACCAAATATTCTGAGATATATGCAGTTGGGATCTCTGAAGCAGAAACGAGTCAAGGGGACAAAAGCATTTTAGAAGAAATAATTGCTGAGAATTTCTCAAAACTGATGACAAATCCTGAACCAAAAATCTAAGAAACTCCATGACTTAGATAATTTGCTAATAAATAACATCATGCTAAAATCTTCATACATCCACTATGAAGACAATATGCAATGTATTAATTATTGAAACTGTCCTATTAATTGTTTTTGATACTGTCTCATTGCTATTTGTTTCTCAATAAAATTAATAATAAAAAAATTTAAAGAATCTTGATACATTTTCTCTCATGAAAAATAAAGACAATTTGTTTAGAATATACCCCTTTTCAGCTGACCAAATAGCTCAGTGGACTAACACACCTGCTTAGGCAGAGTGCAGAGGCCAGGGTTCCATTCCCCAGGCTGTGCCAGCCCTGCACCCAAGGCCCACTGAGATGGTGATTGAGACTGGGCATGGTGGTGCACACCTGTTGGAAGGCTGAAAAATAGGAGGATCACTATGAGTCCAATACATAGTGAGACCCTATAGATCCTGTAGACCTTGTACTAAATACCAAAAAAAAAAAAAAAGGCCCCTTTTGTTTATTTCCATTCAACATTTTGCTATGTGAAGGACAGAGAGCTCCTTTAGAGCATAGAAATTGTACACTCAATATCATTGGATATCATTTTTCAAATATATTGGCACAAGAGAAGGGTGGAGAGCCACTACTCTAAAGAACAAATCTTGCCAAAATCAAGTACTCTTTGGTGCAGGGAATTTCCCAGTTGGTGGACTTGGCAAGATTTGTTTTTATCCAGATCCATCATGTACTTATTAATCACCTGCACCATCAGACAGGACTTAGCAGGAAGCCAAGGGTTTCATATCACTTGACAGAAAGTGATATGAAGAAGAGGCAAGAAGAGACAAGGTTACCTCCTAAACAACAGATGTGGGAAGGAGGTGGTGGAGTGTGGTGGGTGTGCCGAGCACAGAGAGGCAGAGGAGGGATTACAGCAAGGGGCAGCCAGCTGTCAGACTCACCTCTAAGACAAAGCAGAGAAGTCAGGAAAGAGCTGAAGTAGGCTGGATATCAGGCCTCTTTAGTTGGATTATTGTTAACCTTTCCCCTTCCTATTCCTGTATATGTGGTTTCTTAGATCCATAAATTAGTGCTTGTCACTAATGATAGATGGATTTTTTGAGGGGCTGGCTCAGTATGCCTTAAGGGCAGGTCTGGTAAGGCATGAGGATCTGGGGATTGAACCATACTATCCTGAGCCTGATTGCTTTGCTTAAGCAGGCACTTAAACAACTGAGCTAATGGGCAGACCCCCACTAATGATAGCTATAAGGAAGAAATATAGCCCCAAATCTTAAGTTCATCTGAAATGGCCAAGACGACCATGATGGACAAGAGGACCCCCAGGGAGGGTTGCTCTGTTTCCACCCATCAGTCAGCTTCACTTTATGGGCCAGCTGGTTTGCAGGAATGTAAGAAGTAGGTCTTCTCATGGGAGAACAAAAACCAACCAAACAACAACAAAAATGAAAAGAAAAAAAAGGAAAAAAGACTTTAATACTTTTTGAGGAAAATGATATTTATAAAAAAGAGTAGCTGTGTTAAAATGTTGATTAGAGTAAGGTTATGGGGGAAAACCAACATGGGAAATTATTTGAGAAGAAAGAGTATAGCCACAAACAGAGGTATTTCTGAGAAAAACACCAGGGAGGAATGTTGTGAGTACAGTTTTTTCATTTTTCTGAATATGATACTGTAATTATATAATAAGAGAAAAGCATTTCCAAAGTGACAATTAAAGGATCTTTCAATGAAGTGATAGGATAAATTTCTTCAGATCACTCCTGCTCAGAACTACTAGAAAAGACTGACAAGATGTATTTTTTAAAAATCTGTTGGAATGCATTCTATAACTACAACCACATTGAGCAAGCATGGGTCAAGACTTAGGCGAAAAGGGAAGTTGACGGAGATGAACCTAAGATTTGGAGCTATATTTCCTCCTTAAATCTATCATTAATGACAAGAACTCAGAGGCTGAGGAGGAGAAAAACTGACAGACTTATAGGATGGGAGAACAGAAACTGGAACTCAAGGCCTTATAAGGAAGAAGGATTCTGGTAAATACCACAGGTTTTTGAGTGACCCTGAAGGGCTGTGCTATTACAACAGATATGAACAGGAGCTAGACAAACCCTCAAAGGGAACAGATCCACTCTAAGTCCCTTTAGTCCCTGATTTAACTATGATAATATAGATTGTCATCACCTCTATTTTAGGTACCAGCCATAAGGTACCAAAGCCTGAAAAACTTAGTGCATGAAAGGAAAATTACAGGCTAATCTCATTTATGAACATAGACATTATAGACTTAAAATATTCCCAAATCAAATCCAAGGATGATAAAAATAACACACTATAACCAAATTGGACTTATTTCAGAAATATAAAACTGGTTTAAACCTGAAATAAGCAATCAATGCAATTCACATAAAAAGAGGAAAAATCATATGATCATATTGATATCCATAGAAAAATAGCCAGATAACGTTAAGCATCATTCATTACAAAGACTTTTCTCAAACAAGGAACAGAAGAAATCTGGGGCCAGGGATATAGCTCAGCCACACAGTAGCTGCCTGGCAAGTGGTAGGCCCTGAGTTTGATTCCCAGTAACAAAGCCAAAAGAGAAATCTGATATGGCAGGTCAACTAAACAAAGATAATACAATTGGCCCTCCCTATCCATGGCTTCCATATCCTTATAATCACTAGGTATAGATAAAAAAATTTGAAAAAAATTGCATCTGTACTGAGTGTACAAGCTGTTTTTAATCATTATCTAAACAATATAATATATTTAAATAGGATTTGTATTGTATCAAGTATTATATGTAAACCAGCAATTATATAAGTGATACAGGAGTATGTATATAGGTTATATGCAAATACTATACCATTTTATAAAAGTAACTTAAGTACTATCAGACTTTGGTATTTGTGTGTACATGGGACCCTGAAACCAATATCCCCATAGTTACCAAGGGATGATCCTATTTAAATGCTGAAATCTTTTACCTCAGAGATAAGGATAAGTCGATTATACTTTCTGACTGGAGTTGTGGGGATTGAGCCACAGCAACCCGAGGCTGACTGCTTTGTTGAAGCAGCCACTTAAACAACTGAGCTAAGGGGCAGGCCCTAGTCGATCATACTTTCTATCACTTTTTACATCCAAGGAGTGGATCAAGACATTAATAGATCCATGCATTATTTCCTGAATGACTTTGTTATGAAAGTGAGCTCCCTCTGGCTAGCCTTCTCTCTCCTGCCATGCGATGCCCTCTGCCATGTCAGGACTCAGCAAGAAGGCCCTCACCAGATACCAAGTAGATACTGGTGCCATACTCTTGGATTTCCAGAACCATGAACTAAATATACCAATTTTCTTTATAAAGTATTCAGTCTGTGGTATTCTGTTACAGCAACAGAAAATGGACCAAGACCCAGTTTGTTTCTTTAGGGTGATCACAAAAAAGCTTCTAGACCAGTGATGGTGAACCTTCTAGAGCTTTCAATGATACAAACAGCTTGCTGTGGCACATGTGCAATGGATTTGCCACTGTTATTCTAAACATAAAGGAGTGTCTTCATTAGAGTATTCTTGAGGATGGGAAAATATTTACTTAAACATAAAAAGCATTAGTCATAAAAGGATATTTTATATGTTACACAAATTGCACTAAAGTCAAGATCTTTCAACAAAAACATCAAGAGGGGATAATGGCAAGCCACAGCAGGGAAAAGGTAAAAAAAGTTCTTAGCCAATAAAGAGATTGTACCTAGATTATAGAAAGAAGTGTTGTAAATCAATAAGAAAAAGACAACCAAAAAGACAAATGGGCAAGAGACCTGAGCAGGCACTTCTCAGAAAAATATAACAAAATACACAGCAGATGGAAGAACTCTCGGCCTCACTAGAAATCACAGAATTGCAATAATTAAAACCACAAGAGATAATAGCCTTAGGCTTACCAGAAAAGATAAAATAAAA
The DNA here is from genome assembly GCF_000260255.1 of Octodon degus. NCBI lineage: Eukaryota > Metazoa > Chordata > Mammalia > Rodentia > Octodontidae > Octodon > Octodon degus. The sequence continues at coordinate 11,938,768 of NW_004524621.1, read as the reverse complement.
CCTTTACAATGCAGAGAAGATAAGAATCTTTAACAGTGTGCCCAACTCCCCAGCTCTTGTCTCGGATCGAGGAGTTAGAGATGAGTGTTGGGCTGACGAAGGTAGCCCATTTGTAGAGCAGCCTGTAGTAAAGGGTTATTTACTAATTTGATCCTCACTGATGGAAGGTGCCTACATGGCTAGCACACTGGGATCAGAGTTGTTCTAAACAAAGTCCATGTGGTGAAAACCAGGCGGGCCTGGCATTTTAAATGACATAGGCATCAATCATCACGTTGCCTTGTGTGTCAAGCAGCAAATAATGAAATACATGAAAAACCTCAGGCCCTAGAGGGCTACTGAACTCTAAAAGATTATTATTCATTTGTTTCTAGGAAACTTGCTTAATTTCAGGGCATTATACTGCTGCAGGGCCACAATTATTGTCACTGAGTTTCTTCATGCAACTGTTTGTGGTTGCTGGTTCATAAGTGCTATGGATCATATCGCCTTGAAACAAAAGCTTCTGATAGATGTTGCTGCTGTGAGTCTTGTCCCTTCATTCCAGTCTTTCAAAGTTTCACTGTATCTTGTATTCAGAAAATATTAGCAGCTAAGATGTGCTGGGGAAAGAGACGTATAGATTTTGCCACACAGCAGCAACACTTCTATATATGAACATCTTTGCAGTGCCCAAGGGCTAAATTTTCCAAGGAGTTGAACAGGAAACCCAGGAATAGAGTCAGGTAGCAAGACAATCAGAGACGCCCTGTGCAACAGTAAGTGGGTATTGCTATATGACAGCAAGAGGCACTAGAGGGCAGCACCTGCCCACCCGATACTTCCAGGAAGGCTAGGGACAAGCTTTCTAAGGTCATCTGCTCCAGTGGCTCTCAACCCTCGCTTTAAATCAAAATCACTAGGAAGCTTGTTTAAAACCAAGACTGGCTATATTATTTTTATTTTTATTTATTTTTTATTATTTATTTATTTATTTATTTATTTTTTGCAGAACCAGGGATTGAACTCAGGCCCTTGCACTTGCCAGGCAAGCGCTTATCCACTGAGCCATCTCCCCGGCCAGGCTATATTATTTTTAGGGCCAATTAAAAAATGAAAATATAGACCTCTTGTTCAAAAAGTAGGGAAAGAAGAGCTGGGGAGATAGCTCAGTGGCTTAAGTGCCTGCCTGACAAGCACAAGGTCCTAAGTTTGTTCCCTGGTACCACAAAAGAAAAAGAAAAAAAAAAAAATAAAATAAAAAGAAAAAGAATGCTGTTAAAGGTACTAATACCTAACACTCCCATTTGCCCTGGTATCTTTTTTGCTATGTAATATTATAAAAAAAATAAGAACTTGAAATAACCTCCATGACTGTTAATTTTATACTGTGCAATGCAAATATCAGAACATTTTTATGTAGATTCACCAACATTATACCATTTGTATTTTGTAGCTCATTTATGCACATATACCTTGTTTTTACTATAACAGTGCAAACATTACATAAAGCTGAGTTAATGATTTTTATTTTAATTCTCCATCCTTGCATATCTACCAACACTGAATTTAAGCCTACGGCTTCTATAACACTCCTGTGTTGTACTCATTTCGATCCTGCTGACCTTTTACACACGACAAGCTCCTCACAATTCTGCATTAGTGTGCACTGCAGATGCTATGTGTGAATGAAGGGTAAACATACTACACAGATCTCCCCTGCATGTGCACGCATATCATTATCCCACCGACCATTAATCACAAACGATAAGTTCAAAACTAAAATGATGTTCCACACACAAAAGTGCATAATATTTAAGAGGTTGCGGGCAATTGGAAACCTATTCAGAGATAGGGAAACCTTGTAACCTGTCATAGAACTTTAATCTGGATCTTGCCAAACTGTAGACTACATTCAAAGATGGGGTTCTGGAGCTAGAGGACTCCGTATAGCTCGATAGTGGACAGCTGTTTAGTATGCACAGGGCCCTGAGTTTGGTCCCCAGAACCACCCGAAGAAAAAAGGGAGATATGTGTCCTTAGAAAGGTTAAAGTCCTTTGTATTCTGGGAAGTTACAATGAGGGCTGCTTTAAGCAACCCTCAGTTGTATCTAATATTATGGTAGTCAAGACTGGTTTGCCCCAGTCGATACAATCCATTTTAGATGACTCATAAAAATATTATTATCATTCTATTATTTTCTCCAAATCTTTTAATTAGTGCATATTTGTTATACAGATTAATTGATTTCATTTTGGCAGATTCATACATGCACATAATACATTTTAATCATTTTTACCCTTCCATCACCTCTATGCTCTATCTCCCCTTGGTTCACATTTTGGGGGAAGGGAGAGAGTTCAATATGTTTAATATACTTTGATTATATCTATTCTTCCATTACTCATGCCCCTATTACCCACAACAGTCTCCTTTTTACATATCATCTTTTTTTTTTTTAGATCCGACGTATTCAAGAGAACATGTGATATTTGTCTTTCTGAGTTTGACTTTTGCTCAACATCATGATCTTTAGATCTGTTCATTTTCTGGCAAATGGCAAAATTTTGTTTTTCTTTATGGCTGAACAACATTCCATTGTGTATATATCACATTATCTTTATCCATTCATGTATTGACAGGCAGCTAGGATGGTTTTATATCTTGGATACTGTGAATTGCTACAGTAAATATGGGTATACAAATAGCCGTATAATTGCTTCGGGTATATGCCAAGACATAGTATAGCTGGATATAGATAGAGCTGGTAGCTCTATTCTTAGTATTTTAAGGAGCCTCTATACCTATTTCCGTAGTAGCTCTACTACCTTACATTCCTACTAGCAGTATAGGAGCCCTTTTCCTTTGCACCTTTGACAGTATTTGTCCTGTTTTGTATTCTTGATGGTAGCCATTCTGACTGGAGTGAGATGGCATATCAATGTAGTTTTGATTTGGATTGTTGAATATTCATCACATAATTGTTTGCAAGTTGTACTTCTTTTTAGAAATGTCTATTCATTTGCCTATTAAATGACTGGGCTATTTGATTTTTGCTGTTAAGGTTTTGAGTTCTTTATATATGCCAGGTGTTAATCTTCTGTCAGAAGAGTAGCTAGCAAACATTTCTCCCGTTCTGTACTCCTCTACTGACATGTACATGTACATCTACTGAAGGGTTTGGTGCTGGGCCTGCGCTCTGGGTCTATTCAGGATCCTGCGGCCCTTGGTCGTCTCACTCACTCGCCGGGCCTGCGTTCTGGGTCTGTTCAGGATTCCGCGGCCCTCAGTTGTCTCAGACATGTACATCTAGAAGATGTAAAACAACTAAAAAAAATTAAACAACCTAAAATTAAAGACCCGGTAAAGAAATAGGCAAGATAAATGAACAGCTATTTCACAGAGGAAGAAATATAAATGGTCAACAAATGTATGAAAAAAGCTTGAAATCTCTGGATATCTTGGTTACTTTTCCTGTTGGTGAGACAAAATATTTGATAATCAAAGTTAAAGGAGGAAAAGTTTATTTAGCTCACAGTTTGTGTAGGTTTCAGTTTGTAATTGGCTGGCTCCAAGGCAGGGTGGCAAATAGCAGAGGGACAGTAGTTCATGGCAGCAGAGGACAGCAAAAGCAACAAGGGAGCATGAGGAAGCCTCTTTATGTTCCTTATATTGTTTTTATTTATTTATATTCATTTACTTTTTATTTTTTAAAATGTATTTGGACAGGGTTTCACTACGCAGCTCAGACTCATAGTCGTCCTCCTCTTTTCAGCCTCTCCAATGCTGGGATTACAGGCATTAGCCACTATGCCTGGACTCAGTGACCCACTCTGTACCCTCAGGGGATGAGGCCACTGCAGCATGTGGTGCTGGAGGTCGAACCCCGGTCCCTGCACTTGCCTAAGCAGGAGCTTAGTCTGCTGAGCTATCTCTCAGACACTGTGTTCCTTATATTATATTCAGTCAGGATTAGGGCTGTGCCAATCTAATCAGTGGACTGGTCCAGCACTCACCCATCCCTAATCTCAACACTCTTAATCCCAGCAGTGTACTATGAATCAATCACAAGCTCTAGAGTCAGCCCCTTCTGAAAAAACTAAGACCACCTGAGGCTTTGGGGGACACCTCGACACAAGCCATAACACTGGCCATTAGAGAAATGGAAATTAAAATAATGCTAAGATTCTGTCTTACTCCAGAAAGAATAGCAATCATTAAATCAATAGCAAATTCTGGCATAGCTGTGGTAGAAAAGAGACCTTTATTGTTGGTGGGAACATGAACTAGTACAACCAGTATGGTAATCAAGGTAGAGATTTCTCAAAAATCGCAAATTCAAATTAGAAAGTTCATATGACCCAGCTATACCCTTTCTAGGTATCTTCCCCAAAGAGCTTAAAATGTCATACTGCAGCACTACATGCATACCAATGTTTATAGCAGCACAATTCATAATAGTTAAATCTTGGAAGCAACCTGTATACTCACCAACAAATGATTGGATAAAGAAAATGTATCTATATATAATGGAATACTATTCCACTATAAAGAATGATAAATCTGAGATATTTGTAGGAAAATAGATGAACATAGAAAACATAATGTTGAGTGAAATAAACCAGACACATAAGCTTAAATATCACATAGTATCTCTCATTTGAGTGAGGCAAGGTACAAACAGAATAATAAAGAATGGGTAGAAGAGGATATGGGATGGACCTCTTGCAATAGGGAAGTGGTCCAAGGGAAGAAGGGTGAAGGAGGAGGAGGAGGAGGAGGAGGAGAAGGAGAAGGGTAAATAAGTAGAATAAAGACATGCCATGAACAGGAACCTAGTAACCTCAATGTACACATTATGTGCCATAGCATGAGCTAAGATTAATAATATCAATTAAAATGAAAATCAGGATAGGGGACCTAGAGGAGGAGAAAGGGAGGGGATAAGGAAGAAGAAGATTTTTAAAAACAAATAAGACCCCCCCAAACTACAGGATGTACATGTACCCATTCCTAAAGATGACTAAGATGCATGTATTGCAATAATATACTAATAAAATAAAATAAGTTTTCACAAGTTAAAAAAGTTGGATATGATGGTGCATGCCTATAATCAAAGCACTTGAGAAGCTGAGGCAGGTGGATCTTTTTGAGCTAGAGGTCATCGTGGGATACATAGTGAGTTTAAGAACAGCCTGAGCTGCACAGTGAGACCCTATCTCAAAAAAAAAAAAAAAAAAGAAAAGAAAGTTGGGCTGGGGAGATAGCTCAGAGGCCTAAGGGCCTGCCTGGAAAGTACAAGAACCTGAGTTTGAATCCTGGTATCACATACCATGCCAGCCCCGGCACCCCTGGGTATGTCATACCCACCCTGAAATAGGGCATGGATGGTGCATGTCTGTAATCCCAGCACTGGGGAGGCTGAGACAGGAAGATTACTACAAGTCTGAACTGCATAACAAGATCCTGTATTAAATTTTAAAAAAAAGTTAAGAAAAGAACATCCAAAATGAAATTATCTTCCTACAAAAACAAGAATGCACAGATTAAAATAAACTACCGATGGGCCAGGGAAATAGCTCAGTCGAATAAGTGCTTGCCTGGCAAGCACAAGGGCCCAAGTTCAAAAATAAAAAAGTAATAAAAAAATAAATAAACAAACAAACAAACTACCAAACTGTTCAGGATATAATGGAAACTCAGAAAACAAAAGACAAATAAAAACAATGCAAATAAACAATAAAGAAGTAAAAAAGATTTCTCCCATTCTGTAGGATGTCTCTTCATTCTGTTAGTTGTTTCCCTTGCTGTGCAGAAACTTCAGTTTGATGTAGTCCCACTTCTCAATTCTTGCTATTATTTCCTGTATTACTGGAGTTTTACGCAAGTAGTCTTTGCCTGTGCTAATGGCTTCAAATGTTTACCCCTATGTTTTCCTTAGCAGTCTCAAGATTTTAGGTCTTATACTTCTGTCTTTGATCCATTTTGAATAGATTTTGTGTACAGAGTGAGAGGTAAGAATCTAGTTTCAGTCTTCTATAAGTGGATGTCCTGTTTCCCCAGCACCATTTGTTAAACGGCCCATAATCTTAGCACTCGGGGCCTGAAGCAGAATGACTGAAGCGAGTGAAGGCCGGCCTGAACCACACAGAAGGACCCTGTCTCAAATAAAAGGAGAGTGCTCTCTTCTTCCAATATGCGATTTTGACTTCTTTGTTCATAACCAAATGGCTATAGTTGTGTGGATTTGTTTCTGAGTCTTTTATTGTGTTTCATTTGTCTATATGCCTATTTTTGTGCTGATACTGTGTACTATTTTTGTTACTGTGACTTCATAGTATAACTAGAAATCGGGCATTGTGATGCCTCTAGCCTTGTTCTTTGTGCTTAGAATTACCTTTGCTATTCTGGTTCTTTCATGTTTCTGTATGAGTTTTAGCACTGTTTGTTTTAATTTTGTGAAGAATGCACTGACATTTTGATGGAGACGGCACTGTACCTATAGATTGCTTTTGGTAATATAGTCTTTTTTTTTTTTTTTTCTCTGAATGCCTTCAGGGCAGGTTTGGCTGGCTTGAGTTGTGGGGATCGAACCTCAGCAACCTGAGCCTGACTGCTGTGTTGAAGCAGCCACTTAAAGAACTGAGCTAAGAGGCAGACCCCCCAATATAGTCATTTTAATCTGTAAAATTGAGCTGATAGTAATAAAAACATCATAGAATGTCTGTAGACATACATACGATTATGTAAATTAAGTTTAATACCATGCCTGGCACAAATTGGTGGCTGTAATAAAAGAAAGTGTGACAAAAAACAAACCAAAGGAGCGCCCTCACTGGAGGCCTCTTATTGCCTTCACTCCATACAGTGTTTAAGCTTAGGGGCACTGTTGAAAATAGCAGAGACCTAGATAATGAGCAGTTAGGAGCTGATGGCTACTGATACAGTCACGAAATAGTAGATGGGCTAGAAGTTCAGTGGACTGTCCATGTGCTGCCAAAGCAAGTATGAAGTTTAGCAGAGAGACCAAGGAAAAAAGAGATGGATAAGAATCTGGGATTTGGACATGTCTTGAAGATTGATCGCATCCTGCCCCTGAAAAGGGGCAGTGCGTTAATCAGGTCAGATTATGGGGCACATATGCCTTAGAGCAGTGTCAAAAGAAATAGAGCAATCAGGAATTAATGGTGGCTACCAGCTCTGGGTAATATCAGTAGAGACTTGCTGGTTTACATGGGCACATCAGAGACACTATGGGCCTTTTGACACTGCTGCTTCTGAGGAATAATACAAACAGCATGCTGAAGGAGAAAGAAAATGTCAGTGAATCAGTCCAGCCACATCAGTGAACAAATGAACAAATAAGAACAAACAACAACAAATTCCAGATTGAGAGGAAATCAGTATCCAGAGCTGATATACTCTATTATTTCAAATGTCCAGTTTTCAACCAAAGATTATGAAACATGGTCTGAAACAGGGAAATATGAATCTAATTAAGCAAAAAAAATATGCCTAGAGGGATTGCATGTTGGAATGTGAAGAGAAAGGCTTCAAAGTAAGCATTTCTAAAAAATTTTATCATGTTGGATTTTTTTTTTTGTAATTTACCTTTTTTTTCATATATACTTTTTAAAGTTTCTAATACTAGAAGATATCATACAATGTCTTTTTAAATAAATTGTAAGTCAAAGATACAGTATAAATCTTAGAACAAAAATTAAGATTAAGCAATATTCAGAAAATTAAATGATTCAAAA
>NW_004524621.1:11921540-11929513 GCF_000260255.1 Octodon degus | reverse complement strand
CTCCTTGCAGGGAGTTCTGCTGAAGGGTTCCCTGCTGGGCCTGCAGCCTGGTTCAAAAGAGGATCCCCCGGCCCGGGAAGTCTCACTCACTCGCTGGCCTACGCTCTGGGTCTGTTCAGGATCCCGCAGCCTGGGTCGTCTCCTGCCGTCTCGCCGCCTCTGCTTCTAACCGAGCCGGGCGCTCCCATCATGTTGGATTTTTAAGACGGAATCTCACGATGTAGCCAGTGATATAGCTCAGCAGCACAGTACCTACTTGGTAAGCACAAGGTCTTGAGTCGGATTCCCAGTACCATAAAAAAAAGAATTTTACTATGTAGCCCAGGCTTGCCTTGAATTCATAGCAATTTTCATGCTTCGGCTTTCTAAATATTGTCATTATAGGCATGTGCCACCCCATGAACCTAGTATAGTCAAATGTGGTGGGACATGCCTAAAATCCCAGCATTCTTCTGGGGATCACACAGATTACAAGTTCAAGGCCAGCCTGGAGAATTTAGTAACTTAGTGAGAACCTGCCTCAAAATAAAAAATAAAAAAGGTGTGTGTGTGTGTTTCCATATGAAGGCCCTGAGTTCAATCCCCAGTAACACACACACACACACACACACACACACACACAAACACACACACCAGATATCATAAATTTGTTCAGAGAACTAAAGGAGTTGGGCATTTTGGGGCATGTCTGTAATCCTAGCATTCGGGAGGCAGAGGGAGGAGGATCACTGTGATTTTGAGACCAGCCTGGGACACATAAGTGAGTTTAAGGACAGCCTATATTATATAAGAAGACCCTGTCTCAATAAAACAAAAATAAAAACAACCCCCTCAAACTAAAGGAAACTGAACCTAAAGAATATGGGAAGGCAATCCTCATCAAATAGGGGGCATCGATACGGGAATAGAAATTATAAAGTAAGACCTGGAAATCTGGGAAAGAAGTGGAATTTTTGAAAAAAGGAAAAAAATTTGGAGTTGAAAAGTATAATGACTGAAGGAAAAATTTGCTAGAGGGGGTAAGTATTAGACTTAAATAGGCAGAAGAAAGAATTATTGGATTTGGTAGATTAATAAAAATTATATAGTTTGAAGGAGAGAGAGAAAATAATTTTAAAAATGAGCATAGCCTCAGATAAATACAGGGCAACTTTTACCACAACAATATATAAGTAGTGGAAAGATAGAAAAGAAAGAAAAAATGTTCAAAGAAATAACTGAAAACATCCCAAAGCTGATGAAAAATATATAATAAAATGCTTAATGAACTCTAAGTAGGCTAGGCACAAAGAGATCCAGACACAACACAGTCAAAATATTGAAAGACAAAAGTTGAAAGAGAAAATTCATTATATACAAAAGAGCCCCAGGAAGATTAACAGATAATCTCTTGTCAGAAACAATGGAATGCAGAAGGCAACCGGATACCATATTTAAAATATAGTTGTTCCTCCTTATCTGCATGAGATGTGTTCCAAGACCTCCAATTGATGCCTGAAAGGGTAGACAGTACTGAATCCCCTGTTCGCTATGATTTTTCCTATACATATAATCTATGATATTGTTTCACTTATTGGGCACAGTAAAAGATCAACAGCAACAGTTAATAATAGAATAGAAGTTATGTGAATATTTTTTCTCCTTTCTCTAAATATTTTACTGTTTTGTACTTACTCTTTTATGATGAAATGATTATATTAAAGGCTACACAATGAGGTGAAGTGAAATGAATGATGTAGACACTGTGTTGTGTAGGCATTTAAATGCAAGAACTGCAATATTTCAAAAGTTAGTTTGATAACCAAGACTGCCCCTAGGTGACTAATGAATATGTAGAGTACACAGAGTGGATATGCTGGACAAAGGGATGATTCATGTCCTAGATAAGACAGGTGAGAAGGTATAAGATTTCATCATACTACTCAAAACGTGTGGAATTACAACTTATGAATTATTTATATCTGGAACTTTCCATTTAATAGTTTCAGATAATGGTTGTCCATGGGTAGTTGAAGCCATAAAAAATGAAACTAGATTAAGGGGAACTACTATACAAGAAGAAAAAAATCTGTCAAATAAGAATCCCTCTTTTCACATTGGCCAAGCAATTGCTGTGACTCATCCACATGGCTGACACTGACAAAGGATCTACAATCTGAGGTACAGGATCTCAGGATAAATCCTGAGGAGATTTGACTGACCTTATCAGATCCAAAAGCTACCACTCTTGTTGCATAGGTCTTGCTTTATCTTGGTCTTAACCATCCAGCAGAAAAGTATAAAAACGAAGTATAAGAAGTAAAACCATGCTGTTATGTTGAGCTGTAGGGGACTCAGGTCAATAATTTCTGACACTGCCAGTCAAGCGGAAGACTCAATACTATTATGGACTACTGGACTCTTTTAGAATATTTTGCTGAGTTAGCACACCTATAATATTCAAATAACGGAACTTAACAAAAAAAGGGTATACAAATGAATGTCCATTTTGTATCTGTGTATTCAAAATGATAGATATATAGTTACATTCTGTTAATGAATAGAGGGATTTGTTCTAATAGTGTTTGTAAATAGGATATCATGTTTGCATCTTGTACAGCAAATATCCACTAGGAAGAGAGTATGCAATGTGTTAATTATTGAAACTGTCCTACCAATTTGATTTGAAACTGTCTCATTGCTATTTGTCTCAATAAAATTATGGAAAAAATACTAAATACTAAGTCAAAAAATCCTTCTTTTTTGGACACACAGCTACACATATATACATTATAGGTACATTGTAGTGTTTTGGTTCATGAATACCCTGGGTAATGATCAAATTCATTTCATTTGCCTGTTCCTCAGCTTACACTTTTATATAATTTTTATTTGAATACATTCAAAATCTTCTGTTTTAAGATAAATGAGTCATTTTAGAAAAGTGGATGTACTCTGAGATCATAATGTTAAGTGAAATAATTCAGATATAGAAGCTTAAATATCACATGGCTTCTCTTATATGAAAATCCTAAAGTATAAATAAGGGTCAGAATGAAAGGTAGACAATAGGAAGTATGGAGAAAGATGTTTCTCAAAGGTGAAGGGAACTAAGAAAGAGATGGAAGGAGTGGAGAAGAAGGGCAGAAAGGAGATGGAAAAAGTTAAGTCATTGACTAAGCCTGAATAAATTTAAAGTGATTGACATTGTACAAAGTAAACTGTCTGATTACAATTAAATGAAATTAAAAGTCAGTATGAGAAGGAAATTTGGGAAATTGATAAATATGTAGAAATAAGCAAGTCCTAAGTAACTAATGAATCAAAAATCATAAGGGAAATTACAAAATATCTTGAGTCATCTGAAAAGAAAAACACAATTACCAAGACTTATGGAATGCAGCAAAAGAAATGGTTGCAGGGGAGTTTACAACTATAAACACATGTTAAAAAAGAAGAAAGTTCTTGGACTGGAGATGGTAAAAAATTGGCTCAGCCTGTGTGAGACCCTGGATTTGATCTTGTGCACTATAAAAAACCCCTACAGATGTCAACTTCATAACCTAGCTTTCCATTTTATGAAATTAGAAAAAGAAGAACAAGCTAAACTTAAAGCAAACAGAAAAAAGAAAATAATAAATATTAGAGCAGGAATGAATGAAAGGGAAATTTAAACACTAAAAATATGAAACTTAATTCTCAGAAAATGTTAAATTAATAATTTAAAAATGTAACCAGGAAGGAGCTGTGGGATGAGCAGTCAGCAGGACCCAGAGGGCCTACTCCACCTCAGTGGGCCTACTGGGAAGGAGCCTCAAGACCAGCACCCAGTGGGGCCTGGTGGTCCACTGGGACTGAGCTCAGCTGAAAGGAGCTGAACACAGCAACCAGACCCAAGTCAGGTCCCACCAGATGAGTTAGAGACCAATAGATCTAGACCCAGTGAGCTGAGGCATATTGCTGGGCCCCGAGCCCAAACTGAGGCTCATAACTACAGGAGCACCCTTGTGGCACAGATGTGGAAGCAGGAAATTGGGGTAAGCTAGCCTGCCTGGAAGACTCCAGGTGTATAAAGGGGAGGTACCCAGACAGAACTCAGGGGAACTAATTTAAATACAAATTCCCAGTTTAAGATCTGCTTTGTTATACAGCTATAATATTTGCTCCTATGGTCTAAATTACAAACTTATTAGTTACAAAAGTTTGTCAATTTCTAAATCTCACTAGCTATTATTAGTATTGCTAATTGTACTACTGTAAATAGGAAACCATATCTACCTTCACCACATGTTTTCCTTGGTATTAAAATCTGGAGGTGCTTGGGTAATAACCTCACCAAAGCTCTATTCTGAAGGACAAAGGACAGTGCCAAACAGAAACCAATATCTCACTCTCAATAGAGAAGGCAAAATTTTCGGTCACACAAAACAAGAATCTGACACAGGAGAGATACCTAAAAAACAAGGTCTTTATAGACAGGGTGTGACTGCAGTGATACAGCCAGCTACTATCAAACTTTCACAAAAAGGTATCACAGAAATTGAAATAAAGAGTTCTCTCTGAAATAGAAAATGACAAAAAGAAAGAACAAAATGCATTCTCAGGCCCTGAGCCCACCCAGAACAAACCCAGGAGACATCAGCATAAAAGAAGTTGGAAACCACACGCCTGAAATCTCTGAAATAATAGCAACTGAAGTAAAGAAACAACTGCAGAAGAGCATAGAGGAAATAATAAGAGTATGGAGATCAGAAATAATCTCACAGGTAAAAAAAAGAAATGATACACAATGAAAGAGTTACTAAGAGTTTCTAAATAAGACACTGATTTTAAAAAAAGGAGAATAGAAAAATGATGGAAACCTTGAATAAACAATACAGGAAAGAAATCAGTGAATTAGTGAAAGAGATATTCAAGAAATTAAAAATTCCATTAAAAGCTGGCAAAGCTGTTTGAATGAAAGTGAAGATAGACTTTCAGACCTTGAAGACAGAAAGTGAAAGGTAAGGAAAGATCACTTTAAAATAAGTAGACTCCAGGAAATAATAATTGAACAGCTGCAAGGTGATACAAAGATGAATAACAAAATAATTTATTTTCAATTTGCAATCTATTAAAAAGTTTAAAAAAATAAGATGAACAACATAAGACTAAGAGGCATCAGTGGGAAAGGAGGCAACAGAAATGACATACAAATAATATGGACAGAATAATAGCAGAGAATTTCCCAAATATGGGAAAACAATCTGAAATTCAGGTAACGGAGGCATATGGAACTCCAAATAATATTAACCCAATTAAAACTACACCAAAACATATAATAATCAAGATCCCAGCAAGAACAACATACTAAAAGTCACTAGAGAAAAGAAACATATCACATCTAAAGGAAAACCCATCAGAATAATGGCAGATTTCTCCTCACAAACCATTAAGTCAAGAGAGCATGGAGTGAAGTACTTCAAATCCTACAAGAAAATAAATTCTAACCCAGACTGATATACCCTGAAAAACCCTTTTTAAAGTTTAATGGAGAAGTGAAATACTTCCATGACAAAGAACAACTAAAGAAATTCATGATGACCAAACTAACCCAACACAGAGTACTAAAAGATAATCTAGAAAGGGATCAAAATATCCACAATTCCAAGAACAACAACTGAAAGAACCCACCAAACATGGCAAACTATTAAACACAAGATAAAAGTAGGGAATCAACAGCAGGATAATAACATGACAAACCTAAGCCATTACATATCAATTATAACCACCAATGTAAATGGACTCAATTCACCAATTAAAAGAAATAGACTGGCAGAATGGATTAAGAAACAAAACCCAACAATATACTGCATACAAGAAATACATTTAATTCATAAAGAAATTCATAGGTCAACAATCAAAGGATGGAAAACAATACTACATGCTCTAGGACCTCAGAAAAAACCAGGAGTAGCTATTCTGTTTGCAGACAATCTGAACTTCAAACCAAGAATGATCAAATGAGATAAAGAAGGTCACTGTACACTGATTAGGGGAAAAATTCAAGAGGAAGAGATAACAATCATAAATATGTATGCAACAAGTACAGGAGCACATAACTATATAAGACAAATTTTAAAGGACATGAAATATCTAATAACCAATATCACAATCTTAAAAGGGGACCATAACACTCTTTTATCTCAAAAAGATAGGTCAAACAGACAAAAGTTAGTAAAGAGGTAGCAGAACCAAACCAAACCTTTGAGCAAATGGACTTGTGGACATATACAGAGTGTTCCACCCAAACACAGCTGAATACACATTTTTCTCAGCTGCACATGGATCATTTTCTAAAATAGACCACATACTAGTCCATAGATCATGCTTAAGTATATGCAAGAAAACAGAAATTATCCCATGCATATTATCTGACCACAGTACAGTCAAACTGGAAATTAATGACAAAAGACACCACAAAAATTAAATAATGCCTTCCTCAGCAAACAGTGGGTTATGGATGAAATTAAAGAAGAAATTAAACAATATCTACAATCCAGTGAAAATTCAAACACAAGTTACCAGAATTTGTGGGACGCTGTGAAAGCAGTTCTCAGAGGGAAATTTGTAGTGGCGGACTCACACATTAGGATAACAGAGAGAGAACAAATAGACACCCTAATGTTGCACCTCAAGATTCTAGAAGAAGAAGAGCAAAGCAAGCCCAAAGCCCAAAGATGGGAGGAAATCATAAACATTAGAGCAGAAATTAATGCAATTGAGACAAAGAAAACAATACAAAGAATTAGTGAATCCAAAAGCTGGTTCTTTGAAAGAGTAAATAAAATTGATAAACCCCTAGCCAACCTCCTCAAAAAGAGGAAAGAAAAACTCAAATTCAAGCAATAAGGAGTGAAAAGTACAAAATTGCTACAGATCCTGTGGAAATTTAAAAGATCATCAATAACTATTTTGAAAATCTTTACTGTCACAGGATCGAAGACACAGAAGAAATGGACAGGTTCCTAGATAGGTACTAATTGCCAAAAACTGAATCAAGAAGATATAAAAACTGAATAAACCCATATCAGCCAATGAAACTGAAAATGTAATAAAAAATCACCAACATAGAAAAGCCCAAATCCTGATGGATTCACAGCTGAATTCTACAAGAAATTTACAGAAGATTTAATCCCAATACTCCTCAAACTCTTCAATGAAATTGAAAAGGAAGCATTAGTCCCAAAATAGTTCCTGGTGGCAAGTATTATACTGACATCAAAACCAGAGAAAGATCCAAACAAAAAAGAGAATTGTAGGCCAGTCTCCCTCATGAACATGGATGCAAAAATTCTCAATAAAACACTAGAAAATAGAATGCAGCAAATCACCAAGAAGATTATATACCACAATCAGGTAGGATTCACTCCAGAGATGCAAGGATGGTTCAACATATGTAAATCTATAAATGTCATGCACTATATCAACAAAGCCAAGACAAAAAACCACATGATCATCTCAATAGATGCAGAAAAGGCTTTTGACAACGTCCAACACTTATTCATGATTAAAGCCCTACAGAAAATTGGAATATATGGCCTAAAGCTCAATCTGATAAAAGCCATCTATGACAAATCAACTGCCAATGTAATACTAAATGGAGAAAAATGAAAGCTTTTACTCTTAAATCAGGTACAAGACAAGGATGCCCTCTATCACCATTCCTGTTCAATATAGTTCTGGAATAATTAGCTAGAGCCATTAGACAAGAGAGATAAATAAAATGAATAAGGATATGTAAAGAACAAATTAAACTGTCATTATTTGCAGATGACATGATACCCTACTTGGAAGACCCATAAAAGTCCACTAAGAAGCTCCTAGAATTAAAAGAATGAACTCAGTAGCATAGCAGGATACAAAGTCAACTCCCAAAAATCAATAGCATTCCTCTACACAGATAGCAAACTCACTGAGAGAGAAACAACATCCTTCACAATAGCATCCAAAAA
>NW_004524621.1:11920121-11921440 GCF_000260255.1 Octodon degus | reverse complement strand
AAAAAAAAAACAAAAAACGAAATACTTAGGAATTAATCTAACAAAGGTAGTAAAAGATCTATACAATGAAAATTACAACCCTCTAAAAAAAGAGATAGAAGGGGATTTCAGAAAATGGAAAGATATTCCTTGTTCCTGGATAAGAACAACAAACACTGTGAAAATAGCTATACTCCCAAAATTGTTATACAGATTTAAAGCAATCCTTATCAAAATACCATCAACATACCTCACAGATCTAGAGAAAACATTTAAAAAATTTATATGGAACCAGAAAAGACCTAAAATAGCAAAGGCAACAAAGGCAAGGCAGGAAGCATTACAATCCCTGACTTGAAATTCTACTACAAAGCTACTGTGATAAAACCAGCATGGTACTGGCAAAAAAATAGATCCAAGGATCAATGAAACAGATTAGAAGATGCAAACACAACTACAAGTGTGCAAACACACTTATCCATCTTATCTTTAACAAAGGGGCCAAACATGTTCATTGGAAAAAAGTTAGCCTCTTTAACAAATGGTGCTGGAAAAACTGGCTCTTCATAAGCCAAAAACTAAGACTAAACCTGGTCTATTATCATGCACTAAAACAAGTCAAAATCAGTTAAAGATTTAAACATTAATACAGAAACACTAAATCTCCTAGAAGAGAAAATGGGTGGAAATCTTGAAGACATAGGGGTAGGTATAGAGTTCATAAGCAAAAAACAAACTGCATGAGAAATACTGCAAAGAATCAATTGGGATCTCATCTTATTGAGAAATTTCTGCATGTCAAAGAAATCACCAAACAGAGTAAAAAGACAACCTAGGAATTGGGAAAAAATCATAACCAACAATCACTCATACAAAGGACTTGTATCTAAATTATATAAAGAACTAAAAGAAATTTGGGCCCCAAAACTCAAAGACCCCAAAATGGGCATGTGACATGAATACACACTTCTCAAAAGAAGAAGTACAAATGGTGAATAAATACATCAAAAAAATGTTCCAGAGCTGGCCAAATAGCTCAGCAGATTAAAGTTCCTGTAAGCAGGTGCAAGCAGGTGCAAGCAGGTACAAGCTGGTGCAAGCAGGTGCAAGCAAGTGCAAGCGGGTGCAGGGGCCACGGGTTCAATTCCTGGGCCTGCTGTGCTGGCCCTGACCACGGGGTACACTGAAACAGCAATTGAAGCTGGGCATGGTGGTGCACGCCTGTAATCCCAGCTCCTGGGAGGCTGTAAACAGGTGGATCACTATGAGTCTGATCTAGTAATGAGACCCTGAACACCCTATAGACCCCTTCCTAAAATGCAAAACAAGAAAGAAAGAAA
>NW_004524621.1:11907265-11918321 GCF_000260255.1 Octodon degus | reverse complement strand
GCTTATTCCACTGAGCCATCTCCCCGGCCCCAATAGCCAATTTATAAAATAGGCAAAGCATCTGAATTGATACATCTCCAAGAAGATACATAAATTGTCAATGGGCACATGGGAAGATGTTCAACATCATCAGAGATCATTAGGGAAATATACATCAATAGCATAATAAGGCACTTTCTCAAAGAGATACCACTATCACACCTACTAGGATATTGATTAAATAAAATAATTGAAAATAACAATTGTTAATGAGATGAAGAAGTTAGAACCCTCAAATATTGCTGACAAGAATGTAAAATGATGCAGTTGCTATAGAAAACAGTTTGCCAATTCCTCTAGGAGTTAAATATAAATTCCCATGTTGTCTAAAATAATTAAAAACAGACTTTAACAGATACATATGTGTTACTACTTATGACATTGTTATTCACTGAAAATAGAAGAGGTAGAAACAACCCCAGTGTCCATCAACAGAGGACTACATCTCAGTCTTAAACAAGTGAACCTTTTCCCCAAATGGCTCCTGACTGAACACTCTCAAATATGATAGGTACTGCACTGGAGATCTTTTCTAACTCTAGCCTGCCATATGGAAGGAGTCACTTTTGGGGTAAAATTCAATGTTATTTGTGACTGTTGATATTATGGCAAATGAATTATGTAAATCTGTTAGAAAAGCATTGTAGGTCACTGGTTGGAAATCTATTAGTTCAATTCCACCATTTCCAGAAAATCAGAAGGAATAAACTATTCCTAGAGAATTTTGCTCTTCTTTCCATTAAATTGATAAATATAGCAGTGGTCTGTGTAAGTTTACATTTGTAACCCATACTTCTGTATTTTCCAAACACAGAAGAACACAATCGTTTAAACTGCATTGAGTATTCCATATCAAAAGAAGAAATATGATGTCTGTGAGTGTTCAGTTCTGCCAGATGGAAGAAAAACTCCTGCAGAAACTGGGTTAGTCCACCAACAAATGTGTAAGTATGAGGCGGGGTGGGGGCGTGGGCCAGGGGTTGCACAGGGAAAGACTTTACAGCCACTGCTGCAACTGTGGTTCAAAGAGGTCAGAACGATTCCATTTGCAAGTCTCCCCTGGGAGAGGCCACTCTCCACTCACAGAGCAAGCAAGCTAGCCAGGTGCCTGCCAGGCCTCTGCGTGGCCACTGTGCTGTTCCTGGGCCTTGTACAGTGCTGTTGGGAGGAAATGTTCCATTTGGAAGAGGAGCTCTGGAGGAACTGGCGGGCATGGGCTCAGGTTGGAGGTTTCTTTGGTGGTGGTTTTGTTTGGACACCCGGTTCCTTGCAAGGTCAAGGGTTTTGGTATCAACATAATGTGGGCCACGCAGCACATCTGCTGCCATCCTGCTACATTTTTTGGTTTTGTTACATCTTACATTATGCAGAACTATTTTTGTCAAATTGCTTAAAAGTTACATATGCAAGGTTTGAATGCATACCAGTATGTTTATTGTTTTGAGATTGCCAACCTTCCTGGTTTCCTTCAGGTAGGAGAGAACTTAACCTGTACTTCCTCGCCACAGATGTGCTGAGACCTGAGCCAGTGGATTAGGCCTTCCCCTTAAAAGAAGGTTTGGCCTGAGGCCAGAGCTCTCCATGCTGTCAAGAAGTCACATAAGCATGTTGTGTGTCTAAGTCATAGTTGAAGTAAGACATGTTGTCAAGTTTCTTTCATGGAGAATTCACCTTTTCTCAAGATTTTACAAGTGAACCTTCAGCTTTTGTGCTCAGGAGGAGATTGCTCCAACATGAGCTCAGTTTCAGGTTGGCCTAATTTATCCCATGAGGCAGGGAGTAGAGTAAACGTCCCACAAGGTGGTTCTTTTCCTTTGGTTCTCTCCTTTGCAGTGAGTTGAGTTCTCATTTAGGTCTGTGAGCTGGCTGTTTAATAGTTGTGTAGTTCTGCCTTTTTAAATGTCATTGTCTCTGTTTTGTCAGTTTCCTAGACCTTCCTCAATGCAGTTTTGCCTTTGAAAAAAAAAAAAAAAAAATTGTACAAAAAAAAAAAAAAAAGGAAACATGAAGAATCCTGGCAAAATGTCTGAATCTCTACACCATCAAGGGACATGAAGTGGGAGCCAGTAGGGACACAGCTCTACACAATTGGTCACTTCACCTATAATTTCTTTATTTTCTAGCAGTTTGGCCTCAGTTATTCCCTTGGTCCATTATGAAAAGTTGAGGATTCTTTCTTGGACTGACTCAAGATCAAAGAACTATTTGAATACAAAATGGCTACAAATTCAGATCTGTATGACTTTCTACAACCTGTTTTCCATTCCAGTGACCCGTCCTTCAAGAAGCTGGGGAGCAAGAGCATGAAGTAGAGAAATTCTAGCTACTCTAACTTTGAGGTGGACCACTTCAGTCATTGAGGCAGGGATAAGTACCTGAGTGAGAGAAACACTTGTGAATTCTTGGGAAGTAGCTCCTCTTCCCTGTTTGAAAGTTTCCCAAACATGCTATGCTCTGTACAAAACAGATATTAGAAAGCCCCAGGCTCAGCCTACTCTTTGAGAGGGAGAGGCCTAAATAGTGGTTGTGTTTGAGGGTGGGATGATATTAGGGATACCTCTCTGTTTTGAACTTAAACTTTTAAGCTAGTGTGATTTATTCAAGAATTAGGCATCTGTGGGGCCAGTGAGATAGCTCAGTAGTCTAAAGCGCCTGCTTAGGCAAGCTTAGGCAAGTGCAGGGACCATGGTTCGATCCTTGGCATCACATACCATGCCAACCTTGCTCCAAGGGTGGGCTGAGCCGGCCACACACACACACACACACACACACACAAAGGTATCTGAAACTATGAAGTGAAGTCTTTTTTTTTTTTTTAATAGGAACTCAGGAAAATGTTTATTGTCTGTAGGGAAAATCTCAGAAGTAGGTAAGGTTTTCCTTCATAACTCTATATCAAAAGACATACCTGGGGGGGGGGAAGTTTGATCAGCAGTGATGGGAAAACTTTAAAAGGTAGTGTCAGGTAGCTTTAAAAAAAAATGAAAGGATCTATTGTCAAATACTTTGATGGACAAAATGATAGCAAGAAACCAGCGAGGTTAAGGTGAGTTCAACTATACTGTTCAAAATGGTCCCTGAAAAAATAAAGTCCATCATTATAGGGGCCCTGCATGCATTCATTTGCAGCAATTTCACTTGGCTAATGGAAGATAACAAGTTAAAAATATGGTGTAGATAGATAGCACTTCACTCTGAATCCAATGCTTGGCAGTGCATATCATTGCTAGTCTCTTGTCCTGAAGTTGGTAGTGAAGACTGGGGCATTGTTCTCACAATTTCAACATCACAATCCCACTCTGTGGAGCCACAGCGTGTCACTGCGAGTAGCCAGATCATCAGAGATATCAACAAATTTGTGTCTCCTTAAAGGATTTTCTAAATCTCTTGGGATTAAATGTGCTCAGCATCAGGAAACAGCATGTCTTGATGAAGTGAAGTCTTAAATACTTGCACTCAAATCCCAGCAAATATATAGGTCCTTATCTTCGACGATGCCTGAAAATTACAAATTCACCAGAATGAGAATGCAATGATACATATCAACTAAGAAATTACTCTTTTTAAAGCAAATGTATGTTTAAAAAAGGTAATAAAAGTAAACAAGGGGCAAGAAAAACAAAATGTAGCAGGATTGTACTGCTACAATGTTGAATATGGTTTGATTTCTAAATATCTGTGTAAAGATGTGTAATTGTTTTTTAACATTCTATAGGGATTTAAATTTTAGAATATCCATGGTTGTTGGAAAATAGCAGTTCCATTTTATGTCTAAGCTATGTGATATTCAGACAGAGTGATGTTAAGCTTAACTGCCTCTGTTATAGGATAATAATATTAGTAAGCTTCTCTTCTGGATGTTTAACAACTCAAGTTTGCAGACCAAAAATTAGACAGATTGATGAGCTACAAAGATGTCCAATATTTTGGCCCTAGCCCTTCAAGGTCAGTGAGGACCAGGACATAAGAGAACCTCTGCTGTGACATCCTGTAACTAAGTGGTGTCCCAAATTTTCTGATCAAGGAGACTATGGGGCCACAGAGGAAAGTGATCGATGATACATAGTGTGCCTAAGGAGAGTCACCTAGAGAGAAAAAATTCTCTCAGACTTTCACAGAAAACAAATTGGTCAAGAAATAGCCATGACTCCTCCAGATGGCTGATACTGATAGAGGATCCACAAGGTGCTGTACATGGTTCCAGGGTAAATCCTGAGGGGAGTTGACTGATTTTATCAGACAGAAAAAGTTACATTCTTAGTTATATAGGTCTTGCTTTAAGTTGGTCTTAACAATTCAGCAGAAAAGTGTAACCATGAGGTACAAAAAGTAAAGCTATATTAATATGCTGAGCTGTAAAAGGCTCAATTCAACAACTTCGGACAATTGCCAGTTGTGCTGATAACTCACTACTATTATGGACTATTGAACTATATTGGGTTATTTTGCTGAATTCAAGTAGCTACAATTTGAACTGGCATCAATTATGAAAAGACACTTTAAAGACTTCTCCATGTACAGCTTCTCCAACAGCAATGGAACACCCATCTCTGGCAAAACAAAATAAAAAAGGGGGATATAAAGGACCATTTTGTAGTGAAAAAAATGTGTATACAAAATAGGATAGATATGCAGCTACTTTCTCTTAGTTCAATGAGAAGAAAGGTTTGTACTAAAACTGTTTAGACAAAATTTCATGTCTTTTATCTTGTCCTCTGAATAACTACCACAAAGACAATAATATGCAATGCATTAATTATTATAACTGTCCTACTAACCTGTTTTTGAGGCTATTTCATTGCTATTTTATCTTTTTTCCTCATGAAAATGGACAAAAAAAATTAAAAAAAAGAAGTTAAACTGTGCTTGTTGTAGACACCTACAATCCCAGCACTCAGAAGGCTGAATGAAGAAAGAGGATCACCGAAAATTTGAGGACAGCATGGCTACATAATAAGTTCAAGGCCAACTTGAACTACATAGTAAGACCCTGTCTCAAAAAAAAAAAAAAAACAAAAACTAAAAGAACAAAGAAAGAGGATAGAAGAGGAGGAGGAAGATGAGGAAAAGGAAGAAAAGGAGGAGAAAGAGGAAGTGGTGGAGGTAGAAGTCAAACTGGAGTTCAAGTTGTATTTAGGAAATCTGATTTTATTTGGCGTTCTCTATAAGTGGCCTAGAGATCATTGAGTTCAGCCCCAATGCCATATGTCATTTTCTGGAGTCAGGTTGCACTTTGTTTTGGTCGTATTTAAGACCTTTTTTCCTTATTTCTTTGCTCCTTTCTCCAGAATTCCCAAGTAATCTTTATTTTTCAGCTTGACTTTTAGTTTTAAGAAATTTGTTTAAAATTTGAATCTTCTTGTGTTTTGTTGGCCTCCTCCCAGTTCAGTTCCTGGAATTTAAATCCTATTAATGATACTCTTAGCTGATGTTTTGTCTAGGACTACTAGGAAATCAAGCAAGCCACCCTGCTTCATCTTATCCACAAATATTTTATAAGACAGCCTAATAGTTATTGAAATCCATCTTCCCTTCCCTGGGCTTATTATATTAATAGAAACCATCTATCTCTACACAACTCATCATCTACATTAACATAATTTTAGTATTTGTCCTCACAACTTCATAACTATTATTCCAGAAGATTCTTACACAAGAAAATAAAACTTTATTGTTCACTATGGGAAATAATTTTATCCTTCTTTTAGGAACTTTATGAAATATCATCAACTCTTCATTGGAAAACGTCAATGGTTCACACATCCCAAGGCTTTGAGCTTCTAGCCTCAAAAACTATCCCTTTTCTCTTTCTACCAATTCTCATATTCCATTAGATTCCTTATCTAGTCCTAGTTAAGCATGCCCCATTGCTCCTACCCCTGCACTAATAGATCTGACTAAATAAGACTTCAAAATCTGATTAAATTGAATCTTGTCGTTTCTCTCCCAAGTAAAGGTAAGATTCTTTGAGGTGGGATAATGCCTTACTACTGCAAGCAGTGAAGTCACCTTTGTCTTATCAACTAGTTGCTCTGGTGAAAAAAATAAGGGACCTTGTATTTGATACAATTTTAAAATTAATTTCCTAATGTTTTTCCTTACTGACTAGAAAACGGCATGGGATGGCATTTGACTTGATGATCTCTAGGCTCACTTATAATAATTTTATGAATATAATCTTAACTCCAGTTTAATATTTTTAGACAAGGTCTCACTGTGTTGTTCAGGCTGGCCTTGAACTCACTTTGGTCCTTCTGCCTCAGCCTTCCAGGCACTGGGATTACAGGTGTGTACCACCATGCCTGGCTTAACTTCTTAGTTGGTGTATATTATTGCCATTTTCATTCTGGTCAATTTGTAATCTTCAGGCATTATCAAAACTTCTCTTTAAGACCAGCAATACTCCTTATATCAGTCAGCTCTCCTGTTGCTGAGACACAATTCCCAAATCCACAATTTAGGGAAAGGAGGTTTAATTTGGCTCCCAGTTTTGTAGGATTCAGTCTACAGTTGGCTGGCTTCATGTCAGAATCATCATGGCATAAGGACATGGATACTTAGTTTATGGATGCAGAGCAACAAAACAAGGAAAGCATGCTGGAGAGGAAGGAGCCAGGGACCGGATATGGTACTCAAGGTCTTACCTCCATGACCTTCCCAGACACACCCAGAAGTATGCAGTGCTAATCTTAGTGGCTCCCAAGCCAATCAAATTGACACAGTCAAGCTTAACCACCACGCTGGCCATCCATCCTCACTAAGCTTTTTCTTTCTTTCTTTCTTTTTTTTTTTTTTTTTAGCACAACCTTTGACATAGTTCCAGAGCAATTTCTGTGGGTAATTTCTTTGCATGGCTGAAAGTCTCATTTTGATATAATATATTCTCTAAGGAAGAGTATCCATAAATAGACTTGCTGCTGCAGCTGGTGGAAGCATCTTGCCTTGTAATTAGGTTTTCTTATGCAAGAAGTTACACGATTTTATATATGTACAAGTGAAAGTGAGTATGACATGGGTAGGCAAGTGTATCCAACCTGCCAATGGTGTTCTCAAATAGGCATTTATGCTTCTGAGGGAAGGAAATAGCTTATTCTAACATCTCAGAATTCGGAATACAAGGGGGATTTTTAAAAATATTCTTATCTTTTTGTCTTGTGAGGAGTTACAGGGTTGATGGTTGGGGATATAGTTCAGCAGCAAAGTACTTGCCTGGCAAGTGTGAGGTTGTGAGTTTGATTTCCAGTAAAAAAAAAAAAAAAAAAAAAAAGATTGAGGAGTTACAGGATTGGAAGAAATCCAATTAAGTTTGAGCAAGGCTCAGCTTCTACCAGTACCATAAAATGATACAGTAGGTATAGAGAGATACCAGAATTAGCACATGGTTCAAATTTGTGTTTTGAAAGTTTACATTTTCTGATTTTTAATTTTGTTTGTGCAAGACAGTGTCAGGGGTAGATTCCTAGCTTGATGACTTCCCACTACTGCCTTTGTACTCTAGATTTTTAACTGGCAGCAAAGAAGGCAGAGCCCTTTGTTACAAAGAAGACAACAAAATCACATGGGCTTTCTTCACTTTTTCAGTGATTATTACAGAAATACAGCTACCACTTCCTTAGCATATAAATTTGAAGATATGACATAATTTAAAAAATTTTGAAGTCTTATTAGTATGTATTTGCAATATACAATGATTACACTCATTCTGGGGAGTTGGTATAGGTAAATAACACCATTTCCCATCTTCCCTCCATCCCTCCATCCCCTGGTTCTCTTCCCCTAATGTCTAGCTCCCTATTTTCTCTTAATAAAAAGATTAAGATCAATTTTGTAGTCACATAGAATATTACAAATCGAATTACCTTAACTATTTATGTTGAAAAATACATTTTTAAAACTTAAAAAAAAACTTTTTAAAGGCTCAAAGTGCCACACAGGGTATTTATTCACAGGCTTGAATGAGCATTTAAGAATTTCACGCTTGCCTGGCAAGCTCAAGGGCCTGAGTTCAATCCCCAGTTCCGAAAAAAATAAAAATAAAAATAAAAATAAAAAAGAATTTCAGATGGTAAATTTAATGTCCACATATGATCAAGTCTGGCAACATACAGAAATTGAAACAGACATTTTAATTGAGTTTTATAAAACCATACCAATCTTCCAGGGAACATAAATCAGTTCTTGTTACAGAAGTACTTTAAGCAACTAAGAAAAAGTCACACAAATTACACTTTGAAGATTACAGCATTTAATGCTTTTCAAGTTGAATTTCTACAGTTAGCCGGATGACACGAGTGACTAGGACTCAGACCACATAGCAGGGAATGTCCACTGGGCAATCCCAATTGCGCCACAAGCCAGATGACTTCTAGGATTTCCTGTCTTTGTACTTTCTCCATTTCCACCTTTGCCTGGGTCATCTGGTTTCTCGAGGACTACCATCATGCGGCCAATGATGGAACTGGCTCCTGAGAGTGAGATCAGAGAATCTTCAGTAGATACATGGGCCACACCATCTGCACCAGCAGTCACATTGCCCAGGTCTCCAACGTGCCCCTCTTCATCCTTTGGCCCACCGTGTGTTTTGGATAGAGGATTAAAGTGAGGGCCTGCACTGGTACAGTCTTGTGTGTTATCGCTAAACTGACAAACGTGGAATTCGCACTGGCCTTCAACCAATCCTGTAATTCGTCCCTTTACCACAACCAGACTGTTTGCCTGCTGCTCGGAGTGGATGGTGCCCTGCACCGGGCCATCGCCCTTCAGCACGCACACAATCTTGGTCACCATGACTCATGGGTGCACAGGCCGGTCAGGGGCTGAGGATTGCGTTGGCGGCACATGATGCTGCAGGACATACCAGAACAATAAACTTTTTTTTTTTTTTTTACACCAGGAGTCAAACTCTTGGCCTTGAACTTTTCAAACAGGTACTGTGCTGCTGAGCTACATCCCTGGAGAAAAGCACATTTTTTTTTCATATGGTATCATTCAAAATTCAATGAAAATGTTTCAGGTACTTCATGAATGTTTGCTTTTAAACTTTTTTTTTTTACCTGCAGAACTTCATTTATTAGGAATTATTAAAATAAGATTATAAATTTTTAAATTAATTTTATTGAGAAACAAATAGCAATGAGACAGTTTCAAAACTGATTAGTAGGACAGTTTCAATAATTAATACATTGCATATTGTTGTCTTCTCAGTGGTTATTCATAGTACAAGATGCAGACATGATATTCTGTCCAAACACTATTAGTACAAATCTTTCTTCTCATTGAATTAAGAGAAAGTAGCTGTATATCTATCCTATTTTGTATAAACAGGTACAAAATGGTCCTTTATTTGTATCCCCTTTTTCTGTTTAGTTTTGTCAGAGATGGGTATTTCATTGCAATTTAAATACTGTAGGTGCATGAATTCAGCAAATTAATCCAATATAGTCCAGTAGTCCATAATAGTAATGGGTTATCTGTAGGACTGACAATGTCAGAATTTGTTGACTTGATCCTTTTACAGCTCAACATATTAATATGACTTTACTTTTTATACCTCGTTTTTATACTTTTCTTCTGGATGGTTAAGACCAAGATAAAGCAAGACCTATATAACAAGAAATGTAACTTGTGAATCTGACAAGGTCAGTCAAATTATCTCAGGATTTACTCTGAAACCCTGTACCTCAGTTTGTAGATCCTTTGTCAGTGTCAGCCATGTGGATGAATCATGGCCATTGCTTAAGCAATGTGCTCTCTGTGAAAGCCTGAGAGAATGTTTTCTCTCCATGTGACTCTCCTTAGGCGCACTCTACATCGTCGATCACCTTCCTCTGTGGCCCCATAATCTCCTTGGTCAGAAAATTTGGGCCACAACTGAGTTACATGATGTTACAGTACAGATACTCCTATGTCCTGAGTCTTCACTGACCTTGAAAGGCTAGAGCCAAAATGTTGGCTGTCTTTGCAGCTTTTCTTTTTCTCTAATTTTTGGTCTGCAAACTTAAGTTGTTAACCCTCTAGTAATCTTTTTTTTATTAATTAAGTTTATTGGTACATTTAATACATATACAGAATGATCACATTCATCATCTGGAATTTGTACCTGTACATGATATAACTTGATTTTGTTTTTTTCCCTTCCCCTCCCCACCCTTCAATCCCTTTCCCCCTTGGTTTTAATCATTCAATCATTCTTTCTTCTCTCTTCCTTTTATTTTTGTGCTGGGGATTGAACCCTGGACCTTGTGCATGCTAGGCAATAATTTTACTTGCTGCTGGGCTATATCCTCAGCCCTTTAAAAATATTTCTTAATAAGTTTGTAGTACATGATGTTTACATTCATTTTAGGGAATACAGTAGGTGCATGTACTAAGCAAACCTTAATTCTTAGTGTTCCTCATCCCTTCCTCATTCTCCTCTCTCTTTCCATTTCTGGTATCCTTCCTCATTTTTTCTTTTTTTGTTAGTTCATGTTGTGACGCATCATGCTTACTTACACTGTAGGTAATTGATGTATATATATGACATATCCTGAATCCTCTTACTTTCCTTTCTCTTCTTCCACTCTCTCTGTGGACATTTAGTTCTCTTTTCACCTGCAGAAAATCAATTTCCTTGTTTCCATTTATCAGTTCTGTCTTTTGTCCTTTACTTTATTGTGTTTTGGATTTCTCATATGAGAGAAATCATAGTATTTAAGTTTGTGCATCTGATTTACCTCACTTAACATTATGTTTTTAAGGTGCACTTATTTTCATATAAATGTCTCAAATTTATCATTGTGTATTGCTGGGTAGTATTCTAAGATGCTACATTTTCTTTTTTTTTTCCAATTTAGAATATTTTTATTTAAATTTTTTAAGACTAACAAAGGACCAATTTTCACCATCTGCTTCACTTTCACTCTGACGCAGATTTTTTTCTCTCTTGTTTTTTTCTATTTAAATAGACATTGAATTTGGCACCTTGTTCTCAAGTAAAAGCCTATGAATACAAAAATATAGTTTGCCTGACTTTCTG
>NW_004524621.1:11890494-11905896 GCF_000260255.1 Octodon degus | reverse complement strand
ATGATTACCATCCTTTCTGGAGTGAGATGGAATTTCAGTGTTATTTTAATTTGCATTTCTCTAATACCCAGTGAGGCTGAACAACTTTTTCATGTATTCATTAGCAATTTGTATTCCTTCTTCTAAAAAATATTTATTCATTTAAGGAGGGAAATTATAAAGATGAGTGTAGAAATTAATTAAATTGGGACTAAAAGAATACTAAAGCAAGAAGTTGAAGAGCTAGTTGTTTGAAAGAACAAACAAAAGACCACAGGCAAGCTACTAGTCAAACTTACTAAAAGAGAAAGAGAAAGGACTTATATTGATGTAATTAGAAATGAAAAAAGCAAAATCAAAACTGACATTGCTAAATCTAGAGGTAGTTAGTAACCACTATGCAAAATGATATGCCAGCAAATTGAAAAATCTTGAAGAAATGGACAGATTGTTATATATACACAAATTACCAAAAATGAATGAATTGACATAAAATTCTGAACAATCCAATAACAATGAATTAAGGCAATAATAAAAAGTCTGTTAATTAAGAAAACCCCAGGGCTAGGGCTAGATAGTAGATAGAAGAATAGTAGAATAAGTGCTTGCCTGCCAAGCACAAGGCCCTGAGTTCAATCCCCAGTATGAGGGAAAAAAAAGATAATCCCAGCACCTGATGGATTCACTGCTGAGCTCTAGAAGACCTGTAAGGAGATTATAACATCAACACTCATCAAACTCTTTAATGAAACAGAAAGGGAAGGAATGCTTCCATACTCATTTCTGGAAGCTACCATCACTCTGACTCACAAACCAGAGAAAGACCCAACTGAAAAAGAAAACTACAGATTAATCTCCTTAATTAACATAGATGTAAAAATCTTTAATAAGGTATTGGCAAACAGAATGTGACAAATCATCAAAAAGATCATACATTATGCGCCAAGTAGATTTCACCCCATGGAGTCAAGGATGGTTTCACATTCACAAATCAATAAATGTAATTCACCACATAAACAGAAGGAAAGATAAAAACTACATGATAAAATCAATAAATCTAGAAAAGGCTTGTGACAAAATCCAACATCATCATAACTAAAACCTTGAAGAAAATAATTATGGAAAGGCCTCAACTCAATCAGATAAAAGTTATTTATGACAAACCAACAGCTGACACTATATTACATGGGAATAAAACTGAAAGATTTTCCTTTAAAGTCATGAAAAAGATAAGGATATCTAGTCTAACCAGCCTTGTTCACCAGAGTTTTGGAAACACTAGCCAGAGGAATCAGACAAAAAAGAAAAAGGGTATGTATAAGATGTAAGTCAAATTATCATTATTTATAGATGACATGATCCTTTACATAGAAGACCCAAAAAATTCCACTAAAAGAGCCCTAGAATTAATTACCAAATTCAGCAATGTGGTAGGATACAAAATCAACACACAGGCTGGGGAGATGGCTCAGTGGAATAAACACTTTCCTGGCAAGCGCAAGGGCCTGAGTTCAATTTCCGGTTCCGCAAAAAAACAAACAAACAAACAAACAAACAAAAAAAAAACAAAAAAAAAACCACAAAATTCAATAACATTTTGCTACACCCATGATGAACTCATTGAGAAATAAACTAGGAAAACATAACATTCACAATAGCATCCAGCCCCTTTAAAATTTTTTTATTTAAAGATAGAATTTCTTTAAGTTCCCAGGCATGGCTCAAACTTATGTTTCTCTTGTCTCAGTCTCCTGAGTAGCTGGAATAAAAGACTTATGCCACCACACTGGCTTTAATTTCATATTTGAAATATATTTTAACTTTTTAAAAACTGAGAATGCACAGCAGCATAGGAACTTAAATGTGTCTTCTAGCTGTCTTTGTCCAATTAGTTACAAAGATTAGAAGGTTGCTCTTGCTCTTGACTCTGGAGACTAGGAAGTGAAAGGACATGGCTGCAGCCCCTGAAGGCAGTCAGAACATGGAGGAAGGTTAAAAGGCCACAGGAGTGAGTGCAGGGCAGCAAAACATAAGGAATGGGATCCCTTTATAACAGTTTACTTACACTTACATGGTCCCTGTTCTCTCTTAGACCTGCAATATCCCCCTTCCAAATTTCATGTGTTCAGAAGTGGGGCTTTTCAAAGGCAAATGGATTATGAAGGGCTCTCATTTCATCAGTGGACAAATCCATTGATGAGAGCATAATTTGGTGGTCTTACTGGAAGCAATAGAAATGATCTAGTTGAAAGGAATGCATGGGGTCTAACTGAAGGAGTGGGGCATAGGTTCAAGATGTTGTATAGCATATCTTGTCTCTTGGTCCTTCTTTCTGGACTTCTCCTTTTTCCTGGCTGCCATAGGTGAGCAGCTTCCTCTACTGTCTGCTTCTGCCTAATAGTTCTGCCTCATCTAAGGCCCACAGCAAAGGTACCAGCTGATCATGGCTTGAAGCCTCTGAAACCATAAGTGAAAGTAAAATTTTTATTCTTTAAGCTATTTATCTCAGGTTTTCTTTGTCACAGTGATGAAAAGCTGACTAACAAATCCAGTTGTATGGGAAAGGCATTAGTCCTTTTAATCACCTAATAACTTCCTAAAGGTCCCACTTCCCAACACTGTTACAATGGGAATTATTATTATTATTGTACCTGGATCAAATTTAGGACCTTGTGCATGCCAGGCAGGTGCATATGCCCCTGAGCTAGCTCCCTAGCCTGGGAATCAAATTTTACCATGAGTTTTGGAGAAAACACGCCATATTTAAACCATATTGGCCTGTGGTGCTGGCCCTGGCCTCAGGGTGCTCTGAGATGGTGATTGAGACTGGGCATGATGGCATGAGCCTGTAATCCCAGCACTTGGGAGGCTGAAAATAGGAGAATTACTATGAGTCCGATCTATGTAGTGAGACCCTGTAGACCTGTACTAAATGCAATAAAAAATTAAATTGAA
Organism: Octodon degus; assembly: GCF_000260255.1. NCBI lineage: Eukaryota > Metazoa > Chordata > Mammalia > Rodentia > Octodontidae > Octodon > Octodon degus. The sequence goes on along the minus strand of NW_004524621.1, from coordinate 11,902,962 downwards.
ATAAATAAACCATATCAACCACATACTGTGTAATTTATAAATAATAAAAAATTATTTCTCAGTTCTGAAGGCTAGGAAGCCCAACATCCAGGCACCTATTAGGAACTGCGTTTTCTGTTTGCAAGATGGCACCTAATTGCTCTGTCCTCTGGAGAAGAAGAATGCTGTGTTCTCACTTTGGGGTGGAAAGGCAAAAAGGGACAAATTGTTTCTGAAGCCTCAACCCATTCATGAGGGTGGAATCTCTTACTACTCCCACAAAGGGGATTAAGTTTCAACACATGAATTTTATAGAGAACACATTCAGACCATAACATCTATCAATTTTTAATAAGTTTGAGATGATTCAAGTGTTAATTTATATAAATTTTGAAATAGACCTTTTTCTTTTAACAGTTTGTATAACTGAAGACTGTCCTAAGAAGGTAGGGATGAAAGAGAATACATTTGTTGTTCTAAACTACTAAGTTACAATAATTTATTTTAGCAGGAATAGAACTAACACACACCCCCATTTCAAATATGGAGCTCCTAAGCCTACAATCTACCATCAGTCTCTTACAGTCTCAGGTCTCCATCCACCGTACCTGAAGATTTCTATTGTATGGTTTTATATTTCTGCTTTTAATAAAAGGTTCTTCCATTTTCTTCATCTTCCCATATGAAAAAGACTTATGTCTTATTATAGCTTCCCTTCTCAAGAGGCATTCAGCATTTCCCTTACCTGGGGCTATGTTAGAACTGCTGCAGAACATGGCTTAGTGCTGAGAACATGACAATAGAATGTCAAGGAAAATATAAAATAAGAATACCTGTTCCATGTTATGTCTAAGATGTTTGATATTCAGACAGATAGTGAGGTTAAGCTTAACTGCCTATGTTGTAGGGTATAATAATAAGCTTCTCTTCTGGAGGGTTAACAACTTAAGTTTGCAGACCAAAAATTAAAGAAAAATAAGGCTGCAAAGACAGTCAACATTTTGACCCTAGCCTTTCAAGGTCAGTGAAGACTCAGGACACAGGAGAACCTGTACTGTAACATCATGTAACCCAGTTGTATCCCACATTTTCTGATCTAGGAAATTATGGAGCCACAGAGGAAAGTAATCGATGATGTAGAGTATGCCTAAGGAGAGTCACATGGAGAGAAAACATTCTCTTAGGCTTTCACAGAGAGCAAATTGATTAAGCAATGGCCATGACTTATCCACATGGCTGACACTGACAAAGGATCTACAAACTGAGGTACAGGATTTCAGGATAAATCCTGATGGGACTTGACTGACCCTATCAGATACAAAAGTTACATTTCTTGTTATATAGGTCTTGCCTTATATTGGTCTTAACCATCCAGCAAAAAGTATAAAAAGGAGTTATAAGGGGTGAAGCCATGTTGGTATGCTGGGCTGTAAAGGATTCAGGTCATCAACTTCTGACATTGTCAGTCCTGCAGATGACCTACTACTATTATGGACTACTGGACTATATTGGAATATTTTGCTGAATTCATGCACCTACATTATTTAAATGACAATGGAATACCCATCTCTGACAAAACTAAACAAAAAAAGGGATACAAATGAAGGACCATTTTGTTTCTATATATTCAAAATAGTTAGGATAGATATACAGCTACTTTCTCTTAATTCAATAAATAGAAAGATTTGTACTAATAGTGTTTGGACAGGATATCATGTCTTCATCTTGTGCTATAAATAACCACTGAGAAGACAACAATATGCAATGTATTAATTATTGAAACTGTCCTACTAATCGGTTTTGAAACTGTCTCATTGCTATTTGTTTCTCAATAAAATTATTTTTAAAAATAAACAATAAAAACATCAGAAAAAAATGATTACCTTAATTTCTGCCTCTATGATGAGATGAAAGTTCTAAACATTCTGAAACTTCTTTGTTTTCATTCAGATGTTTATCTCCAACATCTTATGCAGGTCCTGTTATCCAAAAAAATTATGAAAAAAAAATGAAGCAATGAGATAAATCAGTGACTGATGAGCAATTTATTCTTTTGGTGCTGGGATCCATTAGAGGAGTTGGAGCAGAAGACTGAGGCAATTAGATTTGCAGTTATCAAATATCTGTAATCTGTCAATCCTAATAAATAGCAATCTGTATTATCCAAGTAACAGCTATTAGTCTAACCAGCAAATGCACATCCTACAGTGGTAGAACTTAGTACTGTAAATATTCAAGTCCACAAAGAGCTTAAGACAAACCGAGGCACTTTTAAGAAGTTTAAACTGCCCCACAACGTTATCTCTTTCTTTATTCTCTTTAACACTGGGATTTTTTCACAGTTGAGCTAATTAACCATAGGGCCTTTTCAGAGAATTTCAGCTAAGATTTGGATACAGAACCCACTCTGCTATGATATTTGCATTTTATACTAAATTTGTCTATAAGATTACTAATTTCACACTCCTACTTTCTGTTATAACATTGTAATCGTAAGGACTGACATTTTGGTCTTCTCCTTTGCAAGTGAAATGAACATTTCCACATACAAAGACAAGAAAAATAGTTGGCCATCTTCCTAAATGGTTTGAGGGCTTGATCTAAATCTGAAGTTTAAGTTCCTCACGCCTGGGAGGATTCACTTGTGTGTGCAGTTTTCTCGATTAGGCAGTGCTGCCATAGCCTTGTGGCTTGGTCTCTTTCTGCAAGGATTAGCCTGGTCAGCTCCTTTGTAGTACAGAAGGAACCTAAAGTCTGACACACTGTTTAGGAGTTATCTCCTGAAGTGACTTACTATCTCTGGCTCTTGTTTACCCTTACAAGATTTCCTGCAGATGGGCAGACACAGCAGCCTCCAGGGCAGGCTGTATCTGGAATCCTACAGGGCCTAATGTTCAGAGTAAACAGTTTGGGGGCTTTGTGGCTAGGGCTCGCCTCCAGAGCAGACTCAAAGAACACATCAAAAAAGAGCCTAGAATGAAGGAAAAGACCCCCAAATATATTTTCTTAAAAACCAAGAACATTTATTTCTGGTATTTAGGAACATTTCTAGTAATTGTAGGATTATTCTCTTCTTTTATGAAATCTTACTACCAGGCCGCTGATAATTTAAACAGGTCAATAAGCCAACAGAGTTTTCAGATCTGATCTGGGACATGAACAACTGTTCAGATGACCTTGTTAGCATATTTTTCAGTTTCATAACTCTAATGCTAACCTTACAAAAGTAGTTCATAAACTTGCATCAGTATCTGAAGGGTCTGAACTAAACTGGGAGACTGTATCCCAGTTGGAGACATATCTAAGCAAGAACTCAGCCTGGCACAGTGATGGTGAACCTTTTAGATCTTTCAGTGATACAAACAGCTTGCTGTGGAATGTGCACCATAAGTTTGCCACCACTGGCCTAGGAAAACATGGTGGAAGCTGGAAAAGAAGACAAGAGGCCAAACTCTCAGCCAAATGAAGTCAAAATTAACTTGCTTCAAGGTTAATTTTGGCTTTGATCTCAACCCATAAGTAAAATCCTAAGAAAATAAAATATAAGTGTTTGTGTTGTTGGCATTAGGGCCACCGTTTCTCTAGAAATTATTTGAAGTTAAGAGGTAATGGAGAGAACTGTGGAGTCTGCTCTCTCTCTACAACCTTCTCACTCACCACTAAGTGCCTAGTATGTCCCAGGGATGATCCTGCTTTAATCCACTCATCTTTATCTGTCTTTTTTCAGCCTGGGTAACAATTTCACTGTCTTAGTCTATTGGAAGTGTTGTAACAAAATATTTTAGGCCCATTAATTTAAAAACAAAAATTTATTACTCTTAGTTCTAGAGAGAGGGCAACTCAAAATTAAGGTGACAGCATATTTTGTGGTTGGCGAGGGCTGGCTCCGCATAGGGATTTGTTTCTGCTGCCTTCACACAGAAGAAGGTGCCCAAAAGCTCCCTTGGGTCTCTTATGTAAGGACAATAATCCCATACACCTTTATCTCCCAAAATTCTCACCTCTCAATATTACCACACTGGAAATTAAATTTAAACCTATAAGTTTTGATGAGACACAAATATTTGGCCTGTAGGATTCTCCCTCTTCCCTGTTAGCTCATTTTTTCAAAGCTGACCCTAGATTAGAGTCACAAAGTAGATGCTCAGTGTGTCCTGAATACACTATGCACAAATATATGTGGAAGAGATTTAAGAGGAGTACAAGCAGTAAAATTATGGATTCTTCCCTCTTTTTCAAAATTTCAATACGGTGATATTTCACTAACCATAAAATAAAATGTTCTTTCAAATATTTTATAAATTAAAAGTATATTGTGAAAAAAAAGTATATTGTGTTGTATAATTATTGTATCATCTGGCAATTCCACTTCTGGATATACATCTGAAAGAACTAAGACGAAGTCTTGAAGAAATTGTACAGCATGTTCCTAATAACATTATTCAAAATAGTTCAAACATGGAATCACCTAAGTGTCCATCAGTGGGTGAGTATGTAAGCAAACATGGTATGTTCATATGATGAAATACCATGCAGCTTTAAAAAAGGAATGATATTCTGCAATATGCTACAGTAGCAATGAACCTTGAGACATCTTCCTAAGTGAGATAAGCCAGTCACTAAATCGCAAATGTGTGAGTTCTATTATGTAAGGCATCATCACAGAGACAAATATAGAATGCTGGGTTCCAGGAGCTGGGGAAAGGAGGAATGAGGAGTTAGTTTTCAGTGGGCAGAGGTCATTTTTGGAAGACAAGTTCTGGTGATGGATGGTGGTGATGTTTGCAGTGGCGTCAGAGTAGTTAATTCCAGCTGAGTGTGGTGATGCGCAGGTACAGGACCAGTACTCTGTGAGGGTCAGACAGGAGGGTCACCAGTTTGAACCCAACTTGGGCTACTTAGCAACTTAGAAAGACCCTGTCTGTGGGGGTGGGAGGGTGTGTGTGTGTGTGTGTGTGTGTGTGTGTGTGTGTGTGTTGGGAATGTAGCTCAATGTGAAAGGCCCTGAGTTTAATCCCCACTACCACCCCCACCCCCACCACTCCCATCAACACCACAAAAATAAAAGTACTTAATTCCCCTAAACTATACTGAAAAATGGTTAAAAGGTTCATTTTATGTTGTATGTATTTTAAAATAGTCAGTTGTTTTATTCCATTTCACTACTATAACAAGATATCTGAGGCTAAGTAATTTGTTTTAAAAAATTTATTTAACTCATAGTTCTAGAAGCTAGAGCATGGCTCCAGCATCTTCTTAGAATCTAGTTAGTCTTGCAAAATGATAACATGGCAGCAGCATCTCATGGCAAGAGTGCCAGAGATAGCTTGCTTTTACGGTAGTCAATCCCTTGTAACCCTTTAGTTCATGAATAGATTCATACATTCATGAAGGCAGAGCCCTAACGATGTAATCGCTTTCTACAGAACTCACCTCCACATACATAAGCTTGCATAAATTGGGACACATTCGAACTATAACATTAATCTTGTCCTTAGGTTTTTTGTTTTTCGAAGCTGGGGATTGAACTCAGGCCCTTGTGCTTGCCAGGCAAGTACTTATTCTACTGAGCTATCACCCCAGCCTGTTTGTCCTTAGGTATTTACAGATGGTTATTCTTCATGATGAAGTCACAGGATAGGATAATGTTCAAATTCTGATCATTTGGATTCTCCAAACACATAGTGAGTAGAAGAGATGCAATGGGGATATTTTACCCTCAATCCTATTATGTGGTCAGAGCAGTTTAGAGACTCAGAAGATGAATAGAAATATATGTAGTAATGTCACCCATGCCCATGGCAGTGATGGGAGATAGCAAGTGGTTACAAAATTCTTTGTAAATACAGAATATATTACAGAAATGTAAAATATCTACAATAGTAATAATAATTAGTTGTTTTAATTACTACCTCTATTCTCTGTGTGCAGCTGTCTCTCAAAATTCACTTGGGAGTCAAATCACCCTCTATCAATAAATAGCAACCTTCCTCTTTGTAGACCCTGCTGTGAAGCTGTTTTTTACTCACTTCACTGCTGAGACACTTCCTCCTTCCTATTGCAGGTGATCAGCAAAACCTGAATACTGAAATTAACAGGGGAAAAAAACAGGGAAAAGAAGAGGTCCTCCTAAGCTTTTGACTTCTGTGCCTCTTATCTGTAGCCAATGTAGGCTCAATGTAAACAACTTGTGCCTTCCTTCCCCAATTTTTCATTGCAAATACTCTGTGGCTGGGTATATAGCTCACCAGCAGAGTACATTTCTAGCATATATGAAGCCCTGGGTTCAATAATCAAGTGCAAAAAGAAAACAAAACCACCCATAAAACAAAATAAATCCCAAACCAACAAACACTAAAAACATTGCTCTGACTTCTTAGACTTGGTAAACGTTTTTCTAGCAGTTACTTAGATTTGTAGCTAGTATCTGAGGGAATTTGACCCAGGTTCTTTCTTTCTGGCTAGCATCTGTAAAAGTTAAAATTCCTCTTGGTCTTAGGAATTTTGATTTAAGATGAATCACTATTACTTTTTCAGGGGTACTGTTGACATGTTAGGTACTATCATAGGGAAGAGGACAAATATCCTTGCCCTTACTGTTATTTTTTTTAAAACATGATTTATGTTTTCTTTTGAGGAATTTGGTGACTTAAAAATGTTTTTTCTTAACAGCACAAAAGCAAACAAATAACAGTGACTTCACTTGAGCCCATAAAAGCCCAACAGGCAATGAAGCTGGACCTTCATTTTTGTATCTCTTGTTACCTTAAAGCTTTGAGCTGAATCACTTCTTAGCTCTGCATATAGCTACAATATATTAATCATTTAGAGAGTGTGTATCTAAAAGTTGGTTAAGCAAATTTGATTAGCCCTTAATTTACATAAGTTCATCCCCTTTCAAGACTGAGGACAGCAAGATAGAATTTATAGAGATATTCAACTATTCCCAGAAGTCTTTATCCTAAACTGAAGGTCATCTTGGATTATAAGCAGAGCTTCACAAGACTGAGATTGCCATAAATAAAAATAATCATTTCATAGAGAACAAATTGCACCATCAAGCAAAAGGATTTCTAGGGCCTTTCTACAAAAGCAGAACTGAAATAATGATCAAAAAGACTAGCTAGCCCCAGAAAAATCTGCAAGAACAGAGCTGGTTCTTTTATAAATGGGATAGTCTGATTCACCCTTGTGCAAATTCATGTTTCAGTTTTAATTTCTGTTATCACTGAAGCAATGACCCATGACAGGTGGTGACACTGGGATGAAAAGAAAAGCACACAAAGGCAAGATACCAAACATACACTGCCATTGTACTGGCATCTGCACACCCATGCAGACCTGTCTGTCACAAGCACCTGTTATTTCCACAAGGTGCTACTATCATGTAAACACAGGGGCCCATGCCCATCCCTGTAGCACAAGCAAGAGAAAGGGAGGGAGACTAGGAGACCACTATGGCTGGATTGTGACTTTTTAAAAAGGGTTTCAGTAAATGCTATGAAGTTTTATATTCCTGAAAATTATATATAAAAGATATAATCATAAAGTAAAGTGGATAAAAGGAGCTTCTACATGATTGTAAGAAAGCCTCATAATGGCTGCTTGCTAGTTTCTTATTATAATAGATTCCAAATAGCCTTTATACCAAGCATTGGAAAGTAATAGGAAGGAGACAAGAAGATACGACAGAGTGACTTACTGGAATCGTATGGGCCAGGTTTCCAAATGTTCCCAGAAGAGGGACCACTGTCATCCCTACAAGGCTCCCTGTACTCATATTTTTAAAAATTTAATTGAGTTTATTTGTACATTTTAGGAATACATAATGATTATGTTCATTATGGAGAATTTCTTCTTGTACATGAAATAACTTTATCTTTTCTCTATTCTTCTACCTTCTTTCAATCACTCTTCCCCTCCCTACTTACAAAAGTTTTGTTTCCATATTTTTCTTTTTTTCTCATGTTTCTTTTTCTTTCCTTCCTTCCTTCCTTCCTTGCTTCCTTCTTTCCTTCCTTTCTTTCCCTCTCTCCTTAGTTCCTCTTACCACTCGGATATTTTCTTCCTATTTCACAGTATCTGATATACATTTTGATCCTTATTTATGTGTTCAGTTTCTCACACCAGAGAAATAGTGCAGTATTTACATTTGTGTCTGATTTATTTCACCTAAGAGGATGGACCTAAGGTGCATTTTAGCTAAAAATATCTCAAGCTTTTCCTCTTTCATGGAAGAATAATATCTAGATAGATAGATAGATCTCCATTCACTATTTCATGGGCATTTGTGTTGTTTCCAAGATTTAGGTATTACAAACTGTACTGCTATAAAAATGGGTGTTCATATGTCACTGTGATATGGTTTTAATTCTTTTGGGAATATAACAAGAGGAGGAATAACTGGGTATAATGGAGCCTCTATTCCTATTTTTTGAGGCATTTCCACACTGATTCCACAGTGGCTGTTCTAGTATACATTTCAAGGAATACAAGAGGAGGGTTCATTTTTCCTCCCACCCTCTCCAGCATTTGTTATGGGGTGATTTCTTAACAATGGCCATCCTTTCTAGGGTGAGATGGAATCTCAGGATTGTTTTAATTGGCATTTTTCAAATGATCAGTGATGATGTGCATTTTTCATATATTGATTTGCTGTTTCTACCTCTTCATTTGAAAAGTGTCTATTTCAGAAGCCCATTTTTGAATTGGGTCTTTAAATTTGGAGGGTCTAATATTTTTGAGTTCTTTCTGTATTCTGGACAGTAGTTCTTTGTCCGAGGATTAGCTGGTGATTTTTTTGCCCACACTGTAGGTTGTCTCTAGTCTGTTGGTTGTTTCTCTTGTTATGCAAAAACATTTTAATAAGATGGGATCCCAGTTATGAATATTTGAAGAGTTCTAAATGTGTCACCAATCAGTTGAGGATTTTTTGCAGTTCAGATAGAAATCACGAATCAGTAAAGTGCAGCTCTACCAGAGCTGATGCCATCTGTTGACACCAGTCTATGCCAGTTGGTCAACTCTGCCAGTTGCTGCTCTTCATCAGCTGCTGATCCATGAAGATCTTCAGAGCTAACTGAATCTAGTATTTATTGCTCTTTTTAAACCACTCTGGCCATGCTACTTGGAAGTAGAATCCCAAATAGATTTACAGGATTTTATGAAAGCTATACAGTTATATGTAGAAGACGGGTAAGGCAATGATCCTGAGAATCTTCAGGAGTCCAAACTATCCAAGATATAAGTTTTGTGCAGATTTACAGGACCACTACAGCAAAGTGTTATTTGAATGGAACTTGTGCAGCCACACAGGGACCCCATAAGAAGTCCTCCTACACTAACCTCAGGAGTATAAGAAAAGTGTTTATATAACCACAGCAGGCCTTCCTAATCCAAGGCTGCTGATTGGTCCAAATTGGTCCAAAGGCAAGCCTTCTCATCTGAGATTACTAATTGGTCCAAACTCAGTTCCACTCCTTCATTCAAAATGGAGCCTGCTATGGTCAGAGTAGACATCTTTCTGAGAAGGTGTAGGGTACCTAGGACAGATGCAACTATTATGGTGACAGGTTCTTTTTCTTTTTTTAAAATCATCTTATTTTATTTTATTTTAGGTTTTTTTCTTTTTCTTTCTTTTTTTCTTTTTTTTTTTTCTCGGCTTCATTTTCATTTTTATTTGAGCAACACAGACTGAGATGAACCAGTCCTTCTACAAGGACTATTAGGTTGGGTTCTGAGGGCTGGTAATGGATAGAACACAGGTGATGGTCAAAGTCTGGGGAAAGAACAGAATCAAATGACAACAAGAGGTTACAAAGGGAGCTGTCATGGCATAAGAAGCCCCTGAACTTTTTCATCTCCTTTCTGAATATCTGAAGTGAATTACTTGACAGAGAAGGCAGAACACAGGCAGAAAGCAGCAAGTCCAGTTCATCCCAACCCCATGACAGCCAACACCTCCTACAGAGCTTTTGAGCCTCAAGGGTCTTTGCTTTCTAGAGGTCAAGTCACACTGGCCACTTCTGAGAATCTACCTAGGGGTCAGTCAGCTGCTCCTGACAAGCCTCCTGGAATAAATGGTCCCAATTGTTGCACACACCTAACACCACCTAGGCATCAGGGATAAGCCTTTCATTCTGAGAGTGTGCACCATCATCTGCTGACCCCACTGGCAAGAGCATCATGTTACAGGGTTACTTCCACCTTCCCTGGTCAAGTCTGGTTCAATACCAAAAACTGTTTTTAAGACTCTTCTCCCTGCCACATAATGTGGGTGGTTGAAATCATGTACCCAAGTTTTCCCACCATAGCCCATGTACACCTTGAATTTGTAGTTTAGCAAACTTCCTAGTCAAGTAGCTTATAATCTGCTTGCTGACAGATTCAGGGGTATTGTTCAGCTTGAGCCTGATGGAGAACTTGCCAATCACTTTTCTAGGTATTGCAGTCTTGGCCCCAGACCCAGAGAAGGTGCCTTCAATGCCATGAAGGGAGAGGGATGGGTCCCACCATCCATGCATCAGGATTTCTTGCTTGCAGCTGTACAGGAGGGTCTGTGCTCTGATGTCCTTGGCAAACTCCTTTATGTCAAAGTCAATGTGGTCATAAAGTTCATACTCCTCATCGGTTAGTGGGGCAACAGCCTTGTTAACGCCAGCGATGGGATTTTCCCCTTGTTGTTTGTCAGACAGCCCATCAATGAAATGAGATCTGTCATGGCCTCATGGACTGAGCCACCATATACCCCAGAATGGAGGTCTTTGTCACAGCATTCCACCTCAATGAAAAAGTAGCAAATGCTTCTGAGACTGTATATGATGCAGAGCTTCTTCTTCCCTACCCAGTACTTGTCAGAAATACAAACATAGTCCACATCTTTAAAGAAGGTATCCTTCTGGGCAAAAATCAGCTCATCCGGGCCTTCAGAGCCAGACTCCTCCATAACTTCAAGGCAGAATCGCACATTGACAGGAATCTCCTGACCTGTCTTCTGATACACTTCTAGGGTGTTCATCAAGCCAGCCACTGGTCCCTTATCATCAATTGAACCTCTCCCATACAACTTGCCATCTCACTCCACCAAGGTGAAGGACTCACTATCCCAGCCATCCTGTAGGGCCACAGGCTGCACATCCAGAGGCCCTTAAATACACACCATCTTCTTCTGTGGATCGCAGTCCAGTTTGCCTAACAGAATGGAAGGAAGAGGTATCTCTGAGCCATCAGGGAGCTTTTGTTTCCCAATATCTACCAGTTCCACAGAGCCCCCCAGCTTCTGGATATCGGCTGCAGCAACCTCCATCATCCTTCTGATTTCTCCCTCTTCTTGGGCCAGGCTGACACACTCTGGATGGCCACCCATTTTGCAAGTTTCTTAATGTAGTAGTCCTGGTTTTCATCAATATAATGAAACAGGGTACTCAAGGCTAACGTCTTTGGAGCAGATGGCAGATGGTTCCAGGCATTCTAATCGGGCACCAAATATAGGGATCCATTGGTCTCACTGCAATCCATTCTACCTGGGGAGAAACGACAGCAGGAATGAGAAAGACAGACAAGAAGACAAAAGCTGGGCTAGGTGATTGCTAGTCTGCCTGATGGGCAAGACTAACTCCTGACCTGTTTCATAACCATTGTACCTCCATAGAAAATGCGGGCCAAAGCCCAAGAACCTTCAGGAGGCCTCGCTGTGTTAAGCATAGTTTATTGAGGTTCAGGGAGATGAGAGATGTTAATAATGGGGCCAGATTGTTCCCTAATTTCCACTAAGTTAGGGATTGTTTACTTACCACTTCTCAAAAAAAATTGGCAGCAGTGGCTGGGGTGGGAGAGTGACACCACACCTCTTGTTGGAATGGCCTATGGAGTGGACACTAAGTCACCTGGAAGGACATTGAGGCAAGTTGTTCCACTCTATCCCTGGCTAAACCATGCCCCACTCTGGCAGTCACTGGGAGGCAGGCTAGAAGAACTATGACTACAAAGGAGACAAGGAAAAATGGAATATTTTATTTTTATTTTATTTGTAGTTTTTTTGGCAGAACCAGGAATTGAACTCAGGCCCTTGTACTTGCCAGGGAAGTGCTTATTCCACTGAGCCATCTCCCCGGCCCCAGAAAAATGGAATATTAACATAATGCTTTGAGGAAAAATTACAGATTCAAGACACAAGGTCAATTTTAAATATTTTTTTTTCTCCCAAAACACAATAAGCTTGGGCAATTCCCTTTCACCTGTAAAGTGGACTTTTTCAACTGTGAAAAACTGATTTTTGGTTTTTTTTGAGAGTAGGAAAATTTATTGGGGAATAGGAGCAGCCCCTGAGAGACAGGAGGATCCTCAATGAGTTTCCCTCCAACACTGAAATGCGTTGCTTTCTAACATAGCTTGCCAGATGGATAACTTGAAAGATAATAGAAATACATATCCTAGATCACCTATCTTGAAGACACCCCAAAGAGCCTATCCATATACCCAGCTCTCTCT
>NW_004524621.1:11876161-11889543 GCF_000260255.1 Octodon degus | reverse complement strand
CACTTATTCTACTGAGCCATCTCCCCAGCCCTTGTTTCAAATCTGTGCTCAAAGCCCAAAATGTTTGAGAACTAAACATATTTTTCCCATAAGAAATAATGGAAAATTAAATAATTGGCTCTGAGGTCCTAAAATTCTAAACTGGATATTTCTAGGACTTTAACAAATTTCATGGTTTTTTTAAAAATATTTTTTCACAATGATTTAACTCTATCCTGTCTTATTTTTAAATTTACTGCTGGTATTACTGCCTTTCACTGGAGCCATGGTTATAATTTTTTTTTTTTTTTTTGGTACCGGGGATTGAACTCAAGGCCTTGCACTTGCCAGGCAGGCACTTATTCTACTGAGCTATCTCCCCAGCCCCATGATTATAATATTTAAGGCTAATAACATGTAAAAAAAAAAGCACTGATGAATGTTTTAACATGCTAACAAAAGCACTATATATTGTCTGGGGCAGAATCTTAGACTGATGTTTCATGTCTTTGCATCCATAGTGAAATGTGATGCATGACTTCATTCTTGGTCTGAATGGGTTTTTCAAAGTTGGAGTTTTGGTTCAACTATGGGGTAAAGTTACAAACACTAAGCAGATTTTAGAAAGTTTGATTTTGGAGCCACTCAAAAACATATATATATGTTATATGACTATATTGGAGCCACTCAATAACTATATTATATATTATATATAATACATATGTTAGTTATGTATATATATATATATATATCTCACATATATCTGGAAAAAATATATATAATTTCTTTTTGAGACTCACTATGTAGTTCAGATTGTCCTTGAACTCATAGGGATCCTCCTGCCCCAGCCTCCTGAGTGCTGGGATTAGATGTGTCACCACTCCCAGCTGATCATACTCCTGTTCTAAAAGGGCTATTCTGAATGCTTCTTTAGCATTGTTTATACAAATAAGAATGAAAGCTGAACAACTAGCGCAAAGCAAATGCAGATGACTTAAACTAAGGTATTTGCAGGGGAACTAGCAAAAGGTAACAAGGCAATAAAATTTGCTAGTGAGTAGATGTTTCGTATGGGAGAAAGTGGGGTTAATGATGGTACCATGAATTTTGACCTGAGCAACTGGGTGAAAGGGGATGCAGTTCACTGACGTGGGGAACTTGGAGGAGGAACAGAAGTGTTCAGTTAGAAATACTACATTTAAGGGCCAGCCAAATAGCTCAGCAGACTAAAGCACCTGCAAGCAGGCGCAGGGGCTGGGGGTTTGATTTCAGGGCCTGCTGTGCCAGCCCTGCCCCCAGGGCACACTGAGATGGCAATTGAGATTGGGTGTGGTGGCGCACGCCTGTAATCTCAGCTCTTGGGAGGCTGTAAACAGGCAGATCACTAGGAGTCTGATCTAGTAGTGAGATCCTGAACACCTTGTAGACCCTTCCCTAAAAAAATACAAAAAAAAACAAAAAAAGAAAGAAAAGAAATATTAAATTTAAGAGATCTAGTTGACATCCAGGTGGAAATTTTGATTAAGTAGTTGCATATATTAGTATTAGATTCAAAAGAGAGGCTGGGTCTGAAGAAATAAAATTTGAGTCATCAAATTATACATACTATTTAAAGTAATGGGGTAGATAAATCATGTAGAATGTGAATAGAGGTTAAAGAACAACAACAACAAAGAGAACTGAGCCCTGGGGCATTCCAACAATTAAAAATCTGAAAGCTGAGGAGGACCAGGTGAGGTAATATATGACCATAGTCCCAGAATTTGGAAAGGCTGGCATTATGGTTTATATCTACATGTCTCCCAAGAACCTCATAGATAGGGCTTTTGGAAGATGATTGGGTTATGGGTGTTATAACTGACATGCTATTAGGAGAGGAGGTCTGGTCAGAAGAGACAGCTAATGGGGGAATGGTCTAGAAAGGTCTGTCTCCCTCCAGCTCCTCTTCCTGCTCCCTGCTTCCTGTCCTCCATGAGGTGAGGAGATTTCCTCAGACAGTCCCTTGTGCCATGCTGCTTCTGTCTGGAGTCAGTAGGCCGTGCAAACATGGAGACTACTGAAATTAGAGCCAAAATAAACCACTCCTCCCTTAAGTTGTGGTGTCAGGTATTTTGTCCCAACAATGAGTGAAGTTACTAGGGCAGCTTGAGATTGCTTTCTGGAGTATCAGTTTGAGCCCAGCTTGGACAACTTAGCTACTTAGAGAAATCCTGTTTCAAAAAAAATAATAATTCATAAAAGAGCTGGGGATATAGCTCAGTGTAAAAGCCCTGGGTTCAATTTTTAGTACCACCAAGAAAAACAGAAAAATAAATTATTTGACAGAGAAAAGAAGTATAAATTGAAAAGTATAGAATAAAGAGAGTGATTTGGTTTTACATTGTGAAGAAGGAGTTCTATAATATTTTTGCATGTTGAGGACATAGTAAAATGATTCAATAGAGATTAGGATAATGAAAGTATTTTTAGTTAAATGATGATATTAACAGAGTTAAAAGAGTAGGCTCTCAGCAGGAGGATATAGTGATTTCCTATGTGAAGCATCTAGGGAACACAATGGTCCACAAATAGAAACCTCAAACATAATCAAGAAGGTAACCGATGGCCTTGATGGTGTCCAACCTTTTGGTTGAGCTGCATTGAGTGAAGCAGAATTATCTCTGGCTGCACCTAAAATCTATAGTTAATGTGTAATAGTAACAAATTTCCCTTAATTTTTATTGTTTCATTATAACATTAGAGGAAAAGAGGACGAATGGCTCAGAAGGTGCAGGTTGGACATACTGGAAAGGATGGTTGTTGTTCAGATGATTCCCACATTATGAAAACAGACCCGGCACTAGGAAGAATCAGTGTAAGTTTTCTCACTAATATGAAGAATTCTGCAAGCCTTTAAAAATAATCTTTGGTGAGAAATAGTGGCATATGCCTCCAGCTACTCAGGAAGCTATGGCAGGAGGATTGCAAATTCATGCCAGCCTGAGTAACCTAGACCTCACAGATCCAAAAAGATACTTCATCAAAGCATTTATGGATGGCAATTGAGCACATGAAAAAGTGTACATCATTAGCCATTTGGAAAACTCAAATTAGAAACCACTAACCATACAAAGCACAGTAATACCCTGGGTTCACGAATGCTTCTGTTTAGGAACAATTTGGTTCACAAAAAAAAGCATCCAGCGAAATTTTGCTTCTGCTCAGGAACTCTGCATCAAGTGATGTACACGATTTGTGGTCATCTTTCCTACTCTGGCACATAATTGTGGCTTCCTCTGCTTGAGATTGTGTTCATAGACAGACCTGCACACAGTGCCTGTGAAGGTTTTTTGTGTGCTTTTTAGCACAAGCAGGACTGTACAGGATTATTCAATCCATCATGACTCCAAAGAAAGCACAGAGAAAGCAGTGACGTAAAAAGAAAATGCTGAGTGGTAATGAAGGTGACAAGAATGTACAGAGCAAGAATGGAAAGAAGAGATTTTGCAGAAAATAGCCATTGAATTGAAAAAGGAAATTGTAAAAAAGCATGAGCGTGGTACATTTGTGACTTATTTGTCCTCAGAATACAAGACAGCAAAGTTGACAATCTCAAATTATTTTGAAGAATAAAGATGTCATCTAAAGAGCTGATGTGACAAAAGAAGGAAAGTGTTAATGAAGCAGATGACACAAGTGCTGGAAGAGGTAGAAAGACTCGTCAGTGTGGCTGAATGAGAACTAGCTGGCAGGTGATAATGTTAATAAAGCTATGATCTGTGAAAAGGCTGGGAAATTGGACAGTGGTTTACTCTTAAGAAAACCCCTCTACAAGTGCAATAAGTGACAACTTTAAAACTAGGAGAAGGTGGTTTGGTAAATTGTGCAAGAAGTGGCATCCACTGTGTGATAAGACATGGTGAGACTTCCAATTCTGACAAGGCTGCTGCAGAAGCCTATGAGAAAGAATTCCTGAGAGCATTGCTCAGTTGTTCAGCCGCAGTTAAACAGAGCTCTTCTGGAAGATGCTGAGCAAACCTATTGTTAAAAGAAAGAAAGAAAGAAAGAAAGAAAGAAAGAAAGAAAGAAAGAAAGAAAGACAAACAAAGGGCCAGGAGGATGGCTCAGTAGAATAAGCGCTTGCATGGAAAGCACAAGGACCTGAGTTCAATCCCCGTTCCACCAAAAACAAACAAACAAAAAAAACCTATTGTTTTTTTTGTTTTTTCTTCTTTTTTTCTTTTTTATTTATTTATTTTTGACATCAGTTATTTTTATTTTAAAGAAAAAAAATAAAAACAATGGTACAAAATCTCAAAACAAGATTGTAGGAGAGTAACAATGGTTAGTACATTGTGTATTGTTACTGCCAAAGTAGTTTCTCATATTACAAGATATAGGCAAGAAATAATAAATAAACAACATAGGTACAAACCTCTGTTTTTTTAAGTCAACAGAAAATGGAAATATACTTTTTAAAGTTTCTAATACTAGGAGAAGATATCATACAATGTCTTTTAAATAAATTGTAAGTCAAAGATATAGTATAAATCTTAGAACAAAAATTAAGATTAAGCAATATTCAGAAAATTAAATGTTTGCAAACAATTGAACTCAGAAAAAGTTTTCATGATAGCAAAGAAGTACTAGAGTAAAACATAAGATAAATACTGGAATGGCAAGTAAATGACCAGCACTTCTAACAGTTTGAGGATAGGATATTGCACAACGTTCTAGTGTGTTGTGGACATGCATAATGACCGTGACAGTTACTGGTGGCCAGGCGTCACTTGTGGAACTGAGCTACAGCTATTTCTTTGAAATCCACCCTGTAGACTCAGGTGGAATCATGACCCATAGGGTGGAAGAGAAGTCCATTTGTAGGGTGTGCTGATGAAAATATTCTGCTGCTGAACACAAAGGAATAACTAAAAGACTACTATTGTATACCTCTTATTCTCCTGTTTGCCCTATTTGGTGGGTTCTTTCCATTCTCATTCATGGGGCTGTGATCAATTTGCTCCCTCTGTAGAACCTCATTTAGTAGTCTGTGTAGGCTTGGCTTTGTCATCATGAAATGCTTTAGTTGTTCTTTGTCATGAAAATATTTCACTTCTCCATTATATTTGAAAGAGAGTTTTGCAGGATAGATCAGTCTGGGTTGGAATTAAAAAAACCTATTGTTATGCAGGCAGAAGAGGCACTGCTGGGGCAGAAGCCCATGAGGGACAAATTGACCTTTAGCTATTTGCACATGAAGTGCCTGTCTGAAGATCAAGCCACTACAGATGACCATTTCCAGACTCCTTGAGCATTCAAGGAGCAGAATGTGAGCAGGGTCAGACTGTCTGTCATGTGGAGGGTCACAAGGCAGTTGTTCTTGGAATGGCTGCAGAAGGTGTTTACATCCACTGCTAAGAAATATCTTTCTAAAAAAAAAAAAAAAAAAAAAAAAAAGAAATATCTTTCTGACAACCAACTGCCTGAAAGGTGCCTTCTTCTGGTGGACACGCCCCTAGCACACCATGCAGCCTTGGTGGATGATGTGGACACTGACTGTGACTTTGTAAAGGTCCAGTTCCTCCCCGACAGCACAACACCTCTCCTGCAGCCCAAGGACCAGCAAGTGATCTGCAGCTTCAAGAAGCTGTACACGAAAGCACTCTTCACCAGGTGTTTTAATGTCACTCAAGAGATGGCCTTGTTGCCATAAGAGTTTCAGAAGAAACATGTCAATGTCCTCCACAGCGTGAACCTCACTGACAAAGCCTGGGAAGATGTCACATACCTGAAACTCAGCCTGGAGGAATGTATAGCCAGAGTGTGTCACTGAACTGGACTTTGAAGGGTCTGAGACACAGGCAGTGGAGGAGATTGTGTCCATGGGCAAGAGTAAGGCCTGGACGTTGGTGGTGCAGAGGAGCTGCTGATGGCAGAACTTGCTGGATTCCAGAGTGAGCAGCAGAAGGCGCTTGTTGAGGAGCACCCCACTGAGTAAGAGGAAGACAGGGAGGAGGCTAGCAGCAATGTGATAAAATCCATCATGGAAAGATGGAATGAGTGCCAGGGCTTCTTTGAGAGGCACCCCCCCAACATAACTGTAACAGAGTATTGAATCTGATGAACAATGTGATGTCTCATTTCTGGAGGATCATGTAGCGCAGGAAAAAATAAGTGACACTAGACAGATTTTTTTTTCATCAAAATTCATTCCACATATAAGAAACAAAGATGAGAGACACCAACTGAAGATCTCCCCAATGCCTTCATCGAGGAGGGCTCTCTCCAAAGAGTAGGCTCCTCCATACCCATCTTCCTGTCCTCCTTGCCAGAAGTTGTCTCAGGCAGTGTTGTGTTTTTTTCTCCTCATACAGTAGTGTGCTGTACTTTATTTCATATTTTAGGGGTGAAAAATACACATGGTTCAGAATGGAATAACCTGATTTACATTGAACCTTATGAAGAAATTTGATTTGGTTCTCAGCCAGTTCATTTTTTGACCAAATTCATGGAACGAATTAACTTCGTGAACAGAGAGACCACTGTACTAATTTAAAAATACTGAAATCTCTCTTTGCCTCCATTTAACCTAAGAGCAAAATAATATTTATAGATCTGCAAGCCCTCTCCCAAGTGATACTTATTTCTGGATTAAATATGCCTGACTTCTGTTGAGGTCATATGACGAGGAAAATCCACTTTAAAATCTGCAAAAGCTGCTCAAGTCATCAAGAAACTCACTTGTATGGACAGAATGTTTCTATCCTTCCACTGTAGAATCTTAAATGCTAAGAAGACCGACCCTGTGACCCTCTTGTCCGATGTTGCTGTCTATAACGAAACCTGAAATCTTACTGGCCTTGGGTGGGTCTCACTTTGAACTTTACTGACGTCTTCTAAATATTCTCTTCAAAAAGCCGGCTTGTAGGGTTTCTGCCAACAGAATTCATGCAGATCCTGATTCAACACACACACACACAAAAATCAAATCAGTGCTTCTCCACTCCTTTGTCCCAATTTCAATGTCCTTTCTTCAAACTGCATATCAGGAGGTTTGCGTGTCACATTTCTAGCAGTGAGTCATCTGAAAACATTTTCTGTATATTTTAAGCACAAACCATGCAGTGAGGGCAGATGCATCTCCAGGATACCAAAGAGGAGCCTGGGGAACTGGATTAAATTCAGCTTGCCAATCAAGAACGACATTCCAGGTGGTGACAGTATTAGCATCAACTCAGGTGGACGTCTTTTGAAGACACCTGGCCAAAAACACCCTGGGGAGCTTGAAATACAGAACAGCTCTTTTTGGCACATTCAGTACGTTCTGAATATCTTTTTTTTACGTAGCTAAAGGTATGGAGTCAAGGTCTAACTTCTTTAGTAAGGAAGCCATTAGCTTGCTGCATTCTAAAAACAGCAACAACAAAAGCAGCAGTTCAGGGACATGCTAGGCTCAGTATATTCTGATTCTGTGCCAGGCAGACTGATCAGTCAAGTTTGTGAGTTAGAGGCCAACCAACCTGGAAAATAGCAACACCCCATCCCCCAAGACAACCCAAATACAGCAAAACAAAAGCAGGTCAGGGTTAGGTTAGAGAAAAGCAAAGTGGTAAGGCCTGGAGTGTGAAAACGTAGGTGGAAGAGAGAGCCAGAATCTGTTTCCTTTGAAGGCCAGCAGCTTGGCAGCATGATGAAGGGCTGTAACCTCATCAAACTGTCTAATACTCTAAGAGAGCTTCTTTGAAGAAAATATTTTAGGATGGAGGAGACTGGAAGAATGTTACTTCCAACTCAAATATGCATGTTTTGCATTTTTACTTGCTCTGTGAAGTCTAGCTCTATGGAGTAGTCCCTTATACTAAACAAAGATATACATCTTAGGGCTGGGGAGAAAATTATAGTCTAAAATTATATATATATATATATATATATATATATATATATTTAGCATGGCTTCTTGTATTTTTTTCAATACTGGGGATTAAACCTATGGCCTCCATACATGCTAGGCAAGCATTCAACATCTGAGCTACACCCACAACCCCTTCTATTTTTATTTTTTAAATTTTGAGAAAAGCTCTCAAAATTTCCCAGTTGATCTCAAAACTTGTGATCTCATTACCTCAACCTACCAGTAGCTGGGATTACCACCATGTTTATCATGCTTGGCTGTATAAGCTGTCTTGGTAAAATTCTCCAAGGCTTAGAAAATGCATAATCTACATAGCTTCCAGAAGAAATCCCTCAGAGTTTTAAAATGGATTCAGAGAGAAAGAGAGAATTTTTTCCCCTTTTTTCTGGGGCTGCTAAATTGGGATGGGATAATCCTGAAACTATCTAGCCACGTCCTTACTCTCCTAGCTTAGCAAAACCCAACCTCAGAAAGAGTGAAAGAGATTATAGTCAGACTCAAGACTAGAGAGAAATGATATTTCTTATATAATTGAACTCAACTCTGCCCCTGTATGTTCCAACTCTCTGTTGGAACAATAAATTCCTTTTTCCCCCCTTCTCAAATTTGTTTGAATTGGGTTTCTGTCCCCTGAAAATGAAGGAGAGTACAGAAATCTGGAAAGAATTGATTTGCTGACTAAATTTGAAGTGACTGAGAAAGAATAAACTGAACCAGTCAATGGCAGAATAAGTAAGTCTATATTTGCAAGCTAATGCATTATCACATGCAGTACATAAACTTCTTATACATCACCCCTACAACGTCCTTGGGGGCTACTGGCTATAAAAATGTATTATATAAAGAGCACAGCAAATTAGAGTTCTAGCCCTTAACAATTTTGTAATTTGGGGCAACATAGTAGTTGGCCTTTATTAAATATTTATTTTACTCCAGGCATTATGCTAAGTGTTTATTATCTTTTTTTTTTTTCCAGAACTGGAGATTGAACTCAGGCCCTTGTGCTTGCCAGGCAACAAGCGCTTATTCTAGTGAGCTATCTCCCCAGCCCCTACACTATCTTTTTAAACCATCATTTCATAGATGAGAAGAGCAAGATTCAGAGATACTTAAAAACCACCTCTGGAGCCAGGAAGATAGATTGGTGGTCTAACTGCCTACCTGGCAAGTGCCAAGACCTGGGTTTGATCCCTTCCCCAGTACAGCATGCAGTGCCAGCCCTGCACTGTACCAGCCACTGAAACCAGGTGTGGTGGGTCGTGCCTGTATTTCCAGCACTGGAGAGCCCGAGACAGAAGGATCACTATGAATCTGAGCTGCATAGAAAGACCCTGTACCAAATAAATTTTTTTTAAAAAACCCTCCATGGACACATATATATTTTAATGGAGGTTTCAGGGATCTGCTCTAGTTTGGTTGTGGACCATCCCCTAATGGTCAGCTTCAAGGCTTGTTCTGTGGGGTGATGCTAATGGGAAGGGCTGTGGACTTTTTAGGAATTAAGGCCTTACAGGAGGCCCTGAGGTCATTGGGAGCATGCTGTCAAAAGGTGTTGTAGTCCTCTCTTCTCATCCTCTTTGCCTTTGCTTCCTAGTCTATGATGTAAGCCTGGATCACTCCACCATGAGCTTCCTGGTATTGTCAACTGTCACGCCCACCAGAGGCTCAAAGTAATGAGTCTGGTCCTATGTGGTGATGCATGTTTGTAAACCAACCTACTCAGGAAGCTGAGGTAGGAACATGGCCACCTGGCAACTTAGTGAGATCCTGTCTTAGAGGAAAAAGGGCTGGGGATGTTGCTCCATTGTAGAGTGTCTTGCACTTATGAAGTAGTATGATAAAAAATATGGAGTTTCAAAACAAGATGATAGGAAATTAACAATGGTTATTACATTGTATATTATTATATTCAAATTAGTTGCTCAGATTAGTAGAAGATATAGGCATGCAAAATTGATTAAACAATAAAAGCACTAACTTGCTTTCAAAGAACTAATGTACAATTATCTTAGTGATCATATATATATCATATATATATATATATATATATTCCCCTTCCTTCTTTTCTCCTTTCCCCCAACCTAGTTGTTCTTTCCTTTGAGTAGTTTCTTCCCTTTTACAATATCTTCTGTACCTTTGGACCTTATTTACTCTTTCAGTTTCTTGCACTAGGGAGACAATATGATGTCTACATGTGTAGGTCTGATTTATTTAACTTATGAGTATGATCTCTAGTTGCACCCATTTACCTATAAAAGCCTCGAGTTTATCTTTCTTTATAGATGAGTAGTAATACTTCATTGTGTAAAAATACCACATCCTTTTTATTCTTTCCTCAGTTGATGGGCATTTGGGTTGTTTCCAAGATTTAGCTATGACAAATTGTGCTGCTGTAAACATAGGTGCACATATGTCACTATGGAATGATTTTCACAATTCTTCTGGAATAACACCCAGAAGGGAAATAGCTGAATCAAGCGGCACCACTAATCCTAGTTTTCTGGGGACTCTCCACACTGATTTTTACAAGGGTTGTACCAGCCTACACTCCACCAACAGTGGAGAAGGAGTCCTTTTCCCCTACAATCCAACTCCATTTGTTATTGATTGATTTCTTGATGATAGCCATTCTTTCTGGGGTGAAATGGAATCTCAGCGTTGTTTTAATTTGCATCTCTTGAATGACTGATGATGATACTGAACATTTTAAAAATATATTTATTTGCCATTCATATTTCTTCCTCTGAGAAGTGTGTATTCATCTCAGATGTCCATGTTTGGATTGGGTCTTTGAATTTTGGGGACCTGAATTTTAAAATTCTTACATTTTAGATAAAAGTCCTTTATCTGAGGGACAGTTAGATTAAAAACTTTTCCCAATACATGGGCTTTCTTTTTATTCTGTTGGTGATTTTTTTTGATGTGCAAAACTTTTTAATAAGATGAGATCTCAGTTGTTGATTCTTTGTAATATTTCCCTTGCAGTTTGGGTTTCATTCATAAACTCTACCTACCCCTTTGACTTCAAGATTTCCACCTACTTTCTCTTCAGTAAATTTGGTACTTTTATTTGAATATTTAGATCTTTGACCAATTTTGACTTTAGTTTAGTGCATGGTGACAGACATGGGTCTGATTTTAGTCTTTGGCATGTGGAAAGCCAATTTTTGCAGCACCATTTATTAAAGAGATTATCTTTCTTCCAGTGAACATGTCTGACCCCTTTGTCAAAGATAAGGTGACTGAGTGTGTTTGTAGATGTTTCTGAATCTTCTAATATATTATTTTGGTCATCAAGTCTGTTTTATTGCCAGTACATAATGCTTTTATCACAATAGCTTTGTAGTATAATTTCAAGTCAGGGATTGTGATATCTCCTGCTTTGTCTTTGTTGCCAGGATTGCTTTTGCTATTCTAGGTCTCTTCTGGTCCCAAATGAATTGTAGGAATGTTGTCTCTGAATCTGTGAGGTATGCTAAAGGTATTTTGAGCAGGACTGCATTAAGTCTGTATAACAGTTTGTGGAAGGCCTTAATGCTGCTTATAACATCACAACATAGCCAGAAAATATGTTAGTACTTTGCTCCTTTTAATGGCTGACTAAAATCCTATTGTTTTGATAATTAATATTTGGATAATTAATAATATCAACAATGTACTCATACCACAATTTACTTATCCATTGACCAGCAGGTAAATATTCTAGCTATTTTTGCCTTTTGGCTATTTTGACAATGCTGATGTACACATTCATGTACAAGTTTCTCTCTGGGCATGTTTTCATTTCTCTTGAGAATTATCTAAAAATAGAATTGCTGGGCCACACAGCAGTTCTATGTTTAACATTTTCAGGAACTGTGAGGTTGATTTCTAAAGCAGTTGAAAGCTTTTATATTCTCATCAATAATGTGTAAAGATTCCATTTCTCCAGAATCCTCAACAACACTCGATACCTAACTTTTTGATTATACTCATCCTAATAGGTATAAAGTGTTATCTCACTGTAGCACTTAGTGGCATTTCTATGATGGTTAATGATGTTGGGCATGTTTTTATCTGTTTACTGTCTATTTGTGTATTTTTCAGCAGGGAAATGTTTGTTCATATCCTCTGCCCATTTTAAAATCTGGTTGACGTTTTTTGTTGAATTAAAAATTCATTATATATTCTAAGTAGAAGCCTCTTATCAGATATATAATTTATTAATATTTTCTTCAATTCTTTGCCTTGCCTTTTCACTTTCTTGAAAATGTGTGTATGTTTTGTTTAAAAGAAACTTGTGTTTTATCTTCCATCAAACTCATTTCCACTTTGCTTAAGTGTCTGCCTAGCAGCTCAAAACCACTCAGTGGTAGTTCCTACCTACTCAGGTGCCTAAGCATGACTGTAGCCTAGTCTTCTGTGGCCACTTGAGCACTCCAGTGTTTGGTAGGGAATGGCTAAATGGGCATAGAAGGCACCCACATGCATTCAGAACAATCTGAAACCTCAGACTGACTAGCAGAAAACTCAGTAGTTGGTGCAATCCATTTATCTGAAATTCCTTCTTAGTCACAGCCCTTTCAGCAGCAGCCTGCCCTTCTTCTTCAATCCCCTTAGGATCCCTGTAGAAGTAAGGAATAGGCATGACCTTCCACACATGTGCATAGGAGATGGTGCCATGCATACCCAGAACTTGGTGGGCAAGCATCCACCACATCAGACCCACTGAGTGAGCTCCCTTCTGCAAGGGATGACCTTGTCCACATAGCACAGAGGGGAACTTGTGTTACATAGAGTAGTGGTAGGCAGGTTGATGTAAGATGCATGCAAAAAGGGTTGGAACTCATCCCTGGAATCAGTATCCACCAGAAGATGTGGATCTTGGAACACTTCCTGAATCTGGTTAGTGATGGGTCCAGAAGTGAAGCAGCCAGTAATAGGAGTGGCCCTCATAGCAGGAGCAAACTTCAGCACAGTCCACTCGCCAGTATTCCAAGAATACATGACACTGACATCAGCAGAGTTTTCAGTGGCAATTATGGCTTGAGCTGCCAGAAGAAGCATTTTCCAGGTCCCATTCAGATTTCTGATGTAGATTCTATCATTCTTCCTTTTGTAGGTATATTGTTCCTTTTCGAAATCAAGTTTTGTGCCACCTAAGTGAGTTCCTGCTGTAAGAAACTTTAGGACATCCTTATTCTTCATTTGCAGGATATAAAGGGTTCCAGACATTGTGAGAGTTTCTTTTTAAGTAACAATGGGAATCAAGAACAACACTGTATGAACCCCTCCCTGGGTAGCACTCAAAGCTTTGATGGTGCCTTTGATGCTCCAAAGTTTTAGATTTTGATAAAATACAATTATTGTTCCTCTGTTACCTAAATGTCATATTTATGAAATTATTTTTAAATCTAATATCATGAAGTTTCTTCCTTTGTAAAACTTTTACAGTTTTAATCCTATCTTGATATTGGCCTAACACTATTTGTTGAAGAGATTTTTCTTTCCCCATTGATCTTTTTTTTAAAAT
>NW_004524621.1:11871932-11875611 GCF_000260255.1 Octodon degus | reverse complement strand
ATATATGTCTCTTTTTGTGCCAAGATAGTATTCACTTAATTACTATTGGTTTGCAGTAAGTTTTGGAGCCATCCTGAACTGCATAGTGAAATTCTGCCTTAGAAAAACAAACAAACAAAAAAGAAGCAGAAAAAAAGGACAAACAATAGAACAACAGAAAATCAAAACCAAACAAACAAAATCTATATTTTAATAACATGAAGAAATAGACTGATTCTTAGATACATGTTAATTACCAAAGTTGAATCAAGAAAATATAGAAATTTTAAATAACTCAATATTGTCCAACAAAGTAGAAGTTATAATTAAAAACCTTCCAAAAATGAAAAAGCCCATGTGCTAATGGAGGCACTGCTGAATTCTACAAGAGATTTACAGATTTTAATGCCACTATTCCTTAAACTCTTTAATAAAATTAAAAGGGAAGCAATACTCCCAAACTAATACTTGGAACCAAGTATTACTCTTATAACAAAACCAGAAAAAGATACAGCCCAAGAAGAGAACTAAAGGCCAATCTCACTAATGAACATCAAAAAGCTACTGGCAAACAGAATATAGAAAATCATCAAGAAGGTTATACCACAACCAAATAGGATTTATCCCAGGGATGCAGAGATGGTTCAACATATTCAAATCAATAAATGTAATACACTGTATTAACAGAGCCAAGGACAAAAACTCATATGAACATCTCAATAAGGTAGAAAAACATTCAATAAAGTTGAACACCCATTCATGATTTTAAAAACCTAAAGAAAATTGGAAGAAATGGTCTTTCTCTCAATTTGATAAAAGCCATCTATGATGAACCCATAGTTAGCATCATACTAAATGGCCCAAAACTGGAAGCTTTCACACTAAAATCAGGAACATGACATGACCACTCCCATTCAATATAGTTGTGGACACATTACCCAGAGAAATTAGACAAGAGAAAGAAATAAAAGGAATAAGGATAGGAAAGAAAGAAGTTAAATTATCATTATTAAGAACTTTGGGCAGCCTGTGGGACTCTGGTAAGCTCTGACCTTCCTTAGCCCCTAGCATGCAGACATGGAGCTTCTGCTGGTGCCAGCCCAAACTTTTAAGAACTTAGAAGAACTCCGAGTGGCCTTCAGGATGCAGAAGCTGTGAT
Organism: Octodon degus; assembly: GCF_000260255.1. NCBI lineage: Eukaryota > Metazoa > Chordata > Mammalia > Rodentia > Octodontidae > Octodon > Octodon degus. The sequence continues at coordinate 11,874,473 of NW_004524621.1, read as the reverse complement.
CTGTAGACCCAGAGCAAGCAGATGCAGAGCTTTTCTGGGCAGCCTGAAGGACTCTGTCTGGGTAATTACTTGGATCTTCAAAAATGTCAAAATACAGGAGCAAAAGACAATCTCAGTTCTCTAGCCCACCCAGAACAAATCAAGGAGACAAAGACTTATGAGAACTTGGAAATCACACACCTAAAATCTCTGAAATGATAGCAACTGAAATAAAGAAACAAGTCCATCAGGCTACAGAAGAAATGGGATTAGAAATAATCTCTCAGGTCAAAAAGAAATGACAACAATCATGAAAGAATTGCTCAGCATAGCTAAAGAAGACATAGATGAAAAATAGAGAAGAGAAAAATGATGGAAACACTGAATGAACAATACAGGAAAGAATTAGGATGCATGAAACAGATTCAAACAGATATTCAAGATATTAAGAACTCCACTGAATGATAGCAAAACCACTTGAATGAAACTGAAGATAGACTCTCAGACCTCAAAGACAGTGGTGTGGCTAACGAAGGTGAAAGGAAAGATCCCTTAAAACTAACAAGGAACCAGGAAGAGCAATCCAGTGGCTACAAGATGATGCAAAGAAAAATAATATAAGTATAATAGATGTCAATGAAGCAGTGGGAGACAGCACAAAAGACATAAAAAGACTATTCGCAGAAGTACTAGCAGAAAAATTTCCAAACAGGAGAAAAGAATCTGTCATATAGATAAGTGAGGCATACAGAACAGTCATAATCAAAATAAATCTACACCTAGACACATAATAATCAAGATCTCAGAAATTCAGCAAAAGAATAGAATATTTAAAAGCTGCCAGAGAGATGGAAAGCCCCTCAGAATCACAACAGATTTCTCAACACAAACCAACTCAAGGACAGCTTGAAGCAAAGTATTCCAGGTCCTAAAAGAAAATAAATTAAATTCAATGATGAAATAAGATACTTCCACGACAAATAATAACCGAAGAAATTCATGACCACTGAACCAACCCTACAAAGAGTAGTAACAGATATTCTAGAAAAAGACAGAAGTGATCACAGCTTTAAGAACAACAGAAAGGAACCACCACACAGAGCAATTAATTAAAAAGAGGGACAGAATACAGAATCTATAGCAGGAAAATAACATGACAAAAATAATCCAATACATATCAATTATAATCATCAATGTAAACGGCCTCAATTCACCAATCAAAAGAAACAGAATAGGAGAGTAGATTAAGAAACAAAATCCAACAAAATGCTGCATACAATAAACACATTTAACTCAAAAAAAAATTCACAGACTAAAAGTCAAGGGATGGCAAACAATCCTCCATGCCACAGGAAATCAGAAAAAAACAGGGGTAGCTATCCTTTCCTTGTTGCTGATAATATCAACTTCAAACCAAAAATCATCCAGAGTGATAAAGAACGTCACTACATACTTGTTAAGGTTAAACTGCAAGAGGAAGAGATAACAATTATAAATATATCTACACTCAATGTAGGAACACCCTCTTATATAAGACAATTTTTAACAGATGTGACCAAAAAAATGAGCAGTAACACAGTAGTAATGGGAGACTATAACATGCCACTGTCACAAAGAGATAGGTCAAGTAGGCAAAAAGTCAGCAAAGAAATAACACAACTAAACCAAACTTGTGAAGAAATTGAGTTGGTAGACATTTATAGAGTTTACCTAGCAACAACAGAATACACATTCTTTTCTGCTGTACACAAGATAGTCTCCAAAATAGACCATGCACTAACACACAGAGCACTCTTAGGTAAATGCAAAGGAATTGAAGTTATCCCATGCATACTATCTGACCACAGTGCAATAAAACGAAATTTTCGACAAAAGAAACTACAAAAACATCATAAACACATGGAAGTTAAATAACAATCTGCTAAACAACCAGTGGGTCACAGATAAAATTAAAGAAGACATTAAAAAATATTTGCAATCTAAGGAAAATGTAGGTACAACTTCCAACAAAAGGAAGAGCAAAAAAAAAAAAAAAAAAAAAAGGAAGAGCAAGTCAAGCCCAAACCCCAAAGAAGGCAGGAAATTATAAAGACTAGAGCAGAAATTAATATATTGAAGATAAAGAAAACAATACCAAGAATAAATGAATCAAAGAGTTGGTTCTTTGAAAGAATAAATAAAATTGAGAAAAACCTAGCCAACCTAATAAAAAAAGGAAAGAAAAAACTCAAATTCATCCAATAAAGAATGAAAATGGTCAATTCACTATAGACTCTAGAGAAATACAGAAGATCATCCCTACCTACTTCCAAAATCTTTACTCTCACAGGATGGAAAACGCAGAGGAAATGGACAGTTTCTTAGATACATATGAAATGCCAAAGCTGAGTCAAGAAGATATACAAACTCTGAATAACCCAATAATGAGAAACAAAATTGAAAATGTAATTTAAAAAAGCCCCCTGGGGGCCTGGCCCTAGCTCAGTCCTTTAAGTGGCTGCTTCCACAAAGCTGTCAGCCTCAGGTTCCTGGAGTTCGAACCTCACAACTCTCCCGCTGGCC
>NW_004524621.1:11852827-11871102 GCF_000260255.1 Octodon degus | reverse complement strand
AAACCAAAAGACTCTCAATATATTAATTGATACATACGATGTGAGTCTTTTTATGCAATGTATTATTACTCAGCCATAAAGAAAGATAAATTGAGACATTTCTAGGTAAATGGATGTACCTTGAGACCATACTTTTAAGTGAAATAAATTGGACACACATATTTAAATGTCACATTGTTTTTCTGGTGTGAGAAACTGAAAGTGTTAATATACCATAAGTATATAACAGATATTGGGAAGTGAAAAGACAATGTTCAAATGGGAAGAGGAACAAGAGAGACAGGAGGGAGACAGAAAGAAAGAGAAAATTTAAAAATGGATAGAAGTAAAACAAAATGGAATCAAAGGTTTTATAAATAAGGAGGGGAAAGAGGGATTGAAGGGAGGGGAGAGGTTTGGGGAAAAAGGAAGAATCAAGATATGTTATGCATAGGTGCAATTCCCTATGATGGATATGATCATTGTATATCTAAAATGTACCAATGAAACCAATTTTAAAAAGAGTAAAAATTTTGCACTTCTTTTGCAAAATTGATTTCTATTTCTTATTTATTTATTTTAGGGGGAGTGTGTGTATGTGTGCGTGTGTGTGTACAGAGTCTCATTACACAGTTCAGACTCATAGTGATCCTGTTTCTGCCTCACTAGTGCTGGGATTACAGGTGTGTGCCACCATGACCGGACTCCATTGTCTGCTCAGCATGCCTGGGGCTGGTGCTGGCATGGCATGTGGTGCCAGGGATTGAACCCTGGCCCCTGCGCTTACCTAAGCAAATGCTTAGTCTGCTGAGCTATATTGCTGGCCCTTCTATTTTATTTTTTGATTCTATTATAAAGAAATTTAAAAATTTTTTTGTGTTGTTCATTGCAAGTGTATAAAAATAAAATTTATTTTTGTATGTTGATTTTGTAGCTTGGAATCTTTTTGTACCAGAGATCAGGCTTAGGACCTTGTGCTTGCCAGACAGGTGCTTAAGCTGCTGAGCTATTTCCTGAACCCTTATAGTGTGGAATCTTGCTGGAATTTCATTCATTGCTCTATTTTTTTTTCTTGGAGAAGTTCTTACAGTATCACATGATCCTATTATCTGCAGATAGAGATAGTTTTATTTTTTCCTTTCTATTCACCCCTACCCTACCCCCAGAGACCCTTTCCACAGCGCTGGTGAATCTCTAGTCTCCTGCCTGGAGTTGCGGTGCACAGCGAGAAAGAAAAAGAGCAAGAGACAAAGACTAAGAAAATAGGGCTTTGGGATGATCAATATTCTCTGGGAACGAAGACCAAGAACCTCCAGCTAACCGCTATTTTATTAACCAGTGCAGGGGTCCTGGAACACTGTAGAAGTAGTACTTCAATGGGCAAGTTTACATCATAAAGGAAACTGATTAAGATCCATCCCCATTTCTGGGTGCTAGAGTTCCCTCTATTGTCTTCAGCCAACTTCATCTTGCTCTATGGGCTTCACAGCCTCATTGATCACCAAGATCTCAGCAGTGACCCAGGGGCAGTGGGATTTCCAAATTACAAAACCAGCTCATAAGGCAGGAAATAAGGGCTTCAGACAGATACTATGTCAATTTATAATTCATGGTCCCCAACCCCTACCCCTTTTGGGGACAGGATCTTGCTTTGTAGTTCAATCTGGCTTTCAACTCCCTATGTAGTCCAGACTGGCCTTGAACTCGCAGTGATCATCTTGTCTCAGCCTCTGGAGTGTTGGGACTATAGGTATGTGCCACCACACCTGGCCGTGTCCTTTTTCATCCTGAGGAAGTTCTCTGTTCTGTCAGAAATTATATTAGTCCCTGGTTGATCTACAACTATATGTGGAAGAGGGTTAGATAACTGTGCCATTGTATGGCTGTCATCACTCTGCCAACTACATTTACCTCTTCTTCCTCCTGGTGATAGTATCCTTGTGTATTAGTTAATTTTTTCTCATAGCTGGGACAAAATACCTGATGTCCAAATTTGAGGAAGGAAAGATTTATTTAGCTTACAGTTTGTGCAGGTTTCAGTCCATAACCAGCTGGGTCCAAAGCCGGGTGACATGGTGAGGGCAACAGTTCAAGGCAGCAGAAGACAACAAAAGCAACAAGACCAGAAGAGGGGAGAGTGAGCCTCTTTTCCTCCCTTAGAAGGGAGTATACTCAGCCTCAAGAGCAGGTATAACACTCACACCATGTCATTGTCCTCCTCTTGCACAAGATGAGGATGTTTACTAAGTGAGGAGCTTGGCCCCCCGCTGAGTAACTTAGTTAAACACAATGTATCAACCATTACACCTCAACAGAGCTCATTCTAGGAACAGGGTGATTATGGCCTAAGATGAAGCAGGATAGGTAAGGATGTCACTGACATTAAATTAATCAGGAAACTACAGAGGCAGGAAGAGCTATGTTGTTTCTAGGCAAACAGGTTCTGAAGAGTCATGGCTTTGTGTTAACAGCATCATTATCTTATATGGAAATTTGAAAATTATTCAGGAGTTGTGCATTCAAAAGAAAAGGACAGAAAGAGATGGTACTTAGGGCTGGCAAGATAGCTCAGCAGACCAAGGACCACAGTTCATCCTGGGCATCACATGCCGAGCCAGCCCTGCCCAGAGGGAAGACAGAGCTGGCTAGAGTCTGGGTGTGGTGGCGCATGCCTGTAATCCCAGTGCTGGGGAGCTGAAAGCAGGAGGATCACCATGAATCCAAGCTGCATAGTGAGACCCTGCAACAACCGAATACGAGAGAGGGAGAGAGAGAGAGGGAGAGAAAGAGAGAGAGAGAGAGAGAGAGAGAGAGAGAGAGAGAGAGAGAACTTAGACTTGTTCAAAAAGAGACAGAACTTTGGGATAACCAAGAATCTTTGTGTGCACTGATGTGAAGAAAACAAATATGTTAGTGCTACTTTTATAATCTTTATTTCACATTTTTGTTAATAAAAGATTATACTTCACATGGGATCATGGATTATATAGTACATACCTTAATAAAATGGTATACATAATTAAGGTCCTTTGAAAAGCATTTACCTAGGATCCTCCAAATCTCAAAGTTAGTCCTGGAGGAAATACAAGCTGGTGAGGAGTTTGGGCTCTGAGTTAGCTTAATACACATAAAGTATTTAGTATTTGGCATTTTGCATTTTAAAACAGTAGCAATGTTGCCAGGCATAGTGGTGCATGCCTGTAATCCCAGAATTTGGGAGGCTGAGGCTGAACTGCCACTAGTTCCAGGCCAGCCTGGGCTACATAGTGAGTTCAAGGTCATCATGAATTACACAGCAAGCCCCTGGAAAGAAAGAAAGAAAGAAAGAAAGAAAGAAAGAAAGAAAGAAAGAAAGAAAGAAAGAGTGACATATAGTACTAAATTCATTTTGTACTGGTGTAATGGATCCTGAGATTTAATAATTTATGAAGAGCACAAATTCATTTCTCATAGTTGTGAATATGGAAAAGCCCAAGATGAAGGTGCAGGCAGCTTTGGTGTCTGACGGGCTATGTCTCTGCTTCCAACAACTTACCGTGAGCGTCTGCATCTTCTGGTGTAGAAGAGGCAGAAGAGAGGAAGAGCTAAGAGAGCCAACCAACACTGAAAGCTCCTTTTAAAAGGCATTAAGCCCACCCAACAGGATATGATTTTCGTTGCATAGTCATTTCTGAAAGGTTCCACCTCTTCCCATTGCTAAAATGGCAATTAAATTTTAATAGAAGTTTTGGAGGGGACAACCCTTTATAGCCCTTATTAGTAAATTACATAATGGAAAGGACAAATTGAGTTCCTAGCTACATGCCCCACACAACGAAGTGAATTGTTTTCCTGACAAAGAACTTGAATTCACCAAGAAACTCTAGGAACATTTAAAATGTACATAAAATATAATTTAAATAGAAAAGCCGGGGAGGGGGTAGCTCACAGTATGTTGTTTGTGTTTCTTCATTTATTATCTTATTAACTATTACCACCTCTTTCTTTTCTTTTGATGCAGAGTATTGAACTTACGGCATAGCATATACTAGGCAAACAGGCTACCACTGAGCTACATTTTCATCTCTCTCTCTCTCTCTCTCTCTCTCTCTCTCTCTCTGTCTGTCTGTCTCTGTCTCTGTCTTTCTCGGTGTGGTGAGCTATTTCCTCAGGCCCTCACGTCTCTCTTTAAAAACTGTATTTTGAAACAGAGTGTCATGAAGTTGCTTTGGCAGGTCTCTATTGGTGAGATTTTAGCCTCACGGTCCTGAGTAGCTGGGATGACTGATGTGTACCACCATGCCCAACTTTGACGACTTTTGAGTTTGTTTTTCTCATCTGGTTCCCCTTACTTTCTCCAAAGCACTTACTTGGTGTAACGTACATTGGTCTTCAAAACGGCCGCCTCCCGCAGGCCTCCGCACCGCCCACAGCGCGCAGAGCCGCAGCCCCGCCGCCCCGCGCCGCCGGCCGAGCCTCGAGGTGTGCTCAGGGCGGGTGCCCGCCTCAGTCCGCTCCCGGCGCTGGGCCCACGCTTCAGCTCACGAGCGAGCAGCCGTGGGCAGAGTCCGCCAGCCCGGGATCCGTGGCCTGCACCTGATGGTCCCGGTGAGCCGGGGACGAGGATGGCCGGGACCCGGCCGTCACCTAGGGGCGGGTCTGCGGGTCTGACTGTCCTCGGGCCCCTGAGCGCCCGCCCGTTTGGAAGTGGGAGAGCCCGAGTGGGCGCTGCCTCTCCCCATGGGCGAAGCCTTGAGGCGGAGCGGGGAGCCGCCCCTCAGCTGGGAGGCGCCCAGTGTGGGTGCATCGTCCCTAGGGACCCTCTGGGTGATTAGGGGGCCAGGGCCACGATGGCTCCCTGGAAGCCCACATGGGAACGCAGGGGTGCCTCTAGAAACGGTGGTGGTGGTGCAGCCCAGAGGGGCCCGCGGATGGTGCCCTAGAACTGCCCCAAGAAACAGCTGAGAAGGGAGTGTCCTGACTTGAGTAGGGTTAAAGATTTTGTCCTTGGCCTCTTTTGTCTTCCCCGAAAACAAGCGATGGAGAGATGAGGATACTATAGTAGTAGTTGTGGGGTGTTCATTTCCTGCCCCTGTGTCTCCCGCCCCTGTATCTATCTTCCTATTAGAATTTCTCTTGTCTGTAACAGTCCAGTTGGCTGAGAGCTGTAATTCGCTGGAGGCAGAAACTGGGTGAAAATGAGGAGTAAGGCTTCTAAAGAAGTAAAGATAGGTAATTTTGAATTTGGGTCTTGGCTACCCTCAAGGAAGCAGCAGGATAAATTAGAACAACTGATTCTGGCATGTAATAGAAAAGAAAGTCCTTTGTGGGAAGTAATACAGGACACTGAATCTTCACGTGCTTGGCATTATACCATTAGTTATGTGTAGACATTCTATATAACTCTTACAACAGCCTTGTAAGAGCTATAGAGAATATTCCCTAAAATAAGATTCAGTTTAAGCAGTTTGATCAAGATTGCAAAGGTTGGAATTATGGAATGTGTTTTTCAGATTTTACTTGGGAAGAAACATCATGGAGAGACAGAAGCAAGAATGTGTGTTCCTTTAAGAGCTAACCCTATCAAATTTTTAAAACATAGGGGAAGATGTTATGGCCTTGAAGTTGGCAATGGCTGCCTAACTGTGACATTGAAACCACAAGTAACAAAAGAAAAAATAGATACACTAGACTTCTAAATTTATTTTTTTATTTTTATTTTTTTTTCAGATGTCAGAAATCTGTTTTATTATTTTGGAATTATTTTCTTTTTTTCCCATAATTTTATTGACAGACAAATAGCAATGAGACAGTTTCAAATCAAATTGGTAGGACAGTTTCAGTAATTCACACATTGCATACTGTCTTCCTAGTGGTTAATTGCTGTACAAGATGCAGACATGATATTCTATTTACAAACACTATTAGAACAAATCCCTCTATTCATTAAGAGAATGTAACTATATATCTATCCTAACCATTTTGAATACACAGATACAAAATGGACATTCATTTATACATCCTCTTTTTTGTTTAGTTTTGTCATTTGAATATTATAGGTGTGTTAACTCAGCAAAAATATTCTAAGAGTCCAGTAATCCATAATAGTATTGGGTCTTCCACTTGACTAGACTTCTAAATTAAAAAAAAAAATTGTGCCTCAGAGTGCACCATCAAAAGAGTGAACAGACAACCCACACAATGGGAGAAAGTATTTGCAAATGATATTCTGATAAAGAATATGATTAATATCCAGTATATGTAAAGAACTCGTATAACTCAACAAGAAAAAACAACCCAATTGTGAAATGACCAAAAGACATGAATAGGGGGCCTGGCCCTAGCTCAGTCCTTTAAGTGGCTGCTTCCACAAAGCTGTCAGCCTCAGGTTGCTGTAGTTCCATCCTCACAACACTGCAGCCTGCCAAAAGTGCCCTGAAGGCATTTGAGGAGCAAAAGACATGAATAGACTTTCTTCAAAGAAGATATGAAAATGCATATGAAGACATCCTCAACATCATTAGGAAAATGCAAACAAAGGCTATACTCACTGTGATGGCTGTCTCCCACCCCACCCCACCCCAAATGGAGAAATTGGAATCTTCTTGTTGGTAAAAATGTAAAATGGCGCGGCTGCTGTGGAAAACATTTTGTGATTTCTCAAAAAGTTAAAAAGAAGGCTGAATGTGGTGCTGCATGCTTGTAATCCCAGCACTTGGTAGGCTGAGGCAGGAGGATCTCAGAGTTTGAAGCCAGTCTGGGCTACATAGTGAGTTCAAGGCCAGCCTGAACTACAGGCAGCTGACACTTATCCCAAACCCTTTGCTTCCACCATCTTTGCAGCACTTATTCAACAAAGATACACTGAACCCTTGCTCAGTGTAAAGCATTGGGAATCATCCTGATCCTCAGCACAAAGAAAATCTGGGCCTTCCTCTCTGATACTCACTGATTTTAGTTGCCTCGCTTTTCAGAATTTTCTTTTGTTTTGTTACTGCCTACTCTCTACCACCCTGCCAACACTAACATGTTTTGCAAAATCGTTGTTAGTTACATTGTGAACCTTTTATAATTTTCCACCACTCTCATATCAGGAAACCAATGAAAGTAACCTCACATGTTACATGCAGGCTGAACTGATTCTAGCCTACTGGGAAATAAACTCCTCCCCCATTTCCTGTCTCTCCTTTAGGGAGGAGGGAATTCCATAGATGCCTTCTTCAATAGGTGCTACTTCCTGCATAGTTTATGCTGTGGATAGGCTTTCCCTACCCAATCTCACTGTACTTTAAGCAAGTGCTCTATAGATAATGGGTTCCAAATTCCATGCTGTTCACATAAGCCTTACTACCCAAGGAATACTTCTGTTGCCACTGTGGCTGTGGCATTGTATTTTCTGTTTTAAATTACTGCAAATGTTCTGGCTTAAAACCACATACAATTATTATTTTATCATTTCTTTAAGGAATCCAGCCAGTCCTGTGCTTGTAGTCTCATAGCTGAGTTGTAATCAAGATGTTGGCTGGGCTGTGTTCTCAACTGGAAACTTGACTGGTGCATAGTCTTCCTAGGTCACTCAGATTGTTGGTAGTTTATCTGTAGCTCTAGAATTGAGGGTTCTGGCTTCTTACTGGCTGTCAGCTGGAAGCCACCGCCAACATTTGAAGGCCACCTGCAATTCATGGAAGCCATTGAAGTTCCTGGCCATGTGAACTTTTCCAGCACAGTAGCTTCATCAACTCAGAATAAACACTCTCCAGATAGTGTGCTGGCAGGTAGAATTGTAGTAAGAGTGACGGTCTGTTCCTTTTCTATACTCAACTTTGGGTCAACTCAGAGGTTAACCCATATTCAAGAAGGAGAGATTACACAAAGAACGAACACCAGAAGGTAGGAATCCTGTGGGTGAGACTGTCACCACAAACAGTACTGAAGGAAGATTTAGGTTCCTAGCTAGTCTTATTTCTTCCAGTCCATTCTGCTAAGGGGGCCAGTCTGTTTTCTTGCCCCACTGTTGTTTACCATGACTTGCCCTGAGTTTTGCCCAACCCTTCTCAAGTTACCACAAACTCTTCATTCTCAATTCACATTTTCCCTGTGATAGCTTTTTTGTCTCTTTTCATCTTTGCTAAAGACACAATAAATCCAAGTTTAGGAAAAAGAAGTCCCTGCCAGCTAAGTAACCATTAATCTTCATTTGTGGTGCCGTCTTGATTTCCTTTTTAACCCAATCTTTCTCCTACAACTTCTATCGCACAGGACATCAGCCATTTTTTCTCCTTTTCATTCTTCATTTGTTTTTACCTGTCAAAAATTGCTGTCGGGAGAGATAGCCTACTCTGGTCCCTTAACATCCCTGAATTTCCTTACTAGCTATGCCAAAAATTCAAGGTCTTCACTTTTTTTTACCTAGGACATTTCTCAGGGACATATTTGCAAGATGAATCTTAAGGGCTAAGATAATGTCTATTTCTGGACGAAGTTCAGATTTGCTTCTTAGTATAAGAACAAACTGCCAAAACTCAGTGTCTCTCCCCTGTACAGCAGCCCACCCTATGTGCAGGCATCTCATAGGCCCTGTGCTACCCCTATGAGACTGGAAGACATGAGGGAACTAATGCAAAACGCTGTAAAATGCTGGAACTTTGGCTGTAGCTGTGCTTTGAGCATCCAGCAATAAAATACTTTGTCTTTTACTTGGAAGTCTTGTGTCTTTTGCCAGAATTCATGAAATAGTATCAGGATAGCTTGTTAACTTCATATCTGACTGCACAGTTCGTGACAGTCACTACTACTCGTTTTCCTTCACGCTAAAGCTGCTTTTGTTTCTCACACACTTTAGATGCATAGGTTGCATGTTTGAGTAGTGTCTTTCAATCTAAGTGTTTTGTAATACAAGTTTCAATATATATTTTCATTAAGCATTAAGGTCTTTAGCTTAAACTGGTTGCACCTCACACTTTCCTCTCAGAATTCAAGCTTTGTGGACTTCAAAGTGACTTGGTCTGTTAGGCTCCTCAGAGATACTGAACCAAAAGGATATGGAGATACACATATATGAGAGGGGACTTACTAGGATAGACACCTGAGTGTGGAGGCTAAGCAGTCCCACAACAGCTGTCTGAGGTCTCTTTTGTAAGGTCATTAATTCCATTTCGGAGGGAAGAGCCCCTGAAAACCCCGCTTCCTAATATCACATTGGAAGTTTCAATATATGAATGTTGTGGTGGTGTATGCAGGCCATGGTAATCAGATTCTTGAATGGAGTTTCTTCAAAGGCGTCATAGTAGCTATCCATCTCTGCTAGAATCTCCTAACCACAAAGACTTTCAGAATGAGCCTGATTAATTTGTTCTTGCACCGCTCAAAGACATCGCTTTCTTCATACCTCCTTTGTCACCATTGTCTCTTAGAGGTGGCTGTCTATAAAACAAATGATATATCGTAGTTCTTTAATCAAACTTTAAAATGATCCTGAATCATTTTAAACCATTAGGACTGATTTAGTGAAATAAAATAGTATTTTAAAAATCAGGGACTATCACATAGTAAAGTTAGAATTGTTTCAAAGCACTTTGTGTTAGTTGCAAATCATGGCATATGTATACATGTATATGTATATATATGCACATAGGCTCATATTATAAACTATAACTATATTTCTTACTGTGGATCACAGTGAAAAAATTGAAAAACATACCATGGAGATGTTAGGGTTTAGAAATAAAGTAGCCAACTAAAATTTTAGTAAAATCTAAAATGACTAGTAGATTAGTCAGAAGGAATAGATTACTGGGGCACAACTTGGAAGGGTGTGTTCCCTTTCATGGCTCCTCTTTTCTCTCTGCTTCCTGGCTTTCCTCTGTGAAGCCTTCCTACCTTACCACTTGTGCCTTGGAGCCAGCTGACCATAGACTGAAACTGTGAGCCCAAGTAAACTTCTCCTCTTTTACATGATGAGTGTTGGGTGTTTCTAAGACAAAAGTTTCTAAGGAAAACTGTGGCCTTGGAAAATGCCAGCTCATCATGAGCAAGATATACAGTGAGGGGTTGTGTTCAGTTTTGTGTTTTCCATCTTGGTTATTTTGTTCTCTCAGTTTGGGACATGCTTTCCATCTAATTGTAAAGCATAGTTAGTGCTCACGAATCACATGGACACATCCAAGGCCTATAGACCCAGCTTCTCAAAACAAGAATCTTCTGGACTGACAGCTTCAGCAGAGCTTACCCACACACATGCACACACTTCCATTTCTCTAGTCTGGGTGCCCCATTGTATTACAGAATCCTTTTTTCTTCTTAAAAATTATTATTATTAATTATTATTGTTATTATTATTAGTGTGTGTGTGTGTGTGTGTGTGTGCATTTAGGACAAGGTCTACAGGGTCTCACTGCAATTGTAGTGCTTCTCCTGTTTACAGCCTCCCAAGTGCTGGGATTATAGGTGTGCACCACCATGCCCAGTCTCAATTGCTGTCTCAGTGGGCCCTGGGGGCAGGGCCAGCACGGCAGGCCCAGGGATTGAACTCCCAGCCTCTGCATCTGCCTAAGCAGGCGCTTTAAGCCACTGAGCTATTTGGCTGGCCCTCTAAAAGTTATTTATTTATTTATTTATTTATTTGGTACAGGGTCTCACTATGCAGCTTGGACTTGCAGTGATCCTCCTGTCTGAGCCTCCCCAGCACTGGGATTATAGTCATGTGCCCCATGCCTGGCTTCAGGGCTGGCATGGCATGCTTGTAGTTCCAGGACCAGCATGGTATGTGGTACTAAGGATCAAATTCAGGAACTCAGGATCTTGCTCTTGCCAGGCAGGTGCTTGGACTGCTGAGCTATCTCCCCAGCCCTGTTCCTGATTTCTTAAAAGACTTTGAAAGAAAACATGAGCATCCCCTCTGCCTATGCAAGGACCAGGAACTCCGAGTCTGTGCTTCAGAAAAAGCCGTTAAACTGAAGCCCAGAGCAATGCAGCTACATATTCTGGGACACATACTAGCAAGTAAAAAACTAATAAAGTTTCTAGGTTGATTGCCTGTTCTTTTTTTCCCCTTCCTCCTCTAGAGCCAATTGATTTTTTCCTTCTAGATTCTTTCATTTTAGTTTTCCTGAATATTATATTTTTTGTTATTGTGTCAGTTTATCAATTCACAAGGACATTTGAGTAGTTTCAGTCTTTGGTTACTACAAATGATACTGTTAGGAAATGCATATAAAAGTTTGAACTTTTATTTCTCTGGAGTAAATTTCAGTGGATAAATAGTGTAATAACTTTATTGTTAATTTTACCATAAATTGCTAGATTTTTCCATTGTGATTGTACTATCATTCATCCCCAGTAGAAATTCTCACAAGAATTTTGTTGTTCTGTATCTTACTTGGCATTTGGTATTGTTACATTTTTCGACATTAGTTGTTCCAGTGGTTAGAATTTCCTCAATGATAGATAATGTTGAGGTTTTAACATTTTTGTTTTGTTTTTAGTACTGGGGATGGAACCCAGGACCTTGGCACTGAGCTACATTCCTGAAAATTTTCTCTCTCTCTCTCTCTCTCTCTCTCTCTCTCTCTCTCTCTCTCTCTCTCTCTCTCTTTTGGATACAGGGTCTTGCTATGCAGTTCAAATTTGTAGTGATCATCCTGTCTCAGTCTCCTTAGTGCTGGGATTATAGGCATGCACCACCACACCCAGTTTCAGGGCCAGTGCAGCATGTGGTGCCAGGGTTCATACTCAGGACCTTGTGCTTGCCAGGGAGGAGCTTATGCTGCTGAGCTATCACCCCATCCCATCCCTGGACATTTTAAAGGAGGAGATTGATTTCTCTTTTTAAAAATTATGATTATTAGGGCTGGCCAAATAGCTCAGAGGATTAAAGCTCCTGCAAGCAGGTGCAGGGGCCTGGAGTTTGATCCCAGGGCCTGCTGCGTTGGCTCCACCCCCGGGGCTCTCGGAGATGGCAATTGAGACTGGGTTTGGTGGTGTGCGCTTGTAATCCCAGCTCTTGGGAGGCTGTAAACAGGCAGTTCACTATGAGTCTGATCTAGTAGTGAGACCCTGAACACTCTGTAGACCCTTCCCTAAAATTAAAAATATATATATATATATATATATGATTATTAATGTGTATTAGTTATACAGATTAATGGGTTTTATTGTGGTGTTTCCATACCTACTTATGTTGTGCTCTGATCATAGCGATCTCCCTTTAACCCCTCTGCTTCCCTGTTTTCTCTTCTCCTCCTGACTCTTTCTTGATTGTTGGAGCTTTTCTTAGTTGTTTTCTGGGTGTCTAATTCTAGGTTCCAGGGAGGCCATGATCTACTGCCAGCTTCTATTCTCCCATTTTGATTCTCAAAATTAATCTTAAAGTGCACAAGTCAATAGACTTTAAAAATAAAGCCACTGTCATGACTGTCTAATTCTAGAACATTCCCATGCCCTCCAAATGAACTTAAGACCCAGTAGCACTTGGGTCAGTCAGCTTTTGATCCCAGTCACAAAAATACCTGGAAAAATCAGTTTTAAAAAGAAAGGTTTAGGGCCAGAGAGATGGCTCAGCAGTATAAACGCCTACCTGGCAAGTGCAAGGTCCCGAGTTCGATCCCCAGTACCACACAAACAAACAAACAAACTCTCTAAAAAGAAAGTTTTATTTTGCTCACAGTTTCAGTCCATATTTATCTGGCCTCATTACTTTTGGGCCTGTGGCACAGCAGCACATCATGGCAGGAGTGTGTGCTGGAGCAAAGCTGTTCATTTCACGATGGCTGGGAAGAGGAGGTGGGGAAGGAGTGGATCCCACTCTTCCCTTCAAGACCTATCCACCAGTGACCTAAATCCTCCCACTAGGTTCATTAGGCTTCTTAAGGTTCCCATCTTCTCTTAATAGTGCCATGGTCTGCGTATCAGCTCTTTGACACCTGGGCCTTTGAAAGACATTGCAAATCCTAATTGTAGTAGGCACCCTGATCCCCAATGGCTCAGGCACACCACCCAATGCAAAATGAATTGGTGCATGTTTACAACCTAATGGTAAAACATCCAAGCTATGTTCCAGTGTTTCTGAAAAGTCCAAGTTGAAATTCTCCTCTGAGAGGTAAGTGAAAGTCAGCTGTGACCGCCTGTAAAAATCAAGAAACAAGTTACATATTTCCAAAATACAGTGACACAGGCTAAACATTCTGATTCAAGAAGGGTGGAACAGGAAAATAGCAAGGAGGATCCAAAGGCTGAAATCTGACAGGACTTTAAACCTTTTCTGTGGTTTTCTTTTTTTTCTTCCATTTTTTATGTATTTGATACAAGGTCTCACTACGCAGCTCAGACTCATAGTGATCCTCCTGTTTTCAGCCTCTCCTGTGCTGGGATTGCAGGCACGCACCACCACGCCCAGACATGTTTGCCTGCTCAGCACATGCTGGGGGCAGGGCCAGCACGGCAAGGTCGGGGATTGAACCCCGGGTCCCTGCACTTGCCAAAGCAGGCACATAGTCCACTGAGCTATCTCACCAGCCCCAAACATTAAACCTTAATTTTCCATGTTTGACATCCAGGACACACGGGCAGCATGTGAGCTCAAGGCAGGCACTCATGCTGGAGAGCTGTATCCCACCCCAGAATGTGAGCTCCAAAGGCTTGGGCAGCCCCACCCTTATGACCTTGCTGGCTGTGGGCCCTACGGCCCCTCACTTGGGCGGGCTCTTTACACTTGTTGCTCTCTTGGCAGGTGTTTCATGTTCATGGCCTCTCATCCTTCCTGGGATGTCCACTGATGCTTTGGCTTCTCTCTCATAGGTCAATACATTGCTCTGTTATGGGCTGCTTGCAGAGTCCAACCCTACCACACACTGGCCTCACAAACTTTCATCTGAAATCTCAGTTGCTCACTTCACGGCATCTAGTAAAAGAAGAGGTGGGGAGGAAGAGAAGGTGCTCACTATCCTCTCCAAGGGCACTCCCTCAGTAACCTACAACTTCTAGCTGGCCCTACCTTTTAAAGTTTCCTGTACTTAATAATTCCATGGACTGGGAAATAAGCCTTCAACACATGAGCCTTTGGGAGATATTCCAGATCCAAGCTACAAAAGCAGTCATCCCTTCCTACATGCAAGAAGCACAGGAGGGCATGTGCTTAAGGTATGTGAATGTATTATGCAGCTTTCCAGTTGCTGGGACAAAATAGCCAACATCCGCAACTTAAAGGAGGAGAGGTTTAATTTGGCCCATGGTATGAGGGATTCTGTTTATGGTCATCTGGCTTTAAGGCAGAAGCAATGTGGTAGAAGAACTTGGTGGAGGAAAGCTGCTCCATCTGTGGCATCTAGGAAGAGAGTAAGAAGCAAAGCCAGGGACAAGAACACACCGTTCCAGGTCACTATTCCCTAACCCTGAACATGAAACTTGTGGTGGACATTTGAGATCTAATCCATCACAGAACATGACTGAAGAAGAAAATTGCAGCAGGACACAGTCTCTCATCAGCTGATCACCAGAATCACCTTATTCTAAAAGAAAACTGAATTAGAGGTACTATTTTGGTCCCAAAATAAGATATTTTCAGAGCAGGGCCAAAGAATCTTTATTTTTACCAGAGTGTTCATGATTCTGATGTGGAAACATCCCAGCAGTTGGTGAGCTACAGCTGGGAGAGCAATGTGGATCTATGCGGCTCCTCATTCCCAACATCAGATGTACACAGAGTCAGTGGAAGAGGAAAGAGTTGGTCTGAATGGGCTGCAGTAGTACAAAAGACATTTCAGCTTGGCACAAGCTGTGGAAAAAGCTAGGGAGGGAGGTAGCAAGGCAGAGGAGAGAGATGTGCTGCTTCTCCTAAAAAATCCCAGGATTCATTAATGGACCTACGTTCCCTTTGTAACTAAACAATCACTGGTAAAAATAAACTGACATTATGTCTGCTTGGGAAAAAAAAATGTCTCATCTAGAAAATCCTGAAGTTCTCCTGTTTTCACTGTCACTCTGGGGGAGGCACCTATGTTTGTCAGTTGTCCATTGCATTCTCATGTCCCACCCTTTCCTATCCTTGCTAGATTGAGGAAGATTCCTTACCTTCAACCCAAAGCCCCTAAGCTTGCAAAGAACCCAACCCAACCCTACCACATTCTGGCCTCACAAGCTTTCATTTGAAATCTCCATTGCTCATTTCATGGCATGAACTTGAGCCTTAAAGATAAAGCAGAGAATATTCCTCTTGGAGCTACTGGGCCCTCCTACTTGCTTTTGGGGATTAGAAACTCAATTAGACTCAGCTAGAGAAAGAAAGGAAACAGCAGGGGCCAGTGTGGAGAGCACTGAGAATGGCAGGTCCCTTCCCTTCCCTGTTGTCTGTAAATGTATTTGGAGGTACATGTGCACATGGGAGCAAGAGAGAGTGAGAGCGACAGCAACAGTGACAGCAAGAGCAACAGCGAGAGTGAGACTCAGCCAGGCTGGAAGGGAATAAGCCCAGGGAGAGATAAGAGTGACCAGCAAAGAGGCTGAGATAATGGGAAGAGTTGGGATCCTTCTCTGAGACAGCAAGGCTACAGTCCCTGTCATTCTTCTGTAAGATGCTATTCTGGTTTCACCCCACCTTATAGTCCTGCTTGAATAAATCAGGAAGTGGGGGTCTCAAGCTTGCAACTCAGAGCCCAGGCATCTCTTGGTCATCAAGTCAAGCCTGTATGTAGACACTGGAAAAGGGACACAAATTGGAGTTGGATAGTGCTAAGTACAAAACTGGATCTTGGTGATTTTAAAGATGGATTTGAATAGGAATTGTGGTTTCTGTTGATAAGAACTAGCATATCTGATTAAGATTTGTTCTGGGGCCAGATGTTATAGTACATGCCTATAATCCCAGCCACTCAGAAGACAGAGGCAAGAGGATGACAAGTTTACTGGGAAAACTTAGCAAGACCTTTTCTCAAAATAAATTAAAGGAAAGAAGGGCTGGGGAGATAGCTTGGTGGCATAAGAGCCTCCCTGGCAAGCACAAAGTCCCAAGTTTGATCCCTGGTACTGCATGCTGTGCCAGTCCCAAAACCAGGTGTGGTGGTGTATGCCTATAATCCCAGCACTGGAAAGGCTGAGACAGGAGGATCACTATGAGTCTGAATTGCTTAGTGAGACCCTGTATCAAAAGAATAAAAATAAATCAATAAATAAAGGCAGAAGATGTAACTTATTGGCACCCCTGAGCTAAGTCCACAGTATCACACACACAGAGATTGTGTTGGGGTTTTAATAAGGTACTGATTGAATTTAGGATTGGAGTGAAACCAGCCAAAGAGTTAAATTCTGCATTGCACATTAGTTTCAAACTTCTAAGTTTGTCTAGAGAGCTTAGTTTTATATATAAAATGAGAGACTGTTCACTGTCTTTTGGACTGTCTCTGTTACTTCTCTCTCATTGCTAAGACAAAATACCCAACACCCAAAATTAAGGGAAGAAACATTTATTTTATTTACAGCTTGTGGAGGTTTTAGTCTATAATCTGCTGGCTCTGAGGCAGGGTGGTACATGGCAGAGGGACAACGGTTCATGGTGGCAGAATACACAAAAGCACTAAGAGCAAAAGGGAGAAGCTGCCTCCTTTCTTCCTGGTATTTTATGCAGGCTACATGCTCTAAAGTAGGTATAGCACTCACACCACCAATCCCAGAACTAAACGATGAACCAGTCACAAACTCTAGATCCAGCCACATCCAAAAAGCCTGTCCGTATGCCTACATGAGGCTTCAGGGAGACATCTGAGCACACAACACAACATGGACCTTCCACACTGGAGGAATGTAAGTGTCCCTACAGTTATCCATAAGTTTCTAACTCCTGAGGAGTAGGAACAGAATAGTTTTCTACATAAAATTAATTGGCCATTTAAACATATCTAGTTAGCACTAGTCAGTAATACCTTTCTGAGGTACAGTGGTTCTAAGAGTCCCTCTTGAAGTTATTTCTGGAAATGGAGTGGAAGTTGTAAGATAGGTAATCTTGATTGTCAACTTGATTGGAGTAATAGATAACTAGAAATGATTGTGAAGTGCTAACCTCATCAATGAGTCCACAACTAAATAAGTTTTTAAAGAGATAGGACCGAGTTTGAGAAAATTTGTCACCAAGGGTATGTGTTTGAAGGGTATAACTTTTCTCTCCTGTTCCCCTCTCTCCCCTCCCGACTTCTCCCTCTTCCTCTGTGTCTGTCTCATTGCTGGATGACATTAGGTAAGTGTTTCTCTCTATTGTGCCTTTCCATCATGTTTCTGCCTTGGAGCCAGATGACTACGAACTGAAATTTCTAAGCCAAAATAAACCTTTTGTTCTTTAAGTTATATATTCAAGTATTTTGTCCCAGTGATGGAAAAGAAGCTGATACAATTTGGGTTAGGTTTTGTAGAGTTGGGATTGTGGTGAGCATTAATTACATTTTAGGGTAAAGCTACCCAAGTGGTCATGCCCTGTGCCCTGGGATCCTTTGTGGGAACCTGGAACCTGAGTGCTCTTGAGACTAGCAAGCTAGACTGGGTGTGTCTGGAAGTTTTGTTCTTCCCTGTGTCTGTTGTGTCAGAGTCTCAGGGTTAGGACCCTGTAGACTTTGAGCTAGCAGTAAATTGGGGCTTTTATAAGTGAGGGGCTAGATTGCTGAGGAGGACAATGGATGTGCTCCAGAGTTTCAAACTTTTTTAAGAGCCAACAGCCATGTTGTAGAGACTAGGGGTATGAATATGAAACCAGAAATATCCTGTTAAAAGACAAGCCATAGGAGAGAGATTATAAACCAGAGCTCAGAGGAGGGAGAGACAGGCCTGGTTAGAGGTGGCCTATAGGCTTAATGGAGGAGAGAGGTTTGGTAGATGGTTTGGACTACTTTTGTTGGCTGAGTTGAGTATAGGTATAAATTGGTCTTTGTGTCTTCAAGATTGTGCTTTATTTGTTTATATAAGCTTGTCCATTTAGGGTGCTCATATGTCATTATATGGGTATTGGTAGACCCATTTGTGTCTCAGATCCTGAGTGGTATGATTGACTTTGCTTCTTTTTCTCCAGGTATCTCTGTGTCTAGATGTCTGTGTCCATGTGCTTCTGACTCTCTCTCTCTCTCTCTCTCTCTCTCTCTCTCTCTCTCTCTCTTCCTCTTTCTCCCTCTCCTTCTTCTCCCTCTCCCTCTCTCTGCTCTCTCTGCCTCTCCCTTCCTCTTCCCCTCCCTCTTCTCTCCTCTGTCTGTTTCTGTCTCTCTGTCTCTGTCTCTCTGTCTCTCTGTCTCTGTCTGTCTCTGTCTGTCTCTGTCTCTGTCTCTGTCTCTGTCTCTCTGTCTCTCTCT
>NW_004524621.1:11840915-11852727 GCF_000260255.1 Octodon degus | reverse complement strand
GTGTGTGTGTGTGTGTGTGTGTGTGTGTGTGTGTGTGATTTTTTTCCCTCTGGCCTCTGGTTTTACCTTTCTCCTTTCCCTGAAACACCCCAGCTGCCAGTTCTATTTACCGCAAGAATGGTTTCCCTTCTCGCCTTGTAGATTCCCATGGGTCAGGCTGCCTGCCCAGGGCCCTGCTCCAACATCAATAGCAAGTCTGACCTTGGAAGTGTTACATTCTGGAAATCCCCTAGAGTGCTCCTTGCTTGGCCCTAGAATGAGAAAAATTATGGCAGAGGAAGGGGATAAGGCAGGGAAGGGAGCAGTTGGCAGAACTTACCCCTCCTTCTGGAAATGGTTTCTCTCTGGCTTCTTCCCAGACCCCCTTCTTCTCCCCATGTTGTCATCCAGACTCAGTGTCCAGGGTCCTGGCCTCACTGTCTCTGGGCATGGGAATGCACAGCCCTCTGCAAACCCAGTCAGACCTGGTTGGCATCTGGTCCTGTGTGTCCCCAGGACCACACATGCTTGCATTGTGTTTATATCTCATGCCTCCAATGGACTCAGTATTCTCTCTTTACTCCTCTTCTTGCAGGGGACGTAGAAACAATTCTTGTCCTTTCTATGATGAGTCTGGCTTAGGTCATGGTCTCCTGAGTTTAGGTGGAGCGCTGGTTGGCTGGTAAAGTAGCAGAGGCCCAAGCATCTCCTTCAAGGTACAGGAATCAGTTCATTCCTGTGCTCATACCGGGTTTCTTTGTCCTCCTTACTTGGGTTACACTGAGAAGATATAAAAACGAAGCTGCCATGGTCTCTGTGAACCTCAGCATCTCATAGAAATGGTATGGAGAGGCCACTCTCCTCTGTCCGTGGTGATAACTTGCCTGGAATTCCTTCCAGACCATTCTAAAGTGTTCTTCTCATGAGTATAAGTAAAGGTCTCTAGACAGTCAGGGCCATTCACCATGACGTGATGTGTTAGAGGTGAACCCCAGTGTTTCTCCAAAGTGCTGATGTTGTTAGCTTCTACCTCTAACTTTGTTTTGGTTGTTGTTTTTCTGTGGTACCATGGATCAAACTCAGGACCTTGTGCTTTGCCAGGCAGGTGCTTATGCCACTGAGCTATGTTCCTGGCCCCTATCCCTAATTCTGAAATAGTAAATCCTTCAACATGTGCCCTCATGAGACTTTTGTTTCTTCTGAGCTTTCTGTCTTAAGCATAGGGGCAGGTGAAATGTAGTCTATGTTAGTGTTATGATATAGGTAAGAGGCTTCATCTTGCATCAGCATCCTGATGCAGCATGAATTGTGGGCTCTCATGTCTTCTTTCAGTTCTTGACTTCACTAAGAACTTAGAATCCTGACCATCTATCTGTCCTCTAACCCCAACTTTTTGTCATAGGACTTTGGTCAGTGGCATGAATTCATGCCGGGGTATGACAGGTAGAACCCTGTGGGGAACCATGGGAAGGACCTGATCCACCCTAACCCAGGATAAGTGCACACTGACCTGTTTCCCACCTGACACCAATGTGACCCTTCTGAATCAATTCCCTTCATTCTTGGTCTCCCTCTGGTCCCACTTGTGGCTATCTGCCCAATTCCCAGTACAGAGAAAGGATATGCCTGTCACAAGACCTTCCATGATCTCTGGGAATGATTCCAGAAACTACCTGGAGAGTGCTGGCTCAGCAGGCCAGGGCTTTGTGTCTCTGCTCTGAGAGCCAATTAGCAGCTGGGTCTCTATCCCTTAAGCACAGACTCACCATTCAGAGGGGTAGAGGTAGCCATGCTTCTTCCTTCTGGACTTTCTGCAGCCTGCTAGCTGAGGACATACTGTGCTAAACAATGGAGTTCTATCAGATCGAGGAAGTCCTGCCACCACTTCTTCCTAGTTGGTGGGATGCTGACGGATCCTGGAATTAGGATCCAGTAATTTGGGGCCTCCTACTGCCAACATCACCTGCTTCACACTCATGGTTGCAATTTCAGTCAATCTTTCCATGCCCACTTGTGTTTTCACACTGCCACTCACTTTTTGGCCCTAAAAGAAAGTTTGTGTCAGTTTTCAAATTCCTCTTTACCTCCAGTTCCAGATTTGGTCTTATGTATTCTTCTTCCTACTTGTAGCCTGGTTCCTTCCCAGATGCTTGTTCATCCACTTGGCTTTGGGCTTTACCCACATTCACTTACAATCAGAATAAACCTTTCTTCAACTATGAACTCTCCTTTCATTGCCGTTGCATTTTCTCTACTAGCAGCAAATTTTCAGTGCTCTTCTCCAAGGCTAACACTTGACCTGGCTATACAGTCACTATGTTAGCTTCATGTTACTGTGACAAAGTAACTGAGATAATCAAATTATAAAAGATTTATTTTGACTCATGGTTTTTATATTTCATCCCATAGAAATTGGATATCATGCTTTTGAACCTGTGACAAGACAGCAAATAATATTCAAGAGCTTGCAGTCAAACAAAGCTGCTTGCCTTGTGGTAAACAAAGAGTGAAAAGGGAAGAGAGAGGAAGCCAGGGTCCCAAAATGCTGTTTAGGGGTGGTCTGTGACCCCCAATTGCCCTCCACTAGGCCCCACCTCTTAAAGGTTCTAAAACCTCTCAGTAGCTCCGCATGCTGGTAACCAACCCTCAACAAAGGCATCTAGGAGTATTCAGGATGCAAACTACAGTAGTGCTATTGCTTCACCTCTAAAGCAACACTCCACTGTAGCAGCTTCCTTGTTTGCTGTCCTGCATCATTCCCTTGTCACCACCTTTTTGACCATCTTTTTCCTCCACTGTCCACCATGCTGTATCTCTCTCTTTTAAGAAAAGCTATTCTGGATATCTCATCCCCTCTAACCACAGCTGATCGATAGCCACAAAAGGTGTTGAACAGTATAGGTGCATTTTTGAACATAGAGAAAACAAGATTTGCTTATGTACTGGATATGGGCTCTTAGGGGGAAAAATTCAAGGACAACATCATTGTTTATGGTCTGAAGGACTGGAGCTGCCATTAACTGATTGGAACTGATGGATTATGTGTGTATGGGTAGGTGTGGGACCAGGATTCAGGACTTCATTTTTGGATAGTTTGACATGCATATTTGCTTCCAAGTATACATACTGATTTGACGATTTGGACATGTGAAAGCATTTTCCACATGAGATCAGGAGGTCCACTGTGGCTAGGCCTGTGCCTTACATTTGTCATGATACCTGACACATAGTAAAACTCAAACATTTTAGCTATCAAGTGCAAGGTGCTTCTGAATGCCAATTTTATTGTGAACTTTCTGAAGTCTTCCTCATGCCTCTTTTGTGGCATGACCGCACACCCCACAGCACTCATCACACTGATGCAGTGATTTGTCTACCTCATAGCCCAAACTTTGCATTTAATTATTATTCCTATGCTCTAGCCACTATTCTGCCCCTTGGGCTTACATTAGTCATCATGGGCAAGCTGAAGATGAGAAATGGAACTGAAAAATTGGTGAGAGGGTCAACTTGAGAATTATAAGGATTAGAACTTAGTGACAGTGTTGATATATGGACTGAATGAAAAAGTATTAATGATGCTGATAATTTGTAGTGATCCCTGACACTTTCCTAATTTGCTTTATTTTTGGAGCAAGATAGAAAGTTTCCACAGTTGTTGACTGTGCTGTTTGGAGCAAAGGAAAGACTGAGACAGAGAAATGGCTTTAGGAATCACCAGTATATTAGTAATTTAGGTTTGGAGGAGTGTGTGTGCAGTCACCACTGTCACTGATGAAGGAATGGTATAGCTCAGGAATGTTAAATTGTCAAATACCAGAGCTAGGATTCTAACCCTCATGATTTTCTCCATTCCATTCTTGTGACTTTGACCTTAAAATCTGTATCTTTTCCAAGGGATCAGATATTTGGCATGAACAGTATAAAAACACTTACTCAAAGCTTTTTTTTTTCCTTGTGCTGTAGTTTGGTAAGTTGGCTTCCTTCCCTTCCCTTCTCTTACTTTCCCTTCCCTTCCCATTCTTTTTCTTCCCCTCCCACCCCCTTACTTTATTTTTCCCCTTATTTTCTGCTTTTGTTCATATTTGTCATGTTCTGAAATTATTTTCTCAGGTCAGGAAGAAGTTTCGACCAAAGGGAAAGGAATTGCCCAAATATTTCACTTTATGAAGCAATCATGACCCTAACCTATGCCCTTCTGCCATGGCCTCCTTAAGAGGTTGGGGGTTCTGGTCTTCCTTCCAGGGAGACCAATGCCTGTCCCAGCTCAGGTAACTAGAAAAGGAAGCTAGGGTCCACTTGTCTCAGAGGATTAAGGGGATATGGGCATGTTGGCCTTCATTAATAGTTTTGTGTATCTAGGAGTCTTGAAGCTGCCTTGAGTTTTAGATCACCTAGTTAGTGGTGGGGGTGGGAGTGCAGGCTAGACTGAAGAGGGACCAGGTAAGTGCTTGTGGTGGATTAACTAATGGTCAGTTTAAGTGGGGAACACCCAGCTGAACTGAGTCAGCATGGCTCTGGATATGGAAGACTCAATTGAGGATAACTGCCAGAACATTATACTAGAAAGGGAAGATTTCATGCTGTTGATTTTCCTAGAGAAGCTTGCCCTGGTTAGTTTTCCTGATATAAACTGGGTTGTTTTCACTGGAAGAGGAGCGTGGGTCTTTCTTGTCTCCAAGAATGGTTACTGTTCTCTTTGGGGGAGCTCACATTGAGCATTGCTTCCTGGCTCCAGTGCAGATCCCTCAGCCTTCTGGCATAGATCCTTTACCCTGCCAGATTTTCTAGCTTCTTCCACTGGCCTTTGGGTCTTCCCAGGGCAGATTCTTGACAGGGACATGCATAAGCTATTGTCATGGGCTCTAGACAGTGCTGAGGGATCTGGGACCTCAGCTGGGTTCTTTGGGTCTCTAAGTGGACAGATTTCTTGCACATTTCTGCATCTGATTATTTGGGTGAATATCATAAAATAATCCTGTAAATTACATGTTCTATATTAAGTCCATCCCCATACAAACTCTACAGTGCCATAGAAATGTCTCCATATAGCAGACTGTTACAGAGACTGCCTAAAGCAGGTCTGCAAGACTTCGTTTAGTTTGTGAGGAAGATTTTAGATAAGATATCAGTAGGAGGAACTTACATTTTTTTTTGGAAGTTGCTTACAGATATTAGCTTGCCTCTTGGCCTCCTTTTTGGATTTCTCCATCACAAGGATTTCAGAAAATTACACATAATATTTTCACTAAGGATAAACAGACATTTCCCTGAAATAGGAAAATATTGGAGATTCCCAGCAAGAGAGGCAAAAGGGCTGGGAATTTGATCAGGTTGTAAGAGACTCGTGTGTGGTATTAAATTGTAGATTTTTTTCATTACTTTCCATGCCTGGTTAACGGACAGAATACTTTCTAAAGGCCTTAAAACATTATTTTGGCAATCAAAATGAATGGTTTTGGTGATATCTGAAATGCAGTGGGGACATAATTAAGAAATGGATGAAGAGATGGAAGGGCACAGGGACCCAGGACTGGAGCTGTGAGGCTTGTGTGTTGCAGTCCTTGGTGGACAAACAACAGGAGCCATCTTCTGAGGGGAAGGTATCTTGATCTCTTCCTGGGAAGAGATTAAGCTGATAATTTCAGCACTATTACCATTGGGGGGGGGTGTTCATAGGGTGAGGATGTTGGAAAGAGTAACGGACCCCAGATGTAGGTGCTGTAGAACTAGGACATGGCAGCAGAGTGGTACAAATGACTTCACAGGCTCAAGTATGTTTAGAAAACTTATTTTAACGTCAAAAACTTCTGCGCTTAATTCAGTACCCTTTATTGTACATACTAAAGGCAAGCAGACCCAAGCTCAGAGTTTACTCCCTTCCTCCCCCAAAGAATTTGGGCCTTGGGTTTATCTCCTGGCTCTATGTTCCTTTTAGTACCAAGAAAACTGGCTTTTGTCCCTGCTCAGGAGCATGTCAACTTTTGTCCCTGGTTCACAGGCTTTGACCTACCTGATCCCTCTCCCCCTACCTGTCCTCACGGGAAAGGACAGGACCCTCAGTATTTCTTGCTATGACCCATTTCACACAACTCAGGCAGTGAGATGAGAAACAGGCAAAAGGGTTACAATAGGCTCCCAGATGGGTTCCATAGAAAGATGCTAGCAATACCAATAGGGACCCGACAAGAGAGATTCTATCGTTTAGTTTTGACATTTGTCATATTTGTCTATGTGCTTATGATAAATACAAAAGCCATCCCTTCAGTGGGGCCCATGGTACTCCTTTAAAATGACTATAAGAATTGTGGGTTAAAGCTCCTTTTCTAGCTAGGAAAGCGCTTTTTACAAGCTTTCTTTATGCCTTAACCAAGTACAATGGAGACAAGGAAGGAAAAAAAGAATGTTTAGCCATATAGAGTATATTTCTGGTGACATCTTGCCATACCTAATCATTAATAGAGATTATAATAAGTAGTGTTCTTTCAGGGGTGCAGAAATTGTGAATCATAGAATCTCATAGTCAATGCCATGGATTGTTCTTCTTGAGCAAGATGTTTCTGAGGTAAGAGATGGAGGCTAAGGTGCGTTCCCTGATTGGGAGGAACAAGCCACTTGAGGAGAGTGGTGGCAGGGGTGGCCTGGGATGGAGGCAGATCCATGTATTTGGGAGCGAAGGTGGAGCTTATTGTGTGGAGAATGGGTAACATCTAAGGATGCCAGGCCCACTGGCCTGTCTGTGGGGAGTGACTGCTTCTTGGGGTGCCTCAATGGAGTGTCAATCCTAGTTTTCTCCATGGGACCTTTGGCTGGAGCCAGGCTCTTTTCAACATTTTTTTTGGTTTTGGCCACTTTCCCAGGTGTTGAGAACATGGAGTCTACGTGCCCTTTGCCTTTGGTCATGGCATTTTTGTGCTGGATGTTGAGACTTCCAAGAAAGTGTAGAAAGTGCTTCATCTTATTGATCAAGCCAGACTCTGGAAGGCTGGAGCTCTTGTGAGAATGGGCTGGCATCACCTGCCCCTGAAACACGTGGCTTTGCAAAGGCTGGCCCTTAGAAGGCTTATGAGGAGTTGGTTGGCCCAGGAAACGCTGGCCTTGGGAAGCCTGGGCCACCGCAGGATGGAAATCCTGAGGGACCTTTGCAGGTGTGAGGAGGACATTTAACTTTCCTTGATGGCCCTGCAAGTCATGCTCAGATTCTTCCCTCTCAGGGCCCTCTTTAGGAGGCTCTGGAGGCTTAAGCTGGGGGTGACACTGGGAACTGTGTTGCTGAGGATCTACAAGAAGACATCTGTGGGTCCATCTCCAGGAGCCTTGGGGTTCTCTCTCCCAAAGTTTCTCCTCTGGCTTCTCATTTTCATCAGGCTGCCTTTCTGCACTGGTTAAAGGGAGCCCAAGCCCTGCATCCCCTTCTCCGAGGTCCCCTGGTGCTTGGGGTTTCCCTATGTCCTCTCTCCTTTCTGCCAGTGTGGAGATTTGGGCTGAGTCTTTGCCTGGGCTTTGGGGCCCAGCGCTCCAGGGCTCCCACAGGCTGGGGTTGTTCGCACTGGCCTCCATCTGAACACAAAGCACCTGGGCCCTGCTGAGCTGTGAGATCTTGGACGACCAGTGGGTTGAAGCGAGGGATAATGCCTTGGAGCTAGGTGGCTTTTGGCTGTGCTGCACTGTCTCCAGCTGTGAAGCCAGGTGCTCTGTAAGGTGGACCCACTCTGAATCTGGAGCAGGACATGCATCTGGCAGGATGGGCAGTTTTGGAAGCACTGTGCTTCCTGGGTTGTTTAGACTAGTAGGAGGTGCCTGTGAGGACTTGTTCTCTGGGCCAGCTATAGTCAGTTTCCTGGACTCCCTCGCCCGCATGGGAAGTCCCAATTTTATTTCTAGGACCTTTTTTCTTAGGTGAAAGTTTAGCTTGGAGAAGATACGTGTCTTGGATAGGTAGAGAATAGCAATATGTGTCTGGCTGACCAGAGGCACGGACTCTGTCGCTCCTTCCACCTGCACCTCAGGCTGCAAATGTGCCTTGTCTGCCTGAGTCTCACTGTCATTTTGAAAGGATGGCCCAAACCTCCTGCTTGGGTCTTCCGGTGAGATAGTTTGAGTCAGAGGCTCCTTTGGGGTTGTCATAGGCCCTGGCACCATCTCCACGGCTGTAGAGTGGCTAGTGATTGCTGGAGCCATCCCTTCAGAAAGGGCTGAAGAGTAAAGAGTAGGCAGTCCTGACAGGAAGGTGAGATACTTGTGCCTTACGGTCATCTCCAGTTTCTCAATGACTCCTTGAGACAGGGCTCGGTGCAGCTTAGGGTGGTCAGTGACAGTGTCTGGTGAGGCCTGTTTTTGCTGATCCAGGGCCATTGGTGTCCAGGACACAACTTTGTCATGGAGCTCGGTGTCACTTGCTGCCTGCAGCTCCAGGGGCTGACCCTGTGGACTGCAGGGGAAGGGAGCCACTGCTAGGTCGCCAGAAACTATGCCTTCCCAGGAGCTATATGAATGGAAAGGGACCTTGCCTTGGTGGATCTGTCCACATTTGGAGTCAATGTGGCTGTGCAGTTTGGCCTTGGCCTGGGTGAATAAGTGTGGCATGGGGATTGACATCTGGGCCAGGATGGGCAAGAATGAATCACCATCACCCTTGCCCTTTAGGGTCATAGTTTGGGGGATTCTCACATTGGGTAAGGCTGTGCTGTTACAGGACAGAGTCTGCTGGTCAGTAGAGGCAAGGAACAGCTGGAGGGACTGCTGGATCTTCTCAGGTAGGCCCCAGCGAAGGTGAATCAATTGCTTCTGGAAGTGAAATTCCAGCAGCCTGTGGGCATGCTCTGGGAAGATGTGTCGTTTCCTGGTGGAGCCTGAGACAGGTTTCTCTGGCCAGGATGTTTTCATAGTCTGAGGAGCCTGGGCTTTGTCACATGGCTCAGACTGTATGGGGCTGTGGGCATGGCGACTTCTCTGCCTGGCCGTTGGCAGGCCCCACTGAAACTGGAGCTGCCTCTGCAGCAGGTGCCATTCCAAGGTTTTACATTCAGCTGGAGTCAGAAATGGGACACTGATATGAGCCTGTTGATCTTCAGCTAGAGCCACACAATTTGGCGACAGAGAGGAGGGGGGCCAGTTTATCTCAGGTGGTGTTCTGGGCAGCAAGGGGTGGGAAGAGAGTCTCTTGAATAGAAGAGACTCTTTCAGTGGGGTCCTGGACATGTTCTTGTTCTTGGAGAGGCCTTCAGAGCTCAACAAAGTAGTAGCCAGTGACTCACTGTGCAGAGAAGGTAGGCCACAGAATAGCTGCCTGTATTTCTGGTGCAGATTGTTTCCTGAGTCATTAGCCTGTCCCCCATGCAGGCCGCTCAGAACTTCTGGGGAAGAGGAGTGGAAGGAGAGACCCATAGTTTTAGATCTTTGCTGGCAGTGGTATCTGTGTTCTGGGTCCATTTCAGACCATTCAGAAACCCAGAAGGACTGTGTGGGTTGCCCAGCCATATAGGAACACCAGGTTTGGTGGGCAGTGGTCCCAAATTCATGAACACCGACCTGAGAATTATTATTTAGGATGAAAGAAAGTGGCTCATTATTTTCTGTGTGGCAATACATTAGTGTGTTTGGTATAAGCTGCCTCAGGGAGTCCTCCACACGTCTGGGGAGCCCCCACCTCTGAAAATGCATCCATTTTTTTACATGTACCTCCAGAAGTCTCAGGACCTGAGGAGTGAGGAAGGTGACATGGACATGTGGGGCCATATGGGCAACCATTGGATGTGTCACGTTAGTGATGTCTGGGTTCACATACATAAAAGAGAAGTGCTGAGAGTTCACAGACTGCTGATTTTGGATCCCCTGGAAAAAGTTAAGGTTGTTCTGCCTCATTTCCTGTTCATTCACTGGAACTACAGGCTCCTCAAACCTTAATGAAGCCATAGTCTCCTGGTCTGTGGGTATATTTTCCAGTTGAAATCTTCGCCCTTGTTGGACATGATCCGCCCAGTATCCTTGGGTGCTAATTGTATCGGTTGATTGCATTAAATGTTCTGTCATTTGCGTCAGTGTTGGGGGTACAGATGCCAGTGAATGATCCCTAGGGTGCTGAGAATGAAGCTCCAGATTCTGCTCAAAAGACACAGCTGACACAGAGAACATCTGTAGGCAAGAGTCCTGTGATGGCTCTGATAAATTGGTGGAGATTTGGTTCTTCTCATCCTGTAGCAATTGCTGAATCTCTTGAGCCACTGCATTGCAGGTTTGGCAGGAGGGATCTGCACAAAGGAGCTGCCGCACACTTTCCTGCTGGGGAAGCCAGTGCTGGCTGGGAAGGGAAACACAACTGTTACTGATGAGGACCATCTGCCTCCTTGGAGTGTCGCCTGGAGGCTGCTACTGCCCAGCCCAATCCTAAAGTTCTGAACGTACCCTGGAAAGTAATCTTTGAGGAAACTCTGAGAGTTATGGGGTACCTCTGCTGCTGTGGGAATTGGCATCTATTGGGAATCAGTCTCGTTCTGAGGAGAAGATAAGATGATAGGTTCCTGTAGGAGGGTTTCCCAGACTGTCCACCCCAGGGATAGACCAGAAAAGATAGTCTCTGTAGGATTTAGACAAACACAGGACTTTCCTTGAAAGTCTAAAGCTGTTAAAAGAATATAGCAATGACAACTTCATTCAAAATCCACTCTCTCAAGTAGATAACTTGTCCCAATGGTATCTTTTAAAAATTATGAACAGATGAAATCTTGAACTGTAGAACTAATGTTACCCTAGCACAGAGCAGAACTGGGTGATTCTTTCCTTTTGAAATGTCTGACCTGCCTTGTGTCTCTGGCAGCCTTCTCAGCCACTGAACCAGCCTCCACCGGGTCTGTTTCCCTCCTACTCATTATCCCTTTTCTCATGCTTGCCTCAGGCCAGCTAAGAAATGATCACTTTACATGCTAGGAACTGAGAAACTACAATGAAGAAAATATCACCTTTTCATGATGGAGATCAGCTCCCTTGGCTTCTCAGGTTCTTCTTGGTAACATCTCTTAGCTGAGGAATCAGGACACAATTGACGGCATGTGAGTGCTCATTCTCTAGGAAGCAGAAGGCCTTTATGCCCATTAAGAGGGAACTAGAAAACCCAACTGGCACTCGTTGTAGAGGCATCTGGGCATACTCTAATCATTCATAACTTGCTCGTTCCCCTTTACCTGTTCTTATCTTTCTTATGTGGTTTTTACAATCACTCTGTGAGGGAGGATCATCAAATGCCTAGTTTATGGAGAATAGGTCTAGGAGATAAAATAATTTACTCCGGATGTTAAAACTAGCAAATGGTAAGAGTTAAAGACATCTGCCCTATTTCCTCAATTCTTTATTTTCAGGGGAATCAGGTAGTAGGTAAATTTAGCACATTCCCATGTTCTGACTTCCCACCCACCCACATCTTCTATGAAAGTCGTGAATTTGGAGAAGTGAAGACTCCAATGTTAGAACACTTGGATCCTGGCTCCAGGTGTCACACGGGCAGAAACCATGCAAAGCTATTCTACAAGGGAAGGCAGTTAGAGGAGAGATTGGCACTTTACCTCTTGATGCTGCATTTCTAGCCCTTTGCCTGATTTTTTGGTGACGCTTAAAGACAAAAATATTAGAACGTGAATCTAGAACACTATTTTCTTTTTCATATTCAGAATAAGACAGAGCCCACATACATTTCCCACTCCCTTTCTTGTATTTATATTTTAATTATGTTCCCACCTTTAAAAATCTTTACACCGGAGTAGGATTTTCTGCCGAGTTCCGGGAGCCCCCAGACCCAGTCCCAGCCCAGGTCCAGTGAGTGTGCGGAGAGTTTCCTGCT
>NW_004524621.1:11831232-11834325 GCF_000260255.1 Octodon degus | reverse complement strand
TATTTGTTGAAACTGTACTTTCGATTTGATTTGAAACTGTCTCATTGCTATATGTTTATCAATAAAACTTTGAAAAGAAAAAAAATAAAAATAAAAAATGTTTACACCACATTTCTTACCCCAACTTCCCTTTTCTGCTTATTTGCAATTTATCTTAAGGCTTTTAAAAAACTATCCCTCCTATCCAGTTAGTAGTTTTGCTAAAGACCAAAGATGAGATGGTAAAGAATGGAACACACTTGAAAAGGTATGGTTCTAACAGTCACAGGACTTCATCTTATATGCCTTATAGGACTGTGAACCAGAAAATTATCTTATATTGGGAGGTCATCTGAGAGCCAGTGGGATAGATCCCATGTCCAAGTCTTTATTCAAGCCAAACAGGCAGGTTATTTGTTTTTCAATTACAATATCCTATAAGGAAAAACTAGTAAGGAATTATTTATAGACTCCAAGAAGTAAAAGGCTACATAAAAGTACAAGAAGATATGGTATTAAAATTTGCAGAGAAGGATAATGAGGTCATAAAGAGGAACTCTGGATCTTGAAGACTTCCTATGTAGGCTTAACCTCAATTAATTGTAGTCCCAATGTTTCCCTACCTGGCAGCAGCTCCTTTTACATTCATATCTCAATCCATGATAATTCCAGCTCACTTGCCAAATAATTAGGAAAATAATGAAGATAGATCCATAGGTATATAAGAAGTATACAATGTCCCACAGAACAAATGTAGGGTTCAACATGGTCTAAGCCTCATCAGCATGAGGCAACCAGCCATCCCTTGATGTAGGCATTCAGAGTTCTAGTGCATGATGACTCCAAGTGCCAGGCCTCGTCACATCCACCTCACAGAGGGCAGAACCAGACCTCCAGACTGCATCACAAAGCCCTTCTGTTTCCTAAGAGAGGCTGATGTGGTGATACAGCACACGAGTATCTTAGTTACTTTCTTGTCACTGGGGCACAGTACCTGATCTCCACCACATGAAGAAGGAGGGTTTATTTTGGCTCACGGTAGGTGGAGGTTTCAGCACATTGGCAGCTGGCTCCAAGGTAGGGTGGCTGGGTAGAGGAGCACCAGCTCATGGCACGGAGGCAGGAAGCAGAGAGGGATCAAGGAAGAGGGGAAGGACTCAGACTCTCCCAGGCCACTCCCCCAGCAACTCGCCTCCTCCAACCAGGCGTCACCTCCTAAATTAGGTTGAACTATAAACTCATCAGTGGACTAATCCACTGAGAAGTATCACATCCTCGTGATCCAGTCATCTCTCCAAAACCCCACCTATTGGCGCATGAGGCCTTAGGGATAGATATAAACCATAACGATGAAGGTCATCTGTAAAAGTTACACAGCCTGGATCTATGTGCCACACTCCAAAGTAGCATCTATTTCCCACTCTTCTCACTCTCCAGTTCCAACATCAGCCTGCTGGCTCAGCTCTCTCCTTCACTTGTCCTCAGAAGACTGAATACTTTGGCACACAGGGCAGTTTGTGAGAAAGAGTGGCTGTGATGGAGGAATTTTGCCAGCTCTCCAACTCTTTTTTGGAAATAAACCTGAACAACATACAGGATTTAGGGAAGGCAGATGTGATTATAGCTTAGGGATGGAGAGCTTGGATGTTTCAGACAACAGGTGATCAAAATTAGAAATGCAGGGCTGGCTAAATAGCTCAGTGGATTAAAGAGCCTGCAAGGAGGCACAGGGGCCAGGGCTTCGATTCCTGGGCCTGCCCTGCTGGTCCTGACCCCAGGGTGCTGAGATGGCAATTAAGACTGGGCATGGTGGTACGCGCCTGTAATCCCAGCACTTGGGAGGCTGTAAACAGGTGGATCACTATGAGTCCAATCTAGTAGTGAGACCCTGAACACACTGTAGACCCTTCCCTAAAAATCAATTTTTAAAAAAAAAATCAGAAGTGCAAGAAGGAAAGACCATAGCTCCGTAGCAAGAAAGGGCCTAGGTGGCTCTGTGTGTGTGTGTGTGTGTGTGTGTGTGTGTGTGTGTGTGTGACCCAGAACCTTTGTACTAAGTTACACCTCCAGCATTTTTTATTTTTATTTTGAGACAGGTCTTGTTCAGTCAATAAATTGCCTATGCAAGGCTTGAACTTGTGATACTTTTGCCTCAGTCTTTGATCAGTGCTGGGATTACATGTGTGAGCCTCCAAGTCTCCCTTATATTTTTAAATGACACTGTGGAAGGAAAGAAGGGAGTCCTCTAGTCTGTGTGCAAGGGGTTTGGAAACACTGCCTTCCAGGGAGGTGCCTTGATGTAGTTCACTTCTGGAGCCCTGTCCAAGGTCTGGAGCTCCTGAGCTGTTCCTGCCCATGTGATAGCCTCCTTCCTGCTCAGGAAGAGGAAATACTGCAAAAATCGGTTAGTAGCCACTTCTGACTGTGGGACTCAGCCTACTTGCTGTTTGTGGTTGTATTTTCTTCTCTCCGGATATATGCCATTTGCTTGTAGGATTTTTGTTTGTTTGACCTGGAATTTGGAAATCTTTTTTTTTTAAAGAGGAAAAAAAGCACAATAAAACAAGAGTTTCAAAGTAGGTTTAATAGGAGAGTTACAAAGGTTAGTATATTATGTATTGTTGTCTTTGTAGGAGTTATTTAGAGTGAAAGATATAGGCATGATATTGTGTCCAAAAAAACACTAGCACAAACCTTTCTTTTCAATAAACTAAGAGAAACTCACTGTGTAACTATCTTGCATATAAATATATATTTTTTCCTTCCTTTCCTTCCCCCCACCACCTGTTTCTTTTCTTTTAAAGTTTCTTGCCAATTCACAATATCTATTACCCATTTTTATCTTATTTTCTCAGCCAGTTTTTCATACTAGTGAGACAATATAATGTTTACACATGTGGGCCTGATTTATTTCACTTTTGAGTATGGTCTCAAGTTCCATCCATTTACCTATAAAAGTCTCCAGTTTATCCTTCCTCATGGCTGAGTAGTACTCCATTATATTAAAAAACACATCTTTTTTATCCATGCCTTGGTTGAGAGGCATTTGAAGTGCTTCCAAAATTTACCTATTACAAATTGTGCTGCTATAAACATGGATATATATATATATAT
>NW_004524621.1:11823584-11831132 GCF_000260255.1 Octodon degus | reverse complement strand
TATATATATATCTGTGATATGATATTTTTAATTTTTCGGGGAAATACCCAGGAGAAGAATAGCTGGGACAGATGGAACCTCTAGTCCTAGTTTTTTTGAGGAATCGCCACACTGATTTCTACAGTGGTTGCATCAGTCTATACTCCGAACAGTGGAGAAAGGTTCCTTTGCCCCCGCCCCAGCCTCACCAGCATGTATCAGTTGATTAGGATAGCCATTCTTTCTGGGTGAGATAGAATCTCACAGTTGTTTTAATTTGCATCTCTCAAATGATAGATGATGTTGAACATTTTTTCATATATTTATTTTCCATTTATATTTCTTCATCTGACAAGTGTGTAAGTCATCTCAGATGCCCATTTTTTTGATTGGTTCTTTGAATTTTGGGAATCTGATTTTTTTTTTCAATTCTTCATATGTTCTAGATATAAGATTTATACTGAGGGACAACTGGTTATTTCTTCCCCACTCTCTGGGTTGTCTTTTCACTCTCTTGGTGATTTTTTTTGTTATTGTTGTGCAAAAGCTTTTTAATAAGGTGAGATCTCATTAGATTCTTTGTAATACTTCCCTTGCGGTCTGGATTTTGTTTAAAAGTCTCTGCCTACACCGATGTTTTCAAGATTTCTACCTGTATCCTCTTCCAGTATGTTTAGTGTTTCTATTTCAATATTTACATCTTTGATCCATTTTGATGGAAATCTTTAAAATAAGAATACTAATTATCATCAAGACCTCTGTCTATTAATTTACATAATTATGTTACTAGGTTGACCTTGAATATTATAACACCCAAGACTTTTGAATATCTCTGAGATCCTCTTGTCCTGGTAAGAATGGTCTCAGAGCTTCCCTGTCTCTCCAAAATCTCCTTAGACCCAAAATCTCTAAAGTCTTGGTCACTCCTCCAGTGTCTACTCTTCCATCTGACTGGGGTGGTAAGTACTTAGTGTGTTCTTCTCTAAGCTGTTCTTTGTTGTTGTTTTTGTTTTTTATGTATTTGGTACAGGGTCTCACTATGTAGCAGCAGCTTGTACTTGCAGAGATCCTCCTGTTTTCAGCTTCCCCAGCGCTGGGATTACAGGCATGCATGTGGTGTCTTAGTAACCTAGTTTTTAAAGTTTCAAAATATCTATGTATACCTGACATTAACAGCTTTGGCCAGTGAGATAGCTCAGTGTACTAAGCACCTGCTTAGGCAAGCGCAGGGACTGGGGTTCTATCCCCACACCACACGCCACACAGGCCCCGCCCCTGGGCACACTGAGCCAACCACCAAGACCAGGCATGGTGGTGCACGCCTTTAATCCCAGCGCTGGGGAGGCTGAGAATAGGAGGATCACTACAAGCCCGAGCTGCATAGTGAGACCCTTTATCAAATAAGTAAATAAAAGATTTAAAAATAAAAACAAAATAAAAGAGAGCCAAGGGTTGGGGAGATAGATAGCTGGCACCTGCCATACTTTTCAGGTCCAATCCCCAGCCAGGGCTCTTCCTCAAACCCCACCTCTTAGCAGCACGACTGCTGTATCACCTCATGATTCAGTCACCTTCATATCTACCCACCTGCACCTCTGTCATAGAGAGTTTGCATTCCTCTGAGGCCTATCTCTCAGTGGACCCAGGCACCATGTGCTGGCCCCATCCCCAGGTGCACTGAGCCGGCCACCACGACCGAGTAGTGGCGCACACCCATAATCCCAGTGCCAGGGAGGCTGAGATAGGAGGATCACTATGATTCTGAACTGTGTAGTGAGACCCGGTATCAAAACAAAAAATAAAAAGTCAATGATTTATTTCAAATCATTGTATGGACTTATTTTTGAGGTTCAGGTCTCAAAATAAACTTTTAAGACAAAGAGTGCTCAAGTGGAATCAGTGTGGTTAAATTTTGCAGGGACAGCAACACTGAACCTGTTTTCTAAAAGTACAGATGGTGGGGCCAAGAACTGGTACTGGTGTGAGAGAAAATTGCTCCCAAGTATAACGCATTGAGAGATAGGCCTCAGAGAAGTGCGAACTGTCTATGACAGAGGTGCAGGTGGGTAGATATGAAGGTGACTGAACCATGAGGTGATACAGCTGTCGTGCTGCTAAGAGGTGGGGTCTGGAGGAAGAGCACTGGCTGGGGATCGGACCTGAAGAGTACCTCCCTCCGCAGCACCTCAGCCCTCTTGCTGCTTCTTAGCAGCCATGACAAGACCAACTCTCCTCTGTGGCAGACCCTTGTGTCATGCCTCTCCTACCTTGGAGGCAGCCAAGTGTGGACTGAAACTTCTCAAAACAGTGAGGTGAAACAAACTGTGTGCCAAGTCCCCACAGTGAAGGTAATCATTATGATCATTGTGTAACACTAGTATGTTTCAGAAAAAAAAAGTGAAAAAATCAGACACACAGACCTAAATATCTGTGAGAAACCCCGAGTATATATAAAGGACAATATAAAACATAGGTAATAGGAAACAGGAAGATAGATCTTTTGTCAATGGGAAGAGGTTCAAGAGTTAGAAGGACTAAGGTGGGGGAGGGCAGGGAAAAGAAATTAAGAAGAATTAAGATGTGTTATGTACATATTCTAACTTCCCATGATAAATGTAATCACTATGTACTAAAAATGTATACTAATAAAGATATTTTTTAAAAACTCCCCTTCAAGTCATGTGCTGTTGTACTGGGTCTCAGTCACAAGAAAGCAAGCTACCCCGTAACAGATATGTGTGAATTTAGCCTCTGTCTCTATCTCTGTTCTCTGCCATGAAGTCAATAGCACATGTAGGTAGATAACACTGGTCAAAGGGATAATTCTTATCCTGGGTAGAACAAGCAGGACAGCACAAGATTTCATCATGCTACTTAGAGCAGTACTTTAAAACTTATTATGAATTGTTTTTTTCTAGAATTTTCCATCACTCATTCTGCGCCAAAGTTGACCGTGGGTATCTAAAATGATGGGACGTGAGGTCATGCTCGGGCTCACTACTGTATGTGTCTCTCCAGCATTCATATGTTGAAGCCTAATCACCAAGGTGGTGGGATTAGGAGGTGGGGCTTGAAGGGGGAGTGGTTAGGTCATGAGAGCTGGGCCTTCACAGGTGATATTAATAAGCTTACTAAAGAGGTATGAGAGAGCAGGTCTTATGGTTTGTTTTACAGCCAAGAACATGATCTCTTTTGGCAAATATTTCCTGTGCAGTTAAAAAGAATGTGTATTCTGCTGTTTTAAAATGGATTGATTGTGTTGTATGAAAGGAGAGAAGGTTAAAACGGGTTGATCCGATATTCTATATCCTTGCTGATTTTCTATTGTTCTCTTACAAAACTGGGAGTATTAAAACCTCAAATATACTTATAAATCTCCTTTCAGGTCTTTTGTTTTTGATTCCTGTACTCTGGAGCTCTTTGGCTAGGTATACATTTAGAATTGTTATCTCTTCTCAGTTAATTCACCCTTTTCACTATGTATTACCCTTTCTCATTCTTGGTTATTTGTTCTAAGTAGAATTTTAATAATATTAATTAGCCACTCCAACTGTCTTTGTATGGGAAGGGGTCATAAAAAAGAAGCCATGTGATATTTAACTTTGTTGTCTCGTTTCACTTAATTGTCTCAAGGTACACCCATTTTCCTACAAATGACTGGTTTATTTTTCTTTATGATAGAGTAGTACTCCATTGTGTATAAATATATTTTATTAATCTACTCTTCTATTGATGGACATGTAGGCCACTTCCAAGATTTAGCTATCATAAATTGTGCTATAAACAGGCATGTAAGTATCACTGTAATATAATGGCACTAACTCTTGTGGAAAGATGTCTAGAAGGGGAATAAGTACTTCAGGAATTTTTTGAGGAATCTCTGTACTGACTTCTATAATGTAGTAGTTTACATTCCCACCACCAGTGTATAAAGGTTCCTTTTTCACAACAGCCTGGCCAGAATTTGTTGTTATTTCTTGTTGATAAGCATTCATTATTTTTATGTATTTGGTTGTCTCAGGGTCTCACTACGCAGCTTGCATTCATAGTTATCCCTCCAGCTTTCAGCTTCCCCAGTGCTGTGATTACAGGCGTGCACCTCTGCTCCCAGACTCTGACTAACTCAGCCTACCCTGGGTGCAGAGCTGGCGCAGCATGTGGTGCTGGGAGTCGAACTGTGGTCCCTGTACTTGCCTAAGCAGGTGCTTTTGTCAGCTGGGCTATCTCATTGGCCCCAACCATTCTTTCCTGAGTAAGCTGAAATCTTGGTATTGTTTTAATTTGCATTTCTCAAATGGTCAGACATACTAAATATTTTTTCATGTATTTATTGAACTTTTTTTTTTTTTTCGAAACTGGGGATTGAACTCAGGCCCTTGCGCTTTCCAGGCAAGTGCTTGTTCTACTGAGCCATCTCCCCGGCCCCTATTTATTGGACTTTTAAAACATTTATTTGTCTTTCATTTTATGTATTTGATTCAGGGTCTCACTATACAGCTCAGACTCATAGAGGTTCTCCTGTTTTCAGCCTCCCCAGAGCTGGGATTACACAGTTGTGCCACCATGCTGAACTTGGTCACAGCTCAGCATGCCCCAGGGGTGGGGCTGGCATGGCATGTGGGACGAGGGATAGAACCCTGGTTCCTGAGCTTGCCAAAGCAGGCACTTGGTCCATTGAGCTATCTCATCGGCCCAATTGGCCACTTTTATTTCTTCTTTTGAGACATGTCTATTCATTTCAGTTTCCATTTTTGATTTGGTCTTTTCTTTTGAGGGGCCTATTTTTATTTTTTATTTATTTTTCCATAATTTTATTGAAAAACAAATAGCAATGAGACAGTTTCAAACCAAATTGGTAGGACAGTTTCAATAACTAACACATTGCATACATTCTTCCTAGTGGTTAATTGCTGTACAAGATGCAAACATGATATCCTATTTACAAACACTATTAGAGCAAATCCCTCTATTCATTAAGAGAATATAACTATATCTATCCTAACCATTTTGAATACACAGACACAAAATAGACATTCATCTGTATCCCCTTTTTTTGTTAATTCTGTTATTTGGTGTGTAAACTCAGCAAAATATTCTAAAAGAGTCCAGTAGTCCATAATAGTATTGGGTCTTCCACTTCACTGGCAATGTCAGAAATTGTTGACCTGAGTCCCCTATAGCTCAACATAACAGCATGGCTTTACTTCTTATACTTCATTTTTATAATTTTCTGCTGGATGGTTAAGACCAAGATAAAGCAAGACCTATACAACAAGAGTTGTAGCTTTAGGTCTGATAAGATCAGTGAAATCCCCTCAGGATTTATCCTGAGATCCTGTACCTCAGATTGTAGAACCTTTGTCAGTGTCAGCCATGTGGATGAGTCACGGCCATTGCTTGGCCACCAACGTGCTCTCTGTGAAAGCCTGGAGAATGTTTTCTCTCCATGTGACTCTCCCCAGGCACACTCTACATCATCGATCACTTTCCTCTTTGGCCCCATAATCTCCTTGATCAGAAAATTTGGGACACTACTGAGTTACATGATGTTACAGTACAAGTTCTCATATGTCCTGTGTCTTAATTGACCTTGGAAGGCTAGGGCCAAAATGTTGGCTTTCCTTGCGGCCCTCATTTTTCTCTAATTTTGGTCTGCAAACTTAGGTTGTTAACCCTCCAGAAGAGAAGTTTATCGTTATTGCCATACAACCTAGGGGCCTATTTTTAAAAATTTTTTTACATATCCTAGATATTAACACCCTGTCCAAAGAACATCTAGCAGGTTTTTTTTTCCCCATTCTGTAGGGTTTTTTTTTCTTTCCTCTGTTGTTTCCTTTGCAATGAAGAAGATTTTAGTTATGATCCTATTTGTTGATTCTTGATATTATTTCTTGTCCAATTGGAGATATGTTCAGAAAGTCTTTGCCTATGTGTATATCTTCAAGAGTTTCACCTATTTTATCTTCCAGCAGATTATTTTCTGTTTTAACATTAAGTCTTTGATTTGTTTTGATTTTAGTTTAGCTCATGGTAAGAGATATGAGTCTAAATTCAATGTTTTGTTTAGTATTTATATGATATATCTCAATTATAACTTGGATGTCTATATATATCACCCTGTTTAAAATGGATTTCTTGAGGGCAGCATATAATTTGGTCTTTAAAACTCCAATCTGACAATTTCTATGATTTATTGGTATGAACAGATTATTTATATTTACTGTGATAATTGAATGGCTATACTTAAGCCTAACATATTATCATTTGTTATTTGTGGGGATTTTGATGTTTTCTTTTTAATTGTTCTATTTTACATTTTCAGCCTTCCGAGACATGAAATGGTCTAGAAGTGATCTTAGAGCTTAAAGAGGTTAGAGCTTAGAGGTTAAAGATCTTAGACTTAGAGGTTAAAGTTGAAAAGTATTAGTTCTTTTGTGGGGGCAATGGAGTTATTTTAGTTGATGGATATGTCAGCTACAATCTTCCTTGAAATTGCTGCATGGAAAACTCCCCAAATTGCTTCAATGACATCATTAACAACTAAAGTTGCTTAGTAGTGATTCTTGTAATCCTTACAGAAAATATTGGATTGAAGCAGTACTACAGTGTGGTAGATGCTTGTGGTTCATTTACTACTAACTTGTAGTCTCCTTCCTAATGGGCTGTCCCTTCTTAATAACTCTTATTATGTTGTCTGAAAAAAAGACATTGAGAACCACATGGATGTCATTGATTCTCCTCCAAGGAATACTTGTTTAAAAAGTGAACTCAGTGTGTTTTATTCCAGGCCTTCAAATATGTAACTTTTTTAAAATAAAAAAGTCTGCTTCTTTTTCTGGGAAACACCAAATGGTGGATGACACCGGTGCAGCAGGACGAGCCAGAGGCCCTGGGGGCCCAGGCATGGGAGCTGCAGCGGCTTCCGCGGAGGATTCGGCAGTGGCCTTCCAGGTGGCAGGCATGGCAGGGGCTGGGGCCGCGGGGCTCATGGAGGTAAGGCCAAGGACAAAGAGTGGATTCCTGTCACTAAGCTGGGCCAGCTGGTCAAAGACATGAAAATCAAATCCCTGGATTTGATTTTGAGGAAATTTACCTTTTTTCCTTACCCAGCAAGGAGTCTCAGATTATTGACTTTTTCCTGGGCACATCCCTCAAGGATGAAATTCTGAAGATCATGCCTGTGCAGAGGAAAACTCGTGCTGGTCAGTGGACCAGGTTCGAGGCATTTGTCGCCATTGGAGACTATAGCGGTCATGTTGGCCTGGGTGTGAAGTGTTCCAAGGAAGTAGCCACTGCCATTCATGGA
The DNA here is from genome assembly GCF_000260255.1 of Octodon degus. Classification (NCBI taxonomy): domain Eukaryota; kingdom Metazoa; phylum Chordata; class Mammalia; order Rodentia; family Octodontidae; genus Octodon; species Octodon degus. The sequence goes on along the minus strand of NW_004524621.1, from coordinate 11,823,847 downwards.
GCCATTATCCTGGCCAAGCTTTCCATTGTCCCCGTGAGGAGAGGCTACTAGGGAAACAAGATCTGCAAGCCCCACACCGTTCCTTGCAAGGTGACGGGCCGCTGTGGCTCTGTGTTGGTGCGTCTGATCCCTGCCCCCAGAGGCACTGGCATTGTCTTAGCCCCTGTGCCCAAGAAGCTGCTGCTGATGGCTGGTATTGATGACTGCTACACCTGTGCTAGGGGCTGCACTGCTACTTTGGGCAACTTGGCTAAGGCCACCTT
>NW_004524621.1:11800188-11823214 GCF_000260255.1 Octodon degus | reverse complement strand
ATAATAGCATTGGGTCTTCTGTTTAATTGGCAATGTCAGAAATTGTTGGGCTAAGGCCACCTTTGATGCTATCTCCAAGAACTACAGCTTCTGGAAAGAGACTGTTCACCAAGTCTCCCTATTAGGAATTCACCGACCATCTTGTGAAAACCCACCCCTGGGTCTCTGTCTAGAGGACTCAAGCTCCAGCAGTAGCTACAGCATAAAGGGTTTTTACACAAGAAAATAAAATGAATTAAGTCTAAAAATTAATTAATTAATTAATTAAATAAATAAAAAAGTCTTATGGCTGCTCCTTGAAATTTCTGATACCTTCTGGGAGAGGACAGCTGTGGTATCTTTTATATTCTAAGAAACAAAGTAAAAACATGAAGCTCTACTGTCTATGTTACAAAGAAAACAAAAGGAACAACTTTCAGTGTTTGTTTTCCAAACATAAGTATGTGTATTGTAGTTGATGTACATTTTCAGTTTGTTCATTCCTCTCCTTTTTCTGCCATTTCTTCTATATTCTTGCACTTGCACATGAGCTAGCCAACTTTCCATTTTAATATTACTCTTTTAGCTTTAGTGTTCCTGTTGGTTCCAGTTAGGTTTATTTTCTTTCTCTTTTTTTAATGTATTTAGTACAGGGTCTACAGGGTCTCACTACACAGATTGGACTCATAGTGATCCTCCTGTTGTCAGCTTCCCAAGCACTTTCAGTCGACATCTCAGCGCGCCCCAGGGTCAGGACTGGCACTGCACCTCGGAGGCAGGACTAGCACGACACCCCGGTCCCTGCATCTGTCTAAGCAGGCACTTTAATCTGCTAAGCTATCTGGCCAGCCCTTATTGTCTTTCTTTTTAAATAACATGACTGTATTATAGTTTAATAATTTTCTAATTAAAGTTGTTTTCACCTCTAGATCACTATAAACAGTGTTCCAATAGAGCCAAGCATAGTGGCGCACACGTGTCTGTAATCTTGGCTCTTGGGAGGCTGAGGCAGGAGGATTGCCATGAGTTTGAGGCCAGCCTGGGCTATAGTGATTCTAAGCCAGCCAGAACTGCATAGCAAGATCCTATCTGAAAAATAAAACAGAACAGAACAATACTTCAATAAATTTTTTAAAAAATATGCCTGTAGGTCAAAGAACATCAGCCTCTGAAAAAAAATTTTCTTGTTTCAAAGCTGTATCAGCAACTGCCCAACCTGTTAGATCCTCGAGCCAAATAGCTCAGTGGATTAAAGCGCCTCCTTTGGCAGACGCAGTGGCCGGGGTTCGATCACCAGTGTGCCGTGCCAGCCGCATCCTGGAGGTGCGCTGAGATGGAGATTGAGACTGGGTGTGGTGGCGCATGCCTGTAATCCCAGCTCTTGGGAGGCTGAACACAGGCGGATCAGTATGAGTCCGATCTATGTAGTGAGACCCTGTAGACCCTGTACTAAAATCCAAAAAGAAAAAAAAATATTGTCCATGTCTTTTCTTTTTTCTTTAAATCAAAAGATATTTAAGTGGATGCCACTTGAAGATATACTTGTTAGTGAAATAAACCAGGGCCCACATCCGTAAATATCGTATTGCCTCCCTAGTATAAGGACTTACAATTCCGTACATGGTTAGGTTTCTAAATTTCTTTGTAAAAATATGTAAATGCTTATTTCTACTTTTATATAATTAATTTTCCTTCATGTTCTGTAAGGACTTGAAGTTCAACATATCAATATCTGATGGAAAATACCTGTTCCATGATATGCCAAAATGTTTGATATTTAGACAGATAGGGTAAACCGAACTGCATATATTGCAGGTTAACAATTAGCTTCTCTTCTGGAGGGTTAACAACCTAAGTTAGCAGTTCAAAATTGGAGAAAAGGAAGGGCTGCAAGGTCAGCCAACATTTTGGCCCTAGCCTTTCAAGGTCAGTGAAGACTCAGGACCTAGGAGAACCTGTACTGTAACAACATGTAACTCAGTTGTGCTCCAAATTTTCTGATCAAGAAGATTATGGAGCCACAGAGGAATGTATTTGATGATGTAAAGTGAGCCTAGGGAGAATCCCATGGGGAGAAAAAACATTTTCTCAAGCTTTCACAGAGAGTAAATTGGTCAAGCAATGGCTGTGACTCATCCTCATGTCTGACACTGACAAAAGGGTGTACAAAGGGCGGTACAGGGCTACAGGATAAATCCTGAGAGTACTGGGCTGAACTTATCAGATACAAAAGTTACATTTCTTGTTATATAGGTCTTGCTATATCTTGGTTTTAACCATCCAGCAGAAAAGTATAAAAACGAGGTATATAAAGTAAAGCCATATTAATACGATGAGCTGTAAAAGGCTCAAGTCAATAACTTCTGAGGATAACCCACTAATATTATAGACTGCTAGACAGTGTTAGATTGTTTAGTTGAATTCAAATACGTATCGTATTTAGATGCCAATAGAATACTCACCTCTGACAGGACAAAAAAAAAAGGATACAAAGGAAAGATCATTTTGTATTTATATATACAAAATAGTCAGGATAGGTTTACAGCTACTTTTGCTTAATTCAATGAGAAGAAAGAGGTGTACTAACAGTGTTTGGACAGAATATCCTGTCTGCTTCTTGTGCTATGGATAACCACTAAGAAGATAACAATGTACAATGTATTGACTATCAAAACTGTCCTATTCATCAGCTGTGAAACTGTCTCATTTATATTTATTTCTCAATGAAAAAATAAAATGAAAAATAAATAAATAAATAAATCAAAAGATAAAAGTGTAGCCCTTTTACCAAAACAGTAAAATGACGTATAGCTGGATATACATGACAAGAATTAATTGAATATTTCAAAATAGCTACACACCTATAATATTCAATAACAGAACTTTAAAAAATGGGGTATAACTATGAATGTCCATTTTGTATCTGTGTATTCAAAGTGGTTGGGATAGATATATAGTTGCATTCTCTTAATGAATAGAATGATTTGTTCTAATGGTGTTTGTAAATAGGATCACAAGTCTGCATCTTGTACAGCAATTAACCACTAAGAAGAATATATGCAGTGTGTTATTTGTTGAAACTGTACTTCCGATTTGATTTGAAACTGTCTCATTGCTGTTTATCAATAAAACTTTGGAAAAAAATAGCTAATAGCATTTTGAATATTCCCAACAGAAAGAAATTATATGTCTCAGGTAATAGATATGCCAGTTATCCTATTTATCACTAAACATTCTATACATGTATTAAAATACCACCTTATTCCCTATAAATATGTAAAATTGTTGTCAATTAAAGATATATTCAAAAAAATAAAGATATATTCATTACAAATAAAATGTAATAAAATCATGTATCCAACTATGTTTTGTCTATAGCATAGATCAAACTAACAAGTACATGTTATATGCCATATGACTTTTGCATAAATAAAAATTTATTTTTGTGTTTCTTAAAATGTAAAATTATGGGGCTGGAGAGATGGCTCAGTGGAATAAGGGCTTATCTGGCAAGCACAGGGGCCTGAGTTCAATCCCTGGTTCCACCAAAAAAAAAAAAGTAAAATTATTCTAAAGCTGTGTTTTTTCAGATTATGGATCCAGATCCATTATTAAATTATTAAATCATTGCAGAAAGTCACTATCAGAGCTATTTGAGTCAAATAGGATGGAGAAGATAGAAAATATTAGGGAACTTCACATGTCATGAAAGTAGGATTGTTTCAGAAACTTTTAGTTCAGTTGCAGACCCAGAAGCACATGCTTATAAATACAGATGCACTGGGCCACATCACAAACTATGTTTCTTGCTATGTTCACAGTGAAAATTTTTGAAAAACATACCATGAATTGTTTCTAAGGAAAACACCATGTTCTTGAAAATAGCAATTGGTCAGGAGAAGAATATGCAGTGAAGGCTTGTGTTCAGTTTTGCATTATCCCTCCAGTTAGTCTGTTCCTCCCAGTCGGACATGCTTTCCCACTTAACAATAGAGCACAACTGTTGCTCAGGAGTTATCTGGGCATATCTGAAGCACCTGCCTCTCCAAGAAACTTCTAGATCAATAGCACGAGCAGAAGCCTTTTCTCTCTCTGTCTTTCTCTCTCTCTCTGTCTGTCTCTTACACACACACACACACACACACACACACACACACACACACACGTTTTTTTCTGTCCCCACTTGGAGACTAATTAGTTTTGTGGATTTTTTTTGGGGGGTGGGTTTTGAGACAGGGTCTTGCTATGAACTTCAGGCTGGCCTTGAGCTCACTTTGTAGCCCAGGCTGGTTTCAAACTCGCAAGGATTCTCCTGCCTCAGCCTCCAAGTTCTGGGATTACAGGTGTGCACCACTACACCTGGCTTAGGTCCGCGGGCTTTTAAAAAGAACTTGAAGGAAAACATGAGCATTCCAGAGGTTTATGACAGAAAGCACTCTCTACAACTAAGATGATCCAACACTCATTAGTAGACAAAGAGACTGAAACTTAAGAGTACTGTAGCTATGTCTCCTGAGTCACAAAAGATTATCAGTAAAATTAAAAAGTCATACTGTTGTCAGTTGCAGGGTTTTAAAAAATTATACAATAAAGTTATAATTAATTTACACTGTAGAATGACTAGAATGCACAGGTTAAGGCTGGGATGTTGGTCAACAGTAGAGAAATTGCATAGCATGCACAACATTTTGTGTTAGAGCCCTAGCACTAAAAAGTGCACAGATTAACAAGAAAGATGGGGCTGAAGAGATAGCTCGGTGGAAGAAGTGCTTGCCCAGCAAGCACGAGGTCCTGAGTTCAATCCCTGGTACCATCAGGGGAAAAAAAAAGAAACAAGAAAGATGTTAAATGCAAACATGCATGAGGAATGAGATTATAAGAAATTCTAGGTAATCTTGGCTTCTTGGTTACTTCTCTCTCATTGCTGGGACAAAATACTGACACCCAGAATTAAGGAAGGAAAAATTTATTTATCTCACAGTTTATGGAGGTTTCATTCCATATTTGGCTGGCTCCAAAGCAGAGAGGCACAAGGCAGAGGGCAGCAGCTCATGGCGGGGGGAAAACAGCAAAACAGCAATAGCACAAGGGGAGGAGCAGCGGCAGCCTCCTTCCCTGCCTTCTATTGCATTCAGGCTGTCTCCCCAGGGCAGGTGTAGCACTCACACCCATAATCCTGGCACTGGGATTGTGAATTAATCACAAACTCTAGAAGCCCACCCCACTATTGCATGAGGCTTTGGGGCAGCAACTAGGTACAAACTATAACCATTGGGTTTTGGGAGTGATGTTTTAGATAAACCATCAAAATTATGACCCAGTGAGGGGGAGTTCATAAATCCACCATCAAAATAAAAAATTTCTGCCCTTTTAAATGTACTGTTAAAGGGCTAGGGAGATAGTTTGGCAGTCTAAGCACCTGCCTAACAAGCCCAAGATCCCAAATTCAGTCCCCGGTGCCACATGCCACATGCCGTGCCGGCCTGGAAGCAGGTGTGGTGGTGCACACCTAAAATCCCAGTACAGGTGAGGCTGAGACAGGAGGATCATTACAGAGTCTGAGCTGTGAAGCAAGACCCTGTGTCAAATAAATAATAAAGATACTGTTAAAATAATTAAAAGACATGCCACACTTACAGAAAATACTTGTAAAATACATATCTAATAAAGACAGGTATCTAAAATATATGAAGAACTCTAAAAATTCAATTTCAAAATGGGCATAAGATCTGGGCATCTCACCAAAGAAGATATGAAGATGTCAAATAAGTATATGAAGAGACTTTTCACTATCATTTGTCATTAGGGACTTGCCAATCAGAACAAGTTACTACTATACGGCTATTTAAATGGCTCAATTCCAAAATACTAATGCCATAAAACTTTCAACAATGTGAAAGAAACAGAAACTCCTGTTTGTTGGTAGTGGGAAGGCAAAATGGTACCACCACTTTGGAAGAGCTTGGCGGTTTCTTACAAATCTAACATACTCTCACCATATGAGCCAGCAGCTTTTCTTCTGCGTATTTACCTAAGTGAACTGAAAACTGCTGGGCATCATGAATCACCTCTATAGTCCCAGTCCTCTGGGAAGCTGAGATAGGAAGGAGGATGGCAAATTAGAGCCCAGCATGGGCTCTGTCTATGTATCTATGCATGTCTATATCTGTATCTATCTTTATCTATCTATACCTGTGGTAAAGGCTTGGGTTGTAATTCAGTATTGGTTCAATTCCAAGTAATGCAACAGCAACCACAATATTTTTTTAACTTTTGTTTTATTATATTTTTCATTTTATGCATTTGATACAAGGTCTCACTATGCAGCTCAGACTCATAGTTATCCTCCTGTTTTCATCCTCCCCAGTGCTGGGATTACAGGTGTGTGCCACCACGCCTGGACTCTGTCACCAACTCTGTGCACCCCAGGGGTGTGGCCTGCATGGTATTCATGACTGGGGATCGAGCCCTGGTCCCTGTGCTTGCCAAAGCAGGTGCTTAATCCACTGAGCTATCTCACTGTTCCTACCTTTTATTTTTTAAAGGGAATACAAAATGGTAAAAGAAAGAGAGAAAAGAACACTAGAAACGATACAGAATTTCACTGAACAAAATAATAGGAATTCAACAATGATTATTGTATTACATAATATCTTTAAATTAGTTGTTTAGATTATCAGAAATAAGCTTGTAAAATTGAGGGGGGGAAAGAAAAAGGAAAAAATTTAAGCATTAACTGCTCCTTTCAGTAAACAGTAAAAATCAGCAGTACAGTTATCCAAACTACCCTGTATATATGCAAAAATATCTTTTTCCTTTCCTTTGTCCTTTTCCTCATCCAACTTTTTCCTTCTCATTGAACAGATTCTTTCCCTTTCACAGCATTAATTGTACCTTTCAGGTTTTACTTACTTTTTCATGGTCTTACACTAGTGAGACAATACGATGTTAATGCATGCAGGTCTGATTCACTTCACTTACCCGTATGGTCTCTAGTTGCATCCATTTACCTATAAAAGCCTCAAGTTTATCTTTTTTATACTGGAGTAGTACTCCATTGTGTAAAAATAACACATGTTTTGTCCACTCCTCAACCGATGGACATTTGGGTTGTTTCCAAGATTTAGCTATGACAAAATTGCACTGTTACAAACATGAGCACACATAAATCATGTGATATGATAATAATCACAATAGCAATAAGTGCAAATAAAAAGAAAGGAAGTGAAACCCTATATGCATGCAAAACCTTATACATGGGGGGTTTATTCATGATTAACAAAATTTTGAAGCAACCAAAATACCCCTTAGTAGTTAAACTGATAAACTGTGACATATTCATATAGCAAAGTATTACTTAATATGGAAAAGAAATGAAGAAGCTAGGTGGCTCAGTGGTAGACTGGGTGACTAATGTGTATAAAGCCTTGAGTTTGATGCCCAGCACCACAAAAAATATAGTAAAAGAAGTATCAGGCCATGAAAAGCATGAATTATTAAATATGTATTAAATACATGTTACAAAGTAGAAGAGCCATTTGAGAGGGTGCATACTGTATGCTACTAATCATGTAACATTTAGAAAGGGGAAAACTACAAAAACAATAAGATCAGTAATCAATCACTGTTTTAAATTCCCAAACAGCCCAATTCAAGAGATGAAAATGGACATGTACTTATTGGCCATTTGTATAGCTTGCTTACACCCCCCCCCCCCAAAAAAAAAAAATAGCGAGAGATAAATACAGGTAGTGAACAAGTACAAAACTAGAACAAGGTGCACAACATCACTGACCATTAAAGAAATGTAAATCAAAACCACAGTGAGATACCACTCCATATCCCCTAGGATGGCTGTTATTAAGAAAAAATAAATAACACACCCAAGTGTTGAGGACAATGAGGACAAGCTAGAACTCTGGGGCACTGCTGGGACAGCACGCTGGTGGTAAAACCTCGCAGTTACTGTGGAAAATGGAGCAGCTGCTGTGTGAAAGACTCTGGCAATTCTTCTGAAGTTAAAGATAGAATTGCCATAATGAGCCAGCAATTGCACTCCTAGTTACATGCCCAAAGGAGAAGAAAGCAGATACTTAAACAGACACCTCACACACCGGTGTTTGCAGTAGTTTCACAAGTCAAATGGTGGAAACAACCCAAATGTCCATCAACAGATTAATGAGTAAGCAAAAAGATAGTATATATCTACAAAGGAATATTATTCAGCCAGAAAATTGAATGAAATTCCACTGCAACATGGATAAATCTTGAAATCATTCTAAGCAAAATAAGTCAAATACAAAAGGACACATCTTACATGATTTCATTTATATGAGATACTAGAATAGTATGTTCATAGAAACAGAAAGGAAACAAGGCTAGGAACCATGGTGGCACATGCCTGTAACCCCAACATTCAGGAGGCTGAGGCAGGAGGATCACCCCAAGTTCAAGGCCAGCCTGGGCTGAATAATGGGTTCAAAGCCAGCCTGAACTACTTAGCAAGACCCTGTCAAAGAAAAAAAGAGATAGGATGGAAGTTTTCAGGGTTTGGGGAGGAAAATGGTAACTAATTTAATAGGTATAGTTTCTCTTTGGGATACTTTAAATTGTGGAAATAGGTAGTGGGGATTGCCACACAACACTGTGAATGTATTTAATGAATTACATACTTTTAAATGACTAAAATGGTGAGTTTTATGTTATCACTTTTTCAAATTTTTATTTTTGTAATTTAAAGACAGGATCTTGTCATAGAGTCCAAACTTGCTATGCAGCTCATTGTTTTAAAAAATCAGCAATATTGAAATGTTTGTGGGAAGGGAAGAATAGATGGGAGAAAAGGGTCTCTTGGAGTAGTGAAATTATTCTGGATAATACTGTAATGGTGGGTACATATTATTATACATTAGTAAAAACCCACAGAATGTATAACACAAACAGGGAACCCTGATCAACAAGGGGCACACAGTGGAAGGAACCATTATAAGGCCTGGAGCTGCCAAATAAGCCTAATTAAATACGGACCTCCCACACCACTAACATCTCCCAGCAGAGCTGCTGGGGGAAGCTAGTGGGGAGCCTGGTCAGTGCTGGTGAAGTCCTGAGCAAGAGTCTGGAGGAAAGGGGCTTCTGTGAGGCCTGCATTACTCTTGGCCCAGCTGCTGTTGCTAAAGATGAAGGCCTCTACTGGGAATGGCTGAAGGACACAGCGGCCCCAGTGCCAAGAGGTCAAACTGCTTTGTGTGGTTGAGGGTGGAGTGGTTCCCCCTTGTGATGCTCCGTGGCAGGCACTCAATCACCCACCCAGCACAGAGCCCCAGCATCTGCAGCTGAGCTGGGGCTATGGTTTTTCTGCCATTAAGATTAGCATGACAAGATTGATCAAAGCAAGGTGATGTCTTACATATTCATGCCTGTGATCAGCAGATTCTATGACCTCCCTGCTAGGATGAAGGGAGCATGTAAACAGTTAAATAATCATGGACGTCAGTTGCCTGAAATTACCGTGATAGAAATCTGTTGGGGTTGACAGGTTATTGTGGGGTCATGGGAAAAACCTGCTCCACCCTAAACCAGGATGTGTGCATACAAACCCGGTTTCCTACCTACTGCCATCACTTTTCTAAGTCCCTTCATTCTGGGCCTCTTTCTGGTCTCCTCACTGTGGCTGCCTGCCCGCGGAGCTCCCACTGGGCAGGCAGGATATGCCTGTCGCAAGGCCTCTTTTGATCTTTGGGGATATTTCAGGAAAACACCTGAGAGCGCTGGCTTAGCAGGCTTGGGCCTTAGTTTCTTTGCTCTGGAGGCCAGCTAGGGGCTGGGCTTCTATTGTTTAGGAACAGAATCAACTTTATGGGGGGAAGGAACCATGCTTCTTTCTATATGGGCTTTCTGCAACCTGCTTGATGTGGACACACTCTGCTAAACAGTGGGGTTCTGTCAGAGGAAGCAAGCTTTCCTGGCTGGATGTAATGTTAGCTGATCCTGGATTTCCTCAGGAACCTTGTTCTTCATGCCATATTAAGGAAGCCCAGCACATCCTGCCTTTATTGTAACCCTTGCATCCTCTGTTGGAAAGAGGATACAGAGATGCCACCTTCTGAGAGATACTAGGTGGCCAAACTTAGGCCCACTCTGCTCACTCAGAGACACCTCTTTGTCTTGCTTCCAGGTCTCTCCTCCCATCTGTTCCTAAATTCTCCTTGTCCTCACAGTTCTAGGGCGCCAGCCCTGTCTAGTTCCTCTGACTCCAGCAGCATGCTCTTGCTCAGGATCCAGCGTGCTTACACGGACCTACAAGGCCTTGCACCATCTGACCCCTGACTGCTTTTACATCACCCTTAACTACTTTGTCCATTGATCGCTCTGCCTTGGGCTTATTGGTCTTATTGTTCCATCTAACAGAAAGGGCCTGCTCCACCCCAAAACATCTGCCTTTGCTGCAATTCCTGACTGGTAGGTCTTCAGAAATTCCTCTTCCCTAGCTCTCCACATGACCAACCATCTCACCTGCTTGTAGGTTTTTTGTTGTTGTTGTTTGTTTGAATCTAAGGTTTATTTTTATAAGATACATCATCATTTTGTTAATGTCCTGATGTTATGTTTTTGTATTTTAGGGAAAGGTCTATAGGGGTATTCAGGGTCTCACTATTAGATCGGACTCATATGATTCGCCTGTTTACAGCCTCCCAAGAGCTGGGATTATAGGCTGTGCCACCACACCCAGTCTCAATCACCATTTCAGTGCACCTCAGGGGGCAGGCCCAGCACAGAAGGCCCCAGGATCAAATCCCCAGCCCCTGTACCTGCTTGCAGGCGCTTTAATCTGCTGAGTTATTTGGCCGGCCCAATGTTCTGATTTTAGAGGTGACAATGTATGTGCTACCCTATTACAAATATACTTTAATTCTGTATCTATCTGGATTTATTTATTTATTTTTCCTGTAGTTCTTGTTGGTGTTAATGTTTTACTCTTTTCTTGGGATGGGGGGCTGGGAATTGAACTCATGATCTCGCACTTCCTTGGCAGGTGCTATGCCACTAAGCTATATCCCTGGCTGTGTTAATCTTTTAGTGAAAATTCCCTGAACTCCCTACTTAAAAATGTGTCCCCATTCAAGTCATCCTTAAACCCCTTTATCCTGAGTTTTTGCATATATCTGGTCAGCTTCTACATACTTTATTTTTTACTTATACTTTTTATCTCTCTCTTCTGAGCACATTTCTAATATAAGCTCCCTGGGAGCAGCTTTTTCTATCTTTGGTTCACTGCAACATTCCAAATGCCTATGAAAGTACCTGACAAACTGAGCATAGTGGCACATATTGGTAATCCCAGCACTCAGGAAGCTGATGCAGGAGGATTGCAAGTTTGAGGGCAGCCTGGGCTACATATATCTGTATATATAGATAGATTCTCAGTATTTGTTGAAGGAATGAATAAAGAATCACCATTCATTCTGCTTGGCAACCTTACTTTGCTCCTCTACACAATTTAATGTACTTTTTATTATACGGGGACTTCAGTATAACAGTTATACTGAGCAAATCTATGAGTCACCGCTCTCTGACACAGGATGCCACAAATTAACACCACACTCTTGCACAGAGCCTGGGGAAGTTCATCTACTCCTCCACCTCTCCTGGCTACTTCCTGCTTATCCTTTTTTAAATTAAAAATGTGATTCTTGTTAGTACATGTTTGCAATAAATAATAATTACATTTATGGTGGAGAGTTGGTACATGTACCTAACACATTTTAATTCTTTTTCTTCCCCTCCTGTCTCCTCTCCCCTGCTCTGCTCCCTCCAACTCTTGCTCCCCTTCCAATTTGCAAATCAAGACTACATATCACTTCTTTCAGGACATATCCCATGAACAGCCCCTTGCCTCCCAAACTAGGCTAAGTGCAGCCCTATGTATCCACCCATTTGCTCTAACAAACTCTTGCCATATTGCTTCAGTTTTTATTGTCTGGTCTAGATCCCATGAGAAGAGCTGTCTATCGGTCACTATTGTCTCCCCAGTGTCTGCAGTAATGCTTAGAAACAGTGAATACTTAAATATTTGAATTTCTGAACCCAGGACTCATCCTGAACAAGGACTTCTTTCCTGCTCAAGTCCCTTTATTCATAGCCTAGAGTAGGGCTAGTAGGAGCATGTAAAATGCTGACCCATCTGAAATAAAATTTGGTTTAAGCTTATACCACACAAGAGGTATTTCTACTCCCTCTATTCTTGCCATTATACACACATTAAGGAAAAGGAGACACAAACAAGAGGATCTTTGCTTACAGGTATAGAGTATATTTGGAGAATGCATGCCTCACTTTCATGTTAATGAAAATGGCCATATACAGCCTTTTCCATGGGGATGCAGAGTTGGAAAACCTACAAGCTCCATTTGCTTGAAATGAGGCTTCTCCTTGTGTAAACTGATGCCTTCTGCTGATGTGAGAGTTGAGACCTGGGATATATGTCGGTTGGGTGGCACCAGTCAGTTGTCAGATTTTGGAGCTGCTTTGTGAGTGACAAGGGCCCCAGGGCTGACTGCCTTGGGGGGAACGTTGTGGGAGCTGACTGTGTGGGAATCAAGGAAAGTCAAGTGGTGCCCCTTGGCAGTATGGGGAGGCTGGGCCTTAGGGTCCTTGACACTATCTTTGGTGGGGGTTGGAAACTTCTCAACCCCTTTTGTCCTGGATTTGGCCCTTGTCTCAGATTTAGAATGGATAATGGGTTCCTCGTGCCTTTGATCTTTCACTTCAGGGTTAATCCAGTGTGAAAAGAATGTCATCGTATTTTCCAAATCAACTTCTGGAGCACCTGAAAGGGGGAAGATGTTTTGAGTATAGGATCCCCTTACCAGATCCTTCACCTCCTGGATCCCAAAATTCTTGCCCCACACCGAGTTTTGCCCTGGCCCTGTAAAACATGGCCCCAAAACATCTGTCCCTGCAGAGTTTGGATTTGAAAAATGTGGCCCCTTCCAGTACTGGACTTGTAAAATATGGCCCACTAACTGATGTTCCAAAAAGTTGGCACTGTAATGTCTGATCCTTACATCCTGTCAGTTTTGACATTCTTGGGCATTTTTGTTTCAGGGAGATCATTCAGTTTAGTCTAACAGTCTTGTTAGGATCATTATTATATGGTCTTTTAATCCCAAAGAACCCTAGAGAATGTTCTGGGAAAACAAGATGAGGGAGAGGCTGGTGATGGTGCTGGCCTGGAAGAGCAAGCAGGGAAGATGGAGATGGTGACTCCATAGATCCAGACAGATCCTTGTGAGTCTCTGCTCACTCAAGACAACCATGTCAGCTAAACTGACATTCTATCTGAGAAAGATCCTGGATATACATTTGTAAAGTGAGGGCTCTACTATTCTACTTAGAAATCTTCAGTTGATCCCTGAACCTCAAAACAGTGGATTTTTCCTCTGGCTATGGACAGCCCCAAAGCTATACTTCATGGTGATTCCCAGCTACTTTGAATTTTCCTGGGTCTTGTTTTTTCTATTAGGGTAGAGACTTGTTTTTTGCCCTTGGGAAGGCCTGTGCTAAGGTGTTCAGAAATCATCCAGACTAGGTTTCTCACTTTGGCTTCAAGCCATACACAAAGTACCTGGCCCCTGTCATGACCCCACTGGGTTGAGAGATCTCACAGGTGCACTAGGCAGAATCATTGGAGATTGTTCTGGAACTAGGTTGCCTTTGATTTTGCTGCCCTATCTTTAGTTCAAACGTAAATTCCTCTCATAGGCAGAGCCATTCTGTATCTGGGACACATGGCATCCTGGTGAGGTAGGGAGTTCCTAAAGTAATGTTTTCCATTGTTTGTTTAGATCCTAAAGGTTCCCTCAGTGAAGATATTCTTTGGATGGATAAGATGTGTTCCTGTATGCTTTGTCTTTGTGGGACTTCCCCAAATGCATCTTCAGGGATTTCTTTTTCTTTTCTTTTCTTTTCTTTTCTTTTCTTTTCTTTTCTTTTCTTTTCTTTTGTTCTTTCTTTTTCTTTTCTTTCTTTTTTTTGAAATTAAGTTAAGGCAAAATGATTAGGGGTGACAGGAGCTGTCTCTCTGTTGAATCACCATCTCTATTCTCTTGTACTTCAGGCTGGAATACTTATATGCTGCAAAAAGTTCATTGAAATCTTGAAAGCGTTGCTTAGGACTTCATACCCTGCTGCTCAGAGAAACTGAGTCAGAGGTTATGATGCACCCAGGCACCATTTTGTGGCTACATACTGATTGATGATTGCTGAGTCTATGCCCTACAGAGCGCCACAAAATAGGGAGTAGGTAGCCCTGACAGTAATGCAAATATGTCTCTCCCTTCTCACTGATTCCTTGGAACCGGGGCACAGGCATCTGGTAAGATCTATTACTGCTGGCTAAGACCTGTAACTATTTAGGGAGGTACTTCCTGGTATGTGTCTGACCTGGTTGTTAACGTCAGGTCTAGGGGCCTGCTTTCCAGAGGGCAGGAGAACCAAGTTGCTTTTAGGGCCCTGGAAATGCTGTAGACACAATAATTTGCAGTTCTAGCAACTACACACTTGGGCAGGGGTGGTGCCCAGCGGATTCTCCCATATCTGTAATCCATGTGGCTCTGCAACTTTGCTTTGGGCTGAGCAAGCAAGTATGGATGAGCAGTGCTGCCACAGCAGATCAGTACAGTCACTAATCTCCCTGGCCTCTGGGGCTGCAGGACAGGGGAGACTGTATAGGTCAGGATTGTGCTGCTTCAAGCTGAGAGCTGCTGGACAGTGTGCTGAATCTTTGAGTGCAGCTTCAGCAATGGTAAATAAACCACTCTTTCCTTCACTCTGGAAGTCAAAATCCAATAGCCGCTAAGCATGTTCTAGGACAGTGCTGTTCTAGGACTTTTCTGAGGACTGAAATGGGATCTCCTAATCAGAGAAGGCCCTAGGTCTGGTGGCACCGGTTGCAACATTATCTCAGTGCCTATGTTGTGTGATTCTCTGCATCTACAGAGACTTCTAGACAACCCAACTGACAACATTTCTAGCAAACCCTACTACAGCTGGAGCTGCCTCTGAGGCTGTTGCTACACCAAGTCTTCACATTTGGCCAGAGTCACAAATGAAATGTTGATCTGGGCTTTTCAGTGATCAGGTAGAGAAATCCAAGTTTGGAGATGTGTAAAAGAATTTGAGGCTAATTTAAATGGAGAAAATTTTAGGAAATACAGAGATGGAGGAATTATTGAAGACAAATGGCCTAGGGTGCTCCTGTTGTAGAAAAATTTCTAGAGGCCAACCAGAGACTCATTGTGAGGAGGAGAGAAGTTACAGAAAATTACCTAGAGATGATACATTGGGGCCTCAGTATGTCCCACAGAGAACAGACAGATGTCATTTAAAAGCTGAAAGATGGAAAGCAATAGAACCAGAACCGTGGGCTGAAGTATGGGATTTAGTCACAATGATATTTCTGCTCTGTGGTGTGCTGACCGGCCTCCATTAGCCCTATGGTCAAAGAGATGAAAACCCCATCTTTTCAACAGAAGCCTTAGTGGTAGCACTCAGGGTAAGAGAAATGTATGTTTGTTTCCCAATCTTTGAAAATATTGTGAATAGTGTGGCAAAAGCTGCTGAGGCACTCCCCACAGTTCATGGGAGCCCTTAGTATGAAAAGAAACATGCATTTATATCTTTCTACTGGCAGGGTACCTCGTGGTCTTTTGGACAAATGAACAGCAGGTGAAGGGAACACAAGATTATGGAGTGTTGTTTTAGGTGCAAGAGCTCTGGATCCAGGGAAAGAAGGGGAGTTTTGCAAGGACTGCTGACCTGAGCTCATCAGGGCAAGTGTTGACTTACTCTTTGCTTTCTCCTTCCAGTTCGAAGAAATCCCAGATTCCTCAAGGCTTGAAGAAGAGGGAGCTCTTGCATTCTGGAACAGATGTGGTACTTGAACTGACTGGAGATGATCAGGCCAGCACTCTTGGGTGCTCACTCCACCAGATGACTGGGAAGCTGACTGAGTGAAAGATTTCTGATCTGTTATTTGTGATAGTGTGGGACTAGGTGCCAGCATAATCTCTCTGGAGTTCTGGAAACCCAATTTTTGACTCTGTTCAAAAGGCACGCTGCATGTGGACAACCTTCCTAGATGAGAAGAGCTCTGTGATGCTCTTGATAAAGTAGGAGAGATCTGGTTGTTTTTACCCACAAGTAACTGCTGAATCTCCAGAGCCATGGCATTACAGATTTTACAGGAGGGATCTGCACACAGGAGCTGCCGCACACTTTCTTCGCGGGGAAGCCACCCCTGACTGGAAAGGGAAAGATGGAAAACTTAATGATGGGGACATCGCCCTCTTTGAAAGAATGTGGCCTGAGAGTTACCACCTCTCGCCCCAAGTTGTATGTGTTCTGCACCTATATACACTGTGGAAACTGAGGCCCTTAGGGGAGACCTTAGTTCTGAGACCCCTTAGGCATCCCTACCATGACATTCTGCATCTGTTGGGATTAGTCCCATTCTAGAAATCGTGAGAAGATCAGATTGACAGTGGTTGTGCACGAGTGTCCCTGGAACTGGCAGCAGCATCAGAATCCAGCCAGACCAGGACTCTTCCCCTGAAAGTCTGTAGCTATAAGGACTATATAGCAATGATGTGTTCTTCATTCAAAATATACTATTTTGTGGGGCAAAGGGTACTGGGGATTATCCCCAGGGTCTCTGCACTGAGCTACATAACAGCCCCAATTTTCCTTTTTTGAAAATGGGTCTCACTAAGTTGCCCCAAAGAAGGCTCAAACTTGTGATCTTTCCAGAGTTCTGGAACTACAGACATGCACCATCACACCCAGCCAAAATCAGTCATCTTAGCTGGATAATTAGCTTCATGGATAAGTGTAACCCCATGTAGTGTCTCTGATTAACAATACACAGATAAAATCTTGAATTGTAGAACTACCATGACCCTATCACAGTGCAGAATTGATTCTTTTCTCTTTAGATATCTAAACCACCCAGTGCCCTGAGAAGTCAATCACTGAAAAGCCCCAGTGGCATTTAGGTCTTCTTTCCACACTTCTCACCCATACTTCTCATCACTGACCCAAGGATAGGCCAAGAAATCTATAGTACAGGCTTGGAGTTCACAGATTACAAAGCAAAAAAAAAATCACCTTTTCATGAGAGACACTAGCTTCTGCAGTCTCTCAGCTTCGTTCTGGGAGGATTTCTTAGCTGAGGAACAAGAAAGCAGTAAGTAGACAGTAGAAGATTCAGGTCCATCCTACAGACAGCTGAAGGCCTTTGAATGAGAGGAAAATGAAAACCCAGGAATTTAGCCTCTATATCACGTCTATGTACCACTTAATCATTTACAACGTGGTGTTAGCACCTGATCTCATTTGATCTTTACAACCACTTAAGCATGAGGTAGGATCACTGGTACTATGACCAGTCTTAAGGAGAGCAAGACTGAGAGATGAAGTGACTTCCACAGGGATGTAAAACTAGCAAATGACACAGGTATAACATCTGCTCTACTTCTTCATTCTTCATTCTCAGAAAGAGAGTGTTGGAATGTTCCTAGCCTCTGATTTCCCACGCAAGTAAGTCTTCTGTTAGTTGTCTTTGGTGACTGATAGTCCTCAATAGTGAGAGCACCTGTGTTCTGGCACCACTTTCAGGGTTCGGTCAGTATCTTGTGAACCTTATTCACAGTGGAGGGGAGTGACAGGAGAGGTGGAAATTTTACCTCTTGATGTTCTCTCTCTAGAACTGTGTTTGACTCTTCGGTGATGCTTAAAGACAGAAATATTAGAATGTGAAGTTGGGTCATTTTCTTATGTCTAAAATTATACAAAAGCCATAAAAATTTCCTTATTTGTTTTGTTTCAGTTTTATACGTTTATACCTTTGTCATGCCCTATCCTTTTCATACCAGCCTTTCCCTCTCCACTCCTTTCTGACTCATTTTGAGCTTTTTCCATACTTCACATCTTTCACCCTCATCCCATGGAAAAATCCTATAGGGAATTCTAAATAAGACAGGAGGAAAGTGTAACCAATTACAAATGGGGTGATACCAATAACCAAAGGACTCTGAGTATTAAAGGCCATTAATGTCCACTAAACAGAATAATAACTCAAACTGACTCAAAGCTCTTCTGAGACTCAGTGAAGAACACCCTCCCACACACCACCATTAAAAAATGAAGGAGTGGGGTGTGGTGACACATGTGATCTCAGCACTCTGGGAGGCCAAGGGCTATTGCCTGGGCAAATTAGTGACTTAGTGGAACCCTGTCTCAAAATAAAAAAGGGCTTGGAGATAATTCAGTGAAATGGCCCTAGGTTTAACCCCCAGTAGTGAAAAACGAAAGAAAAGAGAAAGGAAGGGAAGGAGAAAGGTGGAGACGGGAGGAGAGGAGAAAAAAGAGAAGAGCAGTAAGGACATCAGCACAAAGTGAAGGGATGGAATCTTACTGCATGCTTATCATTCAATCACGGCCATAGTGTTTCCCTACCTGGCAACACTTCTTGCTAGGTGTCAATATTAATTTTTGGCGTCTTTTTTTCACTTGCCAAATTATTAATCCAATAATGAAGATGGATCCATAGGTATACAAGGAGTAGTCCACATCCCGCACAAGAAAGGCAGGGCTCAACATGATCTAAACCTCACTAGCCATCCCTCTTCCCAGGCTTCCAAGTCTTGGAATCTAATGCCCCCAGATTCTATACCTTGTCATCTCTGCCTCACAGATGATGGATCCAGACAGCTAGACTACATCATAAAGCCCTCTTGTTCCACCAACCAGGCATAGCATCACAGAGTTGTATTTGTGTTAGAGAAGCACATGAGGGTAATTCAGTTGTTCAGACCAGGATTTCTGGTTGTCTATATAGGCTGCAGAGCCTGGGATAAAAGGCACCCTAGTCACAGGCAACACATACCATTTCAAGTTCTTTCTACTCCTTGATCCCAATAGCTCACCTGTCTCTATTTCTACTATAACAGTGCGACACTTGTTCCCCAGATAACAGTGACTGCGTGCACTGTGTGGACTTTGGAGTAGTGCCTAAGTCAGAGGAAATCCAGGAAGTACATACATCATCTATATTAGGAAGATAAGAGATACTCAAGAAGATAAAGCAGGTATTATATGGTTAAATCTGGAACCTTATTTTTGACTCACAGGCATAGTGAATGGTTAGGATTGAGAGGTTCAGGAAGAGGATTATGGAAAATATGTCAAGGAAAGCACAAAGCTGGTGTCCTTTTACATATTTCTGAGAGTTAAAGTCCTGGCTGTGTGGTCTAGCTGAGAAGAGACTGTAAACACTGCCTTCCACAGAGGAATTTAATAAGGTTCATTTCTGTAGCTCTGTCTAAGGCTCAATTTTCCAGAATTGTCTCTACAGATCTTGTCACATCTGTCTTATTCATAGAAATAGGATATGTTAAAAAGACTTTTGATTAAGGGCCACAAACTTGTGGTTCTCTGGTTGAATCCACCCTGGTAGGGGAGAGTGTTCTATCTGTAAAGATTTTCTCCACTCAACACCAATACTGCTGATTCAAACATCAATGTTAACTTCATGGCCTCTTTTTTATATATAATAATAGCATTTATTAAGGAATATATAAAAGTTAAATAAAATGAAATTTTAAGATTTTTTTCCTTTGTACTCTGCAGCATCACTTTACACCCTCAGAGGAGCCAGCGTGCCCTACTTTGGACACCTCAAGTCATTGGTGTCTGAAGATTAATGTCTACATAATTCAATATTTCGTCTTGCTTTTATTCATTTGTTCATTTGATTTTGCAGTACTGAGGACGGAACTGAAGGCTCTTACACTGAGTGATGTCTTTTTTCATTTTGAGGCAGGATCTTGCTAAGCTGTGAACTTGTGATTCTTCTGCCTGAGTCTTCCGGGGGGCTGGGATTATAGGAACGGTCACCACTTCTGCCCATATTTATAACACTGGTAGTTCACATGGATTTTCACAGCCTCTTACAACATGATAGAATGCCTCCAATACTCCAAGGTTTCTCAGGTTCCTCGAGAAGCTCTTGCTGTAATTAATGAGTGGTCATAGGCCCCAAGTCTCTGAAAAGATCATTTAACCTTTGTGCAGCCCACATCCTTCCTCCAAACAAACATGGTGACCGCTCAGTATGAGCTCAGCTCTGAGTCAGACAGTGTTAAAGATAGAAAGACATCTGAGTTGTGCTGTCTGCCATTAAGATGATTACGTTTTGAAGATTAGAATAATTCATATGAAATAAGAGCTAACCTTACAGGGGCAGAAGGAGGGGGCAATAGGGACTTGTTTAATGGGTATAGAATTTCATTTCAGGTCATTGATATTTGTTTCTCAATAAAATTGTGGGAAAAAAAGAAGTAAAATAAATAAATAAATAAAAAAGAATTTCATTTCAGGGTGATAAATGAATTCTGCAAATGAATAATGGAGGTGATTGCCCAACACTGTAAGTGGCCTTCATGCCATGGAATTGCAGAGTTAAAATGGG
Source organism: Octodon degus (assembly GCF_000260255.1). Classification (NCBI taxonomy): domain Eukaryota; kingdom Metazoa; phylum Chordata; class Mammalia; order Rodentia; family Octodontidae; genus Octodon; species Octodon degus. The sequence continues at coordinate 11,802,708 of NW_004524621.1, read as the reverse complement.
GTTGTGGGTGTACCTCAATGATAGAGCAAGGCCCTGGGTTCAATCAGCACCACAGAAAAAAGATGAAGGTGGTAAATTTTGTATTAAGTATATCTTAACACAAAGCCAAAAGATCATGAACATGATCATTTCTACTAGCTATAAGGAAGAACATTTTGAAAATTATTTCATAAAGAAATAGATTTTTCTTAAATATCCTTTGTATAGATACAAAAATAAAATAGATCTTTACATTAAAGATAATTTAAGAAAAGCCACACATAAAATGAAATGATTTTAAGCCACTTTAATTTTTTTTAAATGAACATTCACGTTTCAAAATACAGGAACTTAATCAACCAAAGAGCACTAAATGCCAGGTTACTGAAATCAAGTAAAAAGCAGCTTGTGTCAGCTTTTCAGTAGCAGGTTAACTTAGGTAAAAGCAGCTTGTATTTTTTTATAGGTTGATTATCCCTAATACTAAAATCCAAATGCTTAAAAAAATTTTCAGATTTCAAAATAATACCACATGTGGAAAATTCCATACCTGAACTCATATGACATGCCACACTCAAAACACAGGCACACTGAAAATATTGTATAAAATAACCCTCAGATGATCTATAAAAGGTCTATATAAAACAAGTGAACTTCATGTTTACACTTTGCTCCTCCTCTTCTCTAGAGACCTCACTCTGCATACGAAAATATTCTAAAAAGAAAACAATCTGGAGTGCAAAATACTTCTTGGTCTCAACATTTTGGATAAAGTATACTCAATCTGTAGTACTTAAAAAAATAAAGATGACATTTTACCATGTTGCCCACATGAGTCTCCAACTCTGGGCTCAAAAGACCCTTCTACGTCCAGAGGGCTGGCACTACAAGCACCCAACGCTCTCACACTGACTCCCAGCCAGCCACCTCTAGGTTGTAGTAGCTTTTGCTGCTCCCTAGGCTGCTGCTGACAGCTGTCTTCCGTTCACCAGGCCTCTTGTCCCGGACAAAAGGAACATAGAAAACCTTGCACCTGCCAACCAGTGTGCTCCTGACCCTACTGACAACACAGCCACTGCTGTCCCACTGAGCTGTTCAAACCTCCTGCTGCAAATCCTTCTCCAGCAGCTTTCCCAGCCCCTGCTCCTGTCTCAGAGCTGAGGAGTTAGAGCTGTATGCTAAACTCAAAAGATTTCGCATCTTTTTTTCCCAGAAAAGCCTTTAAGTTTGTTTATTGATTTGCTCCTCATTATAGAGGGTGCCTGCAACAGGATGCTGGCATCAGAGTCTTTCTAAATAGGGGCACATTCACAGGACGAATGCGGCTCATCTGTCGTTCTTAATGATGGGGGTATTGTACGTCGGTATGTGTCGCCACCTTCACCCTTCCTGCCTCAAACCTTGATTGACAAACAAAGAAATACATGAAAAGCTTCTGTGAACTACTCAACTGTAAAAATATTCTTATTCATTCATTTTTAGGAAACTTGTTTAAAGTCAGACCCTGCTTTCATTAGAGTGCTGCAGTCCACAATTATTGTTATTGAATTTCTCCATGAAACTGTTCATGGCTACTGATTTATAAATATTATGGATCATATAGCCTTGCCAGATAAACTCCTGAAATGCCACTGATGTGAGTCTTGTGCCTCTACAGCAGCCTTTGGAAGGTCTCAGTGTCTCATACTCAGACAATACTACTGAGCAGGTAAAAGGTAGCAATAGGTTGGAGGCAAACATACATAATCTCTGCCATTCAACAGCAAGACTTTTATATATGAACATCTTTGTTCATGCCAAAGGGCCAAGATTTGCAGGAGTTGAACAAGAAACCCTAGAGTATTGTCAGGCAGGAAGATTAATGTACTGTGCAGCAATGAAGTGGGCAATGGTAGGTGGCAGCCAGAGGCACTAGAGGGCAGCACCTGCCCACCCAGTATTTCTAATCCTAGGCAGGCTCAAGGGGAACAGAACTTTCCATGAAGTATTGATATGTTAAACTTTAAATCCCTACAGAATGTGAAGATAAATAAACAAATAAATAAAATATTAAAATAAGAATAAATAATTGCATATTTTACACAGAAATTTAGAAATCTAACTATATACAACATTGTAGCAGGACAGTCCTATGACATTTTTTTCTTGTATCTTTTCATTTATTGCCCCTTTTTTGTTAAACAAACATTTACTTGAGAGACAGTATAGCAGTAATTGATATGACATTAGAAGCACTATGTATTTAGAAGACCAGAATGATAGAGATTCCAAGCATGGACCTAGTATTACACACTGCTATCTTAGGTGCACATTGATGATGTACAATGAGCCTAAGGAGAGTCACTTAGAGAGAAAACATTCTCTCAGGCTTTCACAGAGAGCAAATTGGTCAAGCAGTGGCTGTGACTCATCCACATGGCTGACACTGACAAAGGATCTGCAAACTGAAGTACAAGGTTTCAGGGTAAATCCTGAGGGGATTTGACTGACCTTGTCAGATACAAAAGTTACATTTCTTGTTATATAGGTCTTGCTTTATCT
>NW_004524621.1:11768690-11785004 GCF_000260255.1 Octodon degus | reverse complement strand
GTGTTAATTATTGAAACTGTCCTACCAATTGGATTTTAAATAAATAAATAAATAAATAAATAAAGTAGGGTGGTGCTGAGTGCAGGATACTCATCTGAGGATGGTCGGCAGCATAAAGACAGAGCAGGAGAATCTGCCAAAACGCTATTAGGGATGTTGTTTGGAGGAGTTTTTGGAGATGTTGTAAGCTGCTAGCTCTCTTCGGCTGTTCTGCTGGAGGACCTTGCTATACTGGCTTTCCCGATGAACCTTGGAGAAGCTTTGGGCCTCATCTGGAGCATCACTTCCTGGCTCTACTCCTCTTCATGGAGAGGCTTATTGCATTGGCTTTCCTGATGGAACTTGGCTTTCCTCGTTGCTGGAGAAGCTTGGGACCTCGCTGTTGTTGAGGATGGCTGAGGTACTTTTTGGGGATCTCTGGTTCTTACACTAAGCCTTGCTTCCTAGCTCCAGTTCAGATTCCTCAGCCTGATAACACAGACTTTCTACCTGCACCATTCACCTTTGGCCCTTTCCAGCACAGATCTGTGAAGTGTACCTGCATGAGACTTTGTTGTGAATTCTAGGCTTCCAGTTGAACTTCTGAGAGGCACTGTTCTGAGCTCTAGGTTTTCATCTGGATTCATGCAGGATATCAGGGTCCAGGCCCTTAGCTGGAAACTCTAGTATTTAGTATGTGGATAGATTTCCTGCACTTGTGTATGATTCTTGGGTGATTCCTTATAAATTAATATAAAAATGAAAAAAAAACATTAAAAAGATAATAGGGCTGGGGAGATAGTTTAGCAGTCTAAGCCCCTGCCTGGCAAGCACAAAGACCAGGGTTTGCTACCTGGTACTCCATGCCATGCCTTCCACTGAAACTGGGTGTGGTGACACACCCTTGTATCCCAGGGCTGGGGAGACTGAAACAGGAGGATCACTATGAGTCCGACCTTCATAGTGAGACCCTGTACCAAATACATAAATTTACAAATTAAATAAATAAAAGGATAATATATTCCTAATGTGAACATCGTAATGTGTATAAATTGACAACTTAGATGAAATGGACTTCCATCTTTTATGTTCTCTCAAAATTTGTGCGGTGAAAGTTAATCTTCAGCACAACAGTGTTGGAAGGTGTATATGTCACTATACAAAAGACTGCAGCAATGAGTTCTTTCTCTTCTGCCACATGGGGACACAGCATCCAGCCCCCTTTGTCCTACAACTCTCTGCTCCATGAGGATGAGATAAGAAGGCCCTCATCAGATGCTGGCACATGGTCTTGAAATAAAAGACTAAATTTGATGTTTGAGTTCAGAATTTCTAATAAAGACATAGTGATTAAAACAATGCAATGCTAACATACAGAGAGACACACAGATGAGTGGACAAGAACAGAGAATCCATAAATAGACCTACACATATGTAGACAAATTTTGGATAATGATGCAAAAGCCATTCAGTGAGAAAAGAATAGTCCCATCAGCAAATGGCTCTGGAACAACTGATACCAATATGCAGAAGCAATTCTTGTCAACTCAGTTCTCTCACCACACATGAATATTATTGCAAAACAAATCAGGGACACAACAATGCAATATTAATATATTGCACTAACTATATTAATGCAATAAAGCTATACATTGAAAATGGATAAAATAGTAAATTTTACATGTATACTGTACATAAACAGATTGGCATTTGTAAAAAGTATTTACAGATATTTGTAAACATCTTTGTTAATGCTATTCTTGTGCTGATACTTGTACAGTATAGAAGAATAACAGACAGTATTTGTAATTTTTAAAAATTTTTGGTCTTTCACTGTCTACAAATTTTTTCTTAGAAAATACAGGATGTTCCCTTTCTGCAAATCAGCATTAAATACGAAAATGGAGAGTTTTCTTCAAGAGACATTTAAAATTAAAACATTTATTATTGACTTTTTATTAAATTATTCATGTAAGGTCATTTGCATTTGCTAAAATTTTGTATTATCAATAGAGTAGGAAAATCAACATTTTGCCAGTGAAAAAGATGTTCTATTGGTGGGAGTTCTGGCAATAAATGGTTTTCAAAAATTTTTTTTTGTTTATGTATTTGGTACAGGGTCTCGGTATGCAGATCAGATTTGTAGTGGGCCTCCTGTTTTATACACATGTGTATCCAATTTATTTCACTTAAGAGATGGTCTCAAGGTGCATTCATTTACCTACAAATGCCTCCAGCTTATTCTTATTTATGGTGGAGTAGTAGTTCATCACAAGAGAAAACCACATCTTCTTCACATATTCATCAGTTGGTGGTCATTTGGGCTAGTTCCAAGCTTTGGCTATTTTACAATCTGTACTGCTATAAACATGGGTGTTAATCAATCTCCACATTGATTTCCACAGTGGTTGCACCAGTCTACACTCCCACCAACAGTGAAGAAGGGTTCCTTTTCCCTACAGCCCCGCTAGCATTTGTTATTGGTGGATTTCTCCATTCTTTCTAGGGTGAAATGAAATCTCACAGTTGTTTTAATTTGCACTTCGTGAATGACCAATGATGTTGAACATTGTTTCATAAATGTATTTGCCATTTTTATTTATTTATCCGAGAAGTGTGCATTCATTTTAAATGCCCATTTCTGGATTGAGTCATCATCATTTAAGCGAAAGTGACTGATTTTTCTTAGTTCTTTATAAGGTCTTGATAGTAATCCTTTTTCTGAGGAACACCTGGAAAAAATTCTTTCCCAGAGGCAATGTGGGTTGTCTCTTCACTCTGTTGATGGCTTCTCTTGCTGTGCAAAAGCTTTTTAATAAGATGAGATATTAGTTGTCGATTTTTTGTGATAGTTCTTGTGTGATTCGGGTTTTATTCATAAAGCCTTTGCCTACACCAATGTTTGTCTTCAAGAGTTCTGTCTATTCTATCCTCCAACTGATTTAATGTTTCTGTTTTAATATTTAGATCTTTGATCCATTTCAATTTTAGTTTAGTGCATTGTGAAAGATATGGTTCTAATTTTAATTTTCAGTGTATGGAAAGCCAGATTTTCCAGCACCATTTATTAAAGAGGCTCTCTTTCTTCCAGTGAAGGTATTTGGCACCTTTGTAAAAGATAAGGTGGCCAAATATGTTTGGAGTTGTTTTTGCATTTTCAATTCTGTTCCATTGGTCATTGGGTCTGGTTGTATTTGTTTGTTTTAACAGTACCATGCTGGTTTTATCACAGTATCTTTGTAGTGTAATTTCAAGTCAGGGTTGTGATGCCCTCTACCTTCTCTTTGTTTCCCAGAACTGTCTTTGCTATTATAGGGATCTTTTGGGTACAAATGAATTTTAGAATTGTTTTCTCTAATTCTGTGAGATATGCATTTTGATCAGAATTGAATAAATCTGTATAACAATTTTGGGAGTATGGCCATTTTCACTGTATTAGTTTCTCCTACCCAAGAGCAAGGGATAATGTTGAGGACCATTCTATATAATTGTTGGAGAAAATTATTTCTCAATTAGATTGTGATTAGGGCTTCTCCAACCCTTGTGCCTTGCTATGTGGGCTGCTTAGGGTATAAGGGAATGTATCTTTTGTGCCTTCAAGTTTTGGTTTGGGGAAACATAATTCCATGTGCCACAAGTCACAGTTGAGGCCTTGATGATCTCATGATGCTATGAGGTCCTGTTGTTCAAGATTGCTCAACTGAAGACATCCTGATTCCTTAAGAACCCAGTAGCAATAAAAATAGAGTTTTACCTGAGGGAAAGGATAAATTTCCTCTCAACCTACCATTTCTCTCCACCTTCCTCATCAACATAAAGATTCTCATTAGCATATGGTCACTGCCCTCTGAGTAATCCAATAATCCCTCCAATTATTGTATATACCCAGTAAATAATGGCTAGTTCAGAGTGTCTTTGTCTTTGCCCATCCTGAGGCATTGACTTCTCAGCCCCACTCCACCCCATGCATTACTAAATTTGTCTCTGTTTCTTATTTCATCCTTTATCATACCCCCCAATACAGGCAGTTGGGGGATCTTGACCAGGTCCCCATAGGGTATCTTTCCATTTTCTGATATTCTCTTTCATTTCCTTTTTCAGAGTACTGTAGCTTGCTTTCTTTTCTTTTTTTTAAAGACAGTACAAATTAGAATTAAAACAGAAAAAATTATAGGTGATGCAGAATTTCACTTAACAAAGTAATATGAGTTTCACAATATTTATTGTAATACACAATGTTGTCTTCCAACCAGTTATTCACATTAGCAAATATATGCATATAAAATTGGAAGAAGAAAGCAATGTATAAAAAACCAAGAAGAGAGAGTACTGTAGTTTTCTTTTTAATTAATTTTATTGAGAAACAAATAGCAATGAGACAGTTTCAAAACTGATTAATAGGACAGTTTCAATAACTAATATATTGCATATTGTTGTCTTCATAGTGGTTATTCATAGTACAAGATGCAGACATGATATCCTGTCCAAACACTATTAGTACAAATCTTTCTTCTCATTGAATTAAGAGAAAGTAGCTGTATATCTATTCTATTTTGTATATATAGATACAACATGTTCCTTCATTTGTATCCCCCTTTTTTGTTATGTCAGAGATAGGTATTCCATTGTCATTTAAATATTGTGGGTGCGTGAATTCAGCAAAATAATCCAATATAATCCAGTAGTCCATAATAGTAGTGGGTTATCTGTAGGACTGGCAATGTCAGAAGTTGTTGACTTGAGCCTTTTACAGCTCAGCATATTGATATGTGTAGTTTTCAATGTAGAGGTCTTCTACTTCCTTCATTAGATTGATTTCTAGGGTTTTTTTTTCAATGCTATTGTGAAGGGTGTGGTTTCCCTAATTTCTCGCTCAGTGAGTTTATTGCATGTGTATACCAAGGATATTGATTTTTGAATGTTGATTTTTGTATCCACCAACACTACTGAATTTGGTTGTTTTTTGTTTTTGTTTTTGTTTTTTTGAGGAACCAGGGATTGAACTCAGGCCCTGTGCTTGCCAGGCAAGAGCTTATTCTACTGAGCCATCTCCCCAGCCCTGAATTTGGTTATTAAATCTAGAAGTTTTTTGCTGGAGTTTCAGGGGCCTTCTGTATAGAGTACCATGTCACCTGCAAATAAAGATCATTTAAATTCTTCCTTTCCTATCCTTATTCATTTTATTTTTTTCTTTTGTCTAATTTCGCCTGTCTAATGTTTGCAGAACTATATTGAGTAAGAAAGGTAACAGTAGGTACCTTTGCCTTGTACCTGATTTTAGAGTGAGAACTTTCAGTTTTGTCCATCCAGTGTGATGTTAACTGTTGGTTTGTCATTGATGGCTTTTATCAGATTGAGATAAAAACCACCTATTCCAAATTTTGTGTTTTTGTTTATTAAACCATGAATAGGTGCTGAACTTTGTCAAAAAATTTTTCTGCATCTATTGAGATGATCACATGGTTTTTGTTCTTGGCTCTGTGAATATGGTGTATTACATCTATTGATTCGCATATGCTGAACCATCCTTGTATACCTCGGATGTATCCAACTTCATTGTGGTGTATAGTTTCCTTGATTTGCTGTCTTATGTCTGCCAGTATATTATTGAGGTTTTTTTCAGATGTTTATTAAGGGGATTGGCCTGAGTTGTGTCCTTCTCTACTTTTGGTATCAGGGTAGCCTTGCTTCCAGGAATGAATTGCTTCCCTTTCAATTTCATTAAAGAATTTGAGAAGTAGTTGTGTTAGGGCTTTTCTAAATTTCTTGTAGAATTCAGCAGTGATTCTGTCAGGACCTCAGTTTTCCTTTGTTAGTAAGTTTTTAATTACATATTTAATTTCATTGGCTGATATTGACTTAGCTAGAATATTTATATGTTCTTGATTCAGCCTTATTAATTCATACATATCTAGGAATGTGCCCATATCGTCTGCATTTTTTCTCTTATTAGAACACAAGGTATAGATGACCCTCTAGATTTCACTCTTTTTATTCCTAATTGCTTGAATTTTAGCCATTTCCTTCCCACCCCCCTTTTTCTGATGAGGTTGGCTATGAGTTCATCAACTTTATTTACTCTTTCAAAGAATCAATGCTTTGTTTTTGGTTTTTTGGTTTTTTTAGAATCAATGCTTTGAATCATTTATCCTTTGCATTGTTTTCTTAGTCTTCATTGCACTGATTTCTGCTCTGATTTTATAATTTTCTTCCTTCTATGAGCTTTGGCCTGGCCTGCTAGCCCCTGTTTTGCTAGAAGCTTGAAGTTCAACATTATGTTATTTATTTGAGCTCATTTGGTTTTCCTGATATAGGTATCAACTGCTATAAAATTCCCTCTCAAGACTGCTTTCATTGTGTTCCATAAGTTCCAGTATATCGTACTGGCATTCTTTTTTAATTATAGAAACAGTCTAATTTCATCTGTGATTTATTGGTTGTTTAGGAGAGTGTTACTTAATTAGCATGTGTTTATCAAGTTCTTTTTTATTATTAAAATTTATTTATTTATTTTATTGAGAGATAGAAATGAGACAGTTTCAAAACTGATTAATAGGACAGCTTCAATAGTTAATACATTGCATATTGTTATGTTTATCAAGTTCTTGTGGTTTTGCCATTGCTTTACAATTTCATTACACTACAGTCTGATAATATGCATGAGATAATTTCAGCTCCTTTGCATTTAGTTAAGTATGTTCTAAGAGCTAGTCTGTGGTCTATTTTGAAGACTATCCTGTGTGCAGCTGAGAAGAATGTGAATTTAGATGCGGTGGGGTGGAGCACTGTAAACATCTAAGTCCATTTGTTCTTAAAAGTTTGGTGAACTGGGGCTGGAGAGATGGCTCAGTGGTCTATAGCACCTACTTGGAACAAGCTTGGCAAGGCATCAGGGACCGCGGTTCAAACCCCCAGCACCACATGCCAGCCAGCCCCGCCCCCTGGTGGGCTGAGCTGGCCACACACACACCACACACACACTCTCTCTCTCTCTTTCTCTCTCTCTCTCTCTCTCTCTCAAAATAAAAAAAAAAAGTTTGGTGAACTTCATTATTTTGTTGTTGATTATTCTTTTGTCTAGTTCTATCTGTGATATTGGGGTGTTGGGATTCCTCCAATAAAATTATATCAGTGCTTATTTGATTTTTCGTATCCATTAATATTTGTTCAGTTGGGTGCACTGGTATTTGTTGCATATATATTTATGATTGTTATCTCTTCCTCTTGGATTGTTCCCTTAACAAGTATGTAGTGACCTCATGCCAAGCTCTTCATGACTTAAGTATTTGTTAGTTGCAGTATGTTTGAAAATTTCCTCAATGAACAATAATTAAAATGGAATCTTCTAAAACAAGAAGATTCCACTGCTTTAAAATATTTTACCAAAAAAATTTTACCTGTCACAAGACAGGAGGAAGAATTTTGCATATTTTTACCACAAAGAAATGTAAAATCTTTGAGGAGATAGATACATTTACTCTGATTTGAACATTACATTGTATAATCTATGGCCATGACACTCTAAACACACCTGAGCTCATCTGAACATTACATTGTGTACATGTTGTAGATAACATAGGACCATATCAGAAGACACACAGCCAAACAGCTGTATTCACACAGGTGGGGTGGTGAGAATCCAAATCACCAACCTTGCCTTGGGGTTAGCAGTCACTTATACAGGTTGTTAGAAGAAAGGTCAAAAAGTAGATGACAGGATATTCTACAGTTGGGTACACATTGTCTTGACATATGTTGCTAGGTAGACTTATTCTAAGCAAATTAACTGTGAGTTACTGTCATATAACAAGGGGGTCAGGGCTAAGGTGCGCAAGGAAAATCATTGTCTAAAACTGAGCTGGATCTGAACCAAGGTGATATCTTTAAAACAAATTAACAAGATGCACTGTCCAGCTGGGTTACACTTACCTTACAAGCTCAGCTGGTGCTGCAATGCCAAGGCTAGCTGAGTTTTGTTATTTTCTAATTATGGGAGCCAGCTGGTCTGTTTTGGGCCATCCTTGAATCCAGTGTCTGGTATAAGTTTTAAAATAGTCTTTATATATACAATATCTTAAAACCTCCTAAAAATCTACAATTATCATGTATCAATTTTTAAAAGCCTAGTACTTGACACATAGTAGATTTCCAATAAAATAAGTGCAGAACAATAATAAAAGATAAAAATATATATACTTTTGAATTAATAATCTACACATAAAGCATAAACTTTTTGTAATCAAGATGATTAAATTTTATTGGTGTTTTACTATAACATGTGTTACTGATAACAAAAATGAAGTTTTAGTTTTATCCTTATATAAAAGTATTATTTTTTGAAATATTATTGAGTTACCACCCACCCAAAGAAAGTAATTACACTTCTATCACCTTAAATAATATCATGAAAAACCTTATAAAAATAAAATTTGAGTCACAAATTTTTTTTTGTACTGGGAATAAAACTTACAACCTCACACTTGCCAGGCAGGTGCTGTGCCACTGAACTGTATCCTTAGCCCTCAGTCACAATTTTTAAAATGTTTTAGGATTTACACCCATTCCTTAAGGAATGCTTCTAAATGTTCTGAAATTTAATTCATATTTATGAAAGAGTTCAATTAAAAACAATGAGAAGAGCTTCCATAAGGAATGGAAGTTGAATAGGCAGAAGAGCAAGAGACCTATAAAGGGTAAAGCAACTTTTTGGGTGGTGTGGTGTAGTAGGTAAGTCTGGCCATTTCTGGAAATGGTCTGCTCTAAACAAAGAACTGTAGGTAGAGGGTAACACACTCAGGAACACAAGGAAGAAAGGGGAACTTACATTAGTGAGCACCATTTCCAAGTACCAGACCTGTTACACACATCGCCTCATCCAGTCCTTACCACCAACCAGACCCGGGTACTGTTATCTGAGGAAGCTGTATCACTAAGAAGTAAAGTTTTAGCCCAAGGATACACAGCAACTTTAGTGATAGATGAAGATTGATTATAAACTCCCTTAAGTTCTTGTCCCTCTATTTAATCAAAGCTGAAAAGACTCAGTATAATTCTGAAGAAAGTGTCTGATGTTGCACACTACCTGCATATCCAGGAGAGAGACTCTAATAATAAAAAGAATCTAAAAGTGGGAATGAAAGAGTAAAGCTAGATCCAAGGTCCTTCAGAGGCATCAAGACTAATGTATCAGTTGTATGCCCCAACTCTGACAGGGGCAACAGCTCAGCAATGCTAGCATCTGAGGTAGTCACTTTCATACCACTAACTTGATTACAAGTTCAAATGCCTTCTGAGTAGGTGGAACTTTCAATATAAATAAACCTAAAAGAAGAGAATGCCCTGTTTACAAAGATTCAGCCATCATAAACTGTGATGCTATAAACATGGGTGTACCTATATCATTGTGGTATGATGCTTTTAACAATAGCTCAGATGCTCACCATAGGGTGAGTGGATAAAGAAAACGTTGTTTCTATTATACAACAGAATACTACTTTTCCTTAAAGAAGGATAAACTTGAGACAATTTTAGGTAAATGGATGCACCTTGAGACATACTACTGAGAGAAATAAATATTGCATCATTTCTCTTGTGTGAAAAACCAAAAGTGCAAATGAATACCAAAAAATATGATAGATATTGGGAAGAAGAAAGAAAGTGTTCAAATGGGAAGAGAAACTAGGGAAGAGGGGGAGAGGAAAAGGGGGAAAAAAAGAGAACAGAATGGAGACAAACCTTTTGTATATAAGAAGAGGAAGAAGGGTTGAAAGGAGGGGAAGAGAATGGAATAAAAAAGAATCAAGGTATATTATGTACAGGTACAAATTCCCTATGATGAATGTGATCATTACATGTATCAAAAGTGTCACAACTACAACCTCCTTTAGCCTAAAGAACCCAGGTCGGTCATTACCCATATCCCTGTACAGCACTTTGGATACTTCTTCCAAGGAGGGAATGTTATAGACAGCTAAGTTAGGTAGAAATATTGTGAGTAGTCAGATGGAGCTAAGTGCTTACAGGAGCCAGTGTACAAGACAGGATACATTGCAACTGTGGAGAGACTAAGACACATCCACTGAGGGCCAGACCTCAAAACAAAAGATAAAACAGATGCACCCACATACTTTCCCTAAGGATAAGCAACGGTGATTGACATTCTAAATAGGTATCCATCACCTTGGAAAATCCAGGAAGAGCCACTGACCCACTGCCTCCAAGAAAAGCCCCTGTTCTATTTCATGTCTGCTTGTTACATGACTTGTTCCCCATTTGATCCTCATTTAATCAATATTACCTGAGCAAATTATACTCATAACCTTGTTGGCTAACCATAGTTTTATCCCACCTCATGCCCACCTTGTGATTTCCCAATTTCCCCCACTTTGGATCACCTTCACCTCGTGATTTTGCTCCATAAACAGCGTTAGAAAAAGCAGGGTCATTGGCAACCTACTCAGGACTCTCTCTCTCTCTCTCTCTCTCTCTCTCTCTCTCTCTCTCTCTCTCTCTCTCTCTGACAGAAACTTTCTTTTACCCAAAAAATATATTCTGCTTTATTTAAAAAAGTGTGCCAATAAAATTAATTAAACAAAAAAAAGGAAAAAGATACTTCCATCTTTTTGTGCCCAGACCAGTGGATGAAAGTAGGCCAAGTCCCTGGGGATCTCTATTCCCAGTGTAAACTAGAAGCAGGCATTCTAACTTACACTTCTTTTTGGTTTAACTCTAGTGGATCCATCCCCCCAAGAAACATTTGGCTTGGAGAGCCTTGATAAAATGGAGCCTTCTACCCATAAAGCAGAAGAATGCCAACTCCTGGTTTTCCCTCCTGTCTGTTCTTCTGAGTGAGTACTCTTCTGACCAGCTACTGAGGCAGAAAGAGCAACCCTGGGTATCACGCTGCTGTAATGCAGACAATCCCCATCCTCCTACCTGAAGAGAATGAGTGTGGTCATTCCTTACCTAAGCTGGCTTCCTCTGTGGACCTCGGCTTTCTCCCTGTGAGGTGAAAGTGGTATTCATTAAGAACTATTTATTGGCTAAAGTATGGTTTGTGGGGGTGGTGCTAAATGTCATCTGGAGGTGAATCTTGATAGCTTAAAAGTTATGTTTTTCTACACAGCCAGAAACAATAGGGATCCATTTAATAATGCCTGGCAGATGAACTGCTCTATAATCTTCTACAAAGGGGAAAGAAATTATTTTGGCTGAAATGATCTGAGAGCTTCAAGTACATGACGATATTTAAGCTGGTACTTAAATCAGAGAGAACTTTTATATGTGGAATTGGAAGAGGGAGTGATCCAAATGTAGGCATCAACATGCATAAACTGCTGGTGTCTGTGCAATGATATGTAGGGATAACAGAAGGATTCCTGAAATACTCTTTTTCTCTCTCTGAGTACATTTGCTTTGTATATGTATGATCTCAACTACATTTAGGTTTCATTTTGTCTTTGCGTGGAAACAGGCTGTGGCTACCTCCTTGGGGATCATTTCCCTGCATCACATGGTGTGACTGCTGAGTGGGGTCTCCTCAACCTGAGCGTACACGTTTCTAGGTAGACGCGTCTGTGTGGGTGCACTTCTCTACAGACGGTTGGGTCTTTGTAGGTCTGTGCACTTGTAGTCCGGAGGGGCTGAGGAGGAAGAAGGAAGGATCAGAGGAGAGAAGCAGGGAGAGAGAAGTGTGAGTGAGAGTGGTTGAGGGAGCTCTGCTCCGGAGCTTGTATGGCTTCACCTCATTATATTTCGCATAGTTGATAGCTGGCCCACAGATCTCAGTTCTTTTTCTAATAATACAACATTTACTGGTAAAAGGTTAGTGATTCCAGTGCTTTCTTTTCTCTTATTCATTACAGTCTCTCTCCTTTCATGTGTCCTTTCCTTCATCTGATTTAATTTTTTTTTTGGATTTCCTTAGTTTAGTTTTTCTTCTCCCTTTCCTTTTCCTACCCTTCCAGTTCTATTCCTGTTCTTCATGGGAGTTTTCCCCTTCTGTGAGTTCTCCCTTTTTCTTCTAAGTTATGGAACTACCATCAAGCTCATGCATTCCCAAGAAACAAATATTTTATTCAGGGAGGGTGCACTCCTTGTAAAAATATTTCAGATTGTCTGCACTGTCACTGCACATTTTGTTCACCGATTAAACAAAACTTAAGTCAGTGTCTTTATATTAGAAGCAGCCTTCCAGTTGCTATGGAAACAGGAAAATCCACTGTCCTGGGGAGCTTCCCTTCAGGTGGAGAAAGTAAGAAAACAAATGAAGAAAGGGCAGTAGTTGGATGGTGATGAATACAATGGAGAAAAATAAAGCAAGGACTAAATCAAGAAATTAAACAAGACCTGTACTGTTAAATAGGATGACCAGGAGAGGTCTAAAAAGGTGACACTAAGATGAAAAATGGCTAGAAGATGAAAAAACAAATGGCTCAGGTCCTCGGGCACAGAGGACAGTCAGGGAGCTGCCCCAGGGAGGCTGTGGGCAGAAGCTCAGGCAATCAGTTCTCAAGCCGCTATGTAGGGATTTGACATGTTCAGAAGGCCTGCTCAGAGTACTACTCCTTGGGCAGATTTTGTACAGGACTTCTTCCCCAATCTTACATTATCTTTTTCTTTGTGTCTTTTCTTGTCTTATTTAATCATATCTTTGTGTCTTTGAGGACTAATTTGTTTAGTTTTGTTCAGCCACATTTGAAAGGTTTTGCTGGTCTGTCAGTGACAGGTTGGCCTTTGGCCAAATAATGGACAAGGACCATCCTGATGGGCCACTGGCTCCTCCTGGGGTCATTTTTGTCCCACATTGAGTCTCCTAAACTGGATATGATGGTGTATGTTTCTAATCCCCGCACTTTGGGAAGCTGAGGCAAGAGGCCCCAAGCTCTAGTCCTGCATGGGCAACTTGGTAAAAGCCTGCCTCAAAATAAAAAGGTGAACTGATGTAGCTCCATAGCTTCAATCCTCAAAATAAATAAATAAATGAATAAATAAATATTTCAGCCTCCCCTAAAACAAATGCTTCATTCTGTGTGGTTTGTCACTATAATATTAATTTGTATGCTTCTTTAACTGATGCAGTTTTACCAGGAACAATTGCCAACTGCAGCAGATGAACTTTTTACATAAACGTGATTGAAAGGAATCTTAGAACATAAAGTGGAGAGATATTATTTACTGTAAGAGTTACTCCCTCCTTTCCTGTACTTCAGGGATTAATAAGGCCCAACTTTTAATTGAATCATTTCATAAAAATTGTCAAAAGTCAGATATATTGTTTAAACCAGTCCTAGCCACTCTCTGTTGTATATCTCTACATCAAAATGGGTTTTCCTGCATCTGGGCTTTCTTTCCTCTCCTGGAAGCTCGAATGTCATTAACCTTTTATAGTATTCATGTAGTCTGAAGCCAGCTCCTGCTCATGTTCTCTCTCTCTCTCTCTCTCTCTCTCTCTCTCTCTCTCTCTCTCTCCCCCTTCCTCCCTCCCTCCTTGTAAAGTTTTAAGGATTAACTGAGAAAAAGTAATATGATCACTATGTATATTCTGAAGTATGTGAAGTAATTCATGTTCGTTAGCTCTATTTATCCATTCTATAATGTACATATATTTTAAAACATTGCTTCCTCAATGAATACATGTATTTTCGTAATTTAAATAAAATGTTTTAAAGTCTAAAAGAGTTATTATCCTGATAGTATTTGTTTATGTGAGCACTAAAAATTGTACTTGTATAGGAGCTTATTACTATGAGATAAAAAGAAATATAACTGGTTCAAAGTCAAAATAAGAGCCTTAGAAATGATTCAAAGTCTCTGAAATTTAGCTTACCCCATAAAATATAATAGCAATAAATACAAGGTTTTGAATTTTAACCAGAGCAGAATTAAATTTCTCATGATTTAGATTTGCTTTGCTGGTTTTTGAATTAAGTAAAATATAGCCAAGGGAGATAGCTCAGCATCTCAGCAAGTACCTGCCTCAATTAAGTAAAATATCACTTTTTCCATAACTTGTTTTAAATTAAAATATGTTATATATATATATGAAATTATTATGGGAATCTTTGCAAAGCATTTAATTTTAGGTGAAATTCTTACTATTCTAGCAATCACAGGTATATATGGTAGCAAAAGTTGTAATTTTTAGCTCTTTGAACTTAAGAGCTTAAACAAATAAAGTAATTTTAAATAATCTTTCAATGCCTGAATTATTTTTAAGAAACAGATACAAAACACTGCTTAATAGATATAATTTTGATTTACTCTTCTTTTTTAGCATAACCATACATGACTATAACAAATATGCAAGTGCATTGGAGGATTATTTGCTGTCTTAAATTTGTTAAGATGATGTATAGCAGAGACCCATGAAGCAAACTAGATGAATAACTCTTGATTTTCTCTCTTCTACTTTTTTCATGTGTCTGCAGAAGTCATTTATTTTAGTTAAAGATGATATTAATAGCTATGCGTGGTAGCACACACCTGTACTTCCAGATATGCAGGAGGTAGAGACAAGTAGATTCCAAATTTGAGGCCAGCCTGAACACAGAGCCTATCTCAAAATAAATTTTTAAAAGGATTGGGTCTGTAGTTTAGCAGGAGGGTGCTTACCTAGCAAAGGTGAGAATCTGAGGATAATCCCAAATATCTAAAATAAATTGTTGGACTATGATAGGTATAATCATAGAGAATGAAGAAAATAAAAATAATAGATAATCACTAAGATTTGTCCTCCAAAAGTCCAGGCTGTCATTTAATTCCAATTACAAAGAATTAAGGTAGCAGAAACTTCATCTGACTATGGTATTTAGAAGTAGAGCCTTTGGGAATTGACTAAGATTTGATACAGTCTTTAGATTAGAGCCTTGGTGGCTTTTAAGGAGTGAGATGGTAAGAGATACACAGACATACACCAGTATATTTCTTGGCTCTTGCCATGTGATGCCCTACCCCACCTCAGGACTCTGCCAGTAAAAAGGTTACCATCAAATGTGGCACCCTTTACCTTAGACTCCAGAATCATGAGTCAAAATAAAGCTTTCTCTCTTTGGGGATAAGAATCAAACTTATAGACTTGCATACACTAAGCCACTTGAGCTGTACCTCATTCTTCCAAAACCTCTCTTCTATGAAGTTATCCAGCTTCTGATATTTCAGTTACAATAAAAATTGAACTAATATCATAATTTATGTCTAAGAAAATTAAGAGGTTTTCAAAATGGTAATTTTATTATGATATATTTTATATAGTATGTTGATAGTTGTATTTAAAAGCTAAAGATGTATCAATTGTGTATTTAAGTGCGTATATATGCCTATATATGATATATGTATATATATGCTATATTGCTCAATATATCACTATGATATATTGCTATATTCTTCACTTGCAAGTCATTATGTATGTGAACAAAAGAAATGAAATGGGAATTTGGGTTTTTTCTGTAAAATGATTAAATGATTTCATGTACAGCATAATAAATTATGGCCAGACACAACTTATGGCCAGACACAACTCTTTGTGCTTTTTTTACACTGTTCAATTATTTCTTTTCTTTTTCCTTTTTTTTTTTTTAAATTTTAAGGAAGGGTCTACAGGATGTTCAGGATCTCACTACTAGATCGGACTCATAGTGATCCCAAGAGCTGGGATTACAGGTGCGTACCACCACGCCCAGTCTCAATTGCCCCGTCTCAGTGCACCCCAGGGGTGGGGCAGGCACTTCATACCCGGGGATCAAACCCCCAGCCCCTGCACCTGCTTGTAAGTGCTTTAATCCACTGAGCTATTTGGCTGGCCTTCAAGTTATTTCTTTAAAAATTCCTGACCTTTGTCAGAGATGGGTGTTCCATTGCTGTTAGAGAAGCTGTATTTGGAGAAATCTTCAAAGGGCCTTTTCATTCTTGATGCCAGTCCAAAGATTGTAGGTACCTGAGTTCAGCAAAATAACCCAATATAGGAGTGAGACGACCGAGGGCCTGGCGGGATCCTGAACAGACCCAGAGTGCAGGCCCCGCGAGTGAGTGAGACGACCCAGGGTCCTCTGGATCCTAAACAGACCCAGAGCGCAGGCCGGGCAAGTGAGTGAGACAACCTGGGCCGTGGGATCCTGAACAGACCCAGAGTGCAGGCCGGGCAAGTGAGTGAGAGGACCCGGGGCCCGGGGATCCTCATTTGACCCAGGCTGCATGCAGGCCCAGCTTGGAACCCTTCAGCAGAACTCCCTGTAAAAAGGCTAGAGGCAAGACCCACCCAGCTGATTCAGGAGCAGAACATCTTGCCAGAGAGACACAAAGGGTTCAACTCTAACACCTGCAGCAGAAAGAAGTGGA
>NW_004524621.1:11764432-11765415 GCF_000260255.1 Octodon degus | reverse complement strand
CATCTGGATGAGTCAGGGCCATTGCTTGACCAATTTGCTCTCTATGAAAGTCTGAGAGAATGCTTTCTCTCTAGGTGACTCTCTTTAGGCACACTATGCATTGTCTATCACTTTCCTCTGTGCCCCCAATAATCTCCTTGATCAGAAAATTTGGGACACCACTGAGTTACATGATGTCACAGCAGAGGTTCTCTTATGTCCTGAGTCCTCACTGACCTTAAAGGGCTAGGGCCAAAATATTGGCTATCTTTTTAGCCCATATATCTGTCAAAACAAGAAAAGGGGATAAAAATAAAGGACCATTTTGTTAGGAAAGAAAAAAATATATATATGTATATATGATAGGATAGATATACAGCTACTTTCTCTTCATTCAATGAGAAGAAAAGTTTGTACGAATATTGTTTAGACAAGATATCATTCTGCATCTTGTCCTCTGATTAACTACTATGAAGACAACAATACGCAGTGTATTGATTATTGTAACTGTCCTATTAAACTGTTTTGAAATTGTTTCATTGCTACTTTATCTTTTTTTCTCATTAAAATGAATAAAAAGGGCCAGCCAAATAGCTCAGTGGAGTAAAGCACCAACAAGCAGGTATAGGGACTGGGGATTCGATCCCTGGGCCTCCAGTGCTGGCCCTGCCCCCAGGGAGTGCTGAGAGGGCAGTGGAGACTGGGCATGGTGACACATGCCTGTAACCCTAGCATTTGGGAGGCTGAGGCAGGAGGATCACCATGAGTTCAAGGCAAGTCTGAGCTACCTAGTAAGACCCTGACTCAAAAAAGAAAGCAATCAAAAAAATCCATCTAGTCTAATTCTTGCTGAGATGTAGTTAATCTCTAAAACATTTTGAACAAATAATGAACAACCATCACCTAAGAATCCTGAAACATCAAAATAGCAGGTGGCTGTGGGAGAAAGTCAAAACTTGTAGAACAACAAAAATAGAAGCAATGGGTTTCTTGGATTTTTATTT
>NW_004524621.1:11761277-11763102 GCF_000260255.1 Octodon degus | reverse complement strand
TCTGAGCTGGAGCCAGGAAACAACATGGTAAGGACCAGAGCATCCAAAAAAAATGTAACAGCTATTCTCAGCAACAAGGTCCTGAGTTCCTCCCATGATAAGAGCTGAGTTCTATCCAGAAAGCCAGCATGGCAAGCTCCTACAGGAGAACCAACAGAGACCTCTCCTCCAGTTCTCCTTTTTATGTCGTTGGTAACAATCCTCAGGTGGGTATTACAACTTGCCCACCAGTTGTCAATCCACCACATCATGAGTGTGTGGCATACATTTCCCTAGGAAGCTTTCTCTTCTATACCACTTATGATTCTAGCAGACTTGTCAGTCACAAGTCTACCTTTCAGTTAAGGCAAGAATCCATTCCCCTGGATCATGCTGAAGGTGACATTTGAATGTAATGTAAATGGAGCTATAGAAAGAAATGTATTAGTGTGAATGACACCATCACTAGTTAAGAGACCCTGGATATCAGCAAGAATGTGGTGATGCTGACCTCACAAACATAAGAGGAATGAATGACAATGTCCAAAAGGAAGTGATGCTAGCAAAATTTTCACATTAAAGTAACTCTCAGAAATATGGCATAACATTGAAAATGTAAAGGAGAAACTGTTGGAAGATGATCCAAACTTAGAAATGAATATGACAATTTGTAGAGACAGAAAACATACTCTATGCCAGTACTAGCAAACATTTTATCGTCTGAACTGCAATCCCAATCAATTTATTTATCACCAAGTGGCAACCCTGCAAATAAATCTGAATACTGAGGTTTTCATTTAGAAAAAACAACCTCATACATTAACTTATTTTGTCTTAAAAGAAAAATTTTAAAAAGACAAAGACATAACACATGTGCCGTAGCTTCACCACCACTGCTCTGTACCATAAGTTACATCATGAAAAGAAAGTACGATCTATTCAGATGAATTCTCTTCTTGAGTGGTGGCTTGTTTGTGGAGTGTTATTGTTTATATCTAAATGTCCTGTCAAAGCCTCATGTGTTTGTAGGCAGAGCTTTTGGAAGGTAACTGAATCATGAGAGTGCTACAACTAAGTGAGATCTTAGCAGCTTGAGCTGTTATGATTGTGTCTAGGTGTTCTGCAAAGCCTCATGCAGTCATAGGCGGAGCTTTCTTAAAGGCGGCATTTTTCAGATGTGACATTCATGGTGCAATGCTAGGGCTAAGGGTGCTAAGATTAAGAGTGGGTGACTACTAAATCAGTCTATTGATTGATTTGGAACCATTCTAATCCCAGTAGCCTGGATACAATGTAATGGATAGAAAGAAGCTTGTCTTCCCCCCTCCTTGCTTGCTTCTGTGGTCTTCCACCAATAAGAATGGTTGGCGCTCTGCCAAGCTGCCCTGCCTTGGAACCAGCTGATTATGGACTGAAACCTCTACAAACTGTGAGCTATATAAATGTTTCCTTCCTTCACTTTGAGTATCAGGTATTTTGTTTCAGGACCCTGGGGTGTGACCTGAAAGGGTGCGTCTCCTTTCTTGGCTCCTCCCTTCATGCTCCCCTCCTGGCCACCACAACTGCTTCCCTCTACCTTGATTCCTGCCCCTACCTGCCTCTGCTGCAGAGCTGGAAGACCATGGACTAGAATGTGAGCCAAAACGAGCCTCTCCTCCTCTGAGTGGTAGGTGTCAAGCATTTTGTCCTACCAGCAAGGAAAGTGACAAAGACATGGGATTACTTTTTTTTATTGGCAGAAAGTTTTATTAAATCTTAGTTCATGTGCTCACTTCGGCAGCACATATACTAAAATCTTAGTTGCACATTATCTCCACTATTGTACTATACAATTTTCTTAAAAAGT
>NW_004524621.1:11759040-11760782 GCF_000260255.1 Octodon degus | reverse complement strand
ATAAAATTAATAAAAGAAAAAATAAAATAAAATTTCTCAGTATTGAAAAGTAAAAAGGAATTTTAAAACACACCAAAATATCCCCTATAAGTAGGAAAGACCGACCTGAATGTAACCCCCTAAAAAACTACTTAAAAGTTTCAGTATTCTAGTATTTTAAATTACAATGTACTAAATTTTACTACTTTTTTCATTTTCCCATTCATTATAATCCACAATAAGGCCGTGTGTGTGTGTGTGTGTGTGTGTGTGTGTGTGTGTGTGTGTTGCACACTCACATACATTTGCACCAAACTCCATCTTCAGCCCCTTTTATTTTTCATTTTGAGACAGTATCTCACTAAATTTCCGGGTTAGCCTTAAATTTGTGACTCCTGAGCCTCTAGGATTATAGGCACGTGCATGACACCTGGCACAATAAGAAAATTATTAATATTTTGATACAAAATGCCGAAAGGGCATAAACAACTGTAATTTCCTCCTTGAGGGTTAAAAATCACTTTGCACAGTTTTAGCTTGCATAGTTTTTCCAGTGATCTCACACTACCCCACACAGTAAGCACTCCTGTGCTAAGAAACCGAATCACCCTAAAAATCATTTAGATTGATTAGATCAATCATTCTTATATATTCTGCAGTCTTAGGCTCTGTTAAAGTGTTTTAAAGCTTTCAAACATTTTGCAAGTATGTACTTTTAATTTTATTTAGTTGACATAGCTTACTTATTTTTAAATTAATAGAGTATATTTTTAGAGTAGTTTTAAACTTACAGAAAAATTGAACAGAATTTTCTGAACATTCTTGTTTATTCCCATCTGTCCCACAGTTTACCTTACATTGTTATCAGACAGGTATTCTTTGTTTCATACTATATCTTGAGTATTTGTATCCTGAACAAATAAGTGGTAGATCACACGGAAATAGTAAGAAAAATAGATTTTACTAAATGGACAGTAGGCTCTGCAGAGGGGAAGTGAGCCGACAAGAAAGCTCAGTGGAAGTTTCAGAGTGGCCCTGTCTCTTTTAGGGCTGAGGTTAAAGTACACTTGGTAGAGTTCTAAGCAAGCAGTACCCAGAGACAGCAGCTGCCTCTAATGAAAGTACAGCCCTGCCCCCAAGATCAAAGGGCAGGAAGGGCTCAGAGATGGCAACTATTATAAGCTCCAGGCGGATCACTACAAGTCCCATCTATGTAGTGAGGCCCTGTGGACCCCATACTAAATTTTTTAAAAAATCTCCAGGGTTGGTTTTCTTATGTTTTCCTAGAATTTGAGGGGCAGGCAAGGGTGGTAAACTGGGCTTTTTCCAGTCAACTAGGAATCTCCACTTTCACATTTGGAGGGGTAGGTTTTTAGTTTGTGTGGGCCATAGGTGGAGCTGGCATGGTGGCTAAAGCCCTTGAAGCAAACCTACAATACTAATGATATTATAAGGACTGTGGGGTTACCCTCAGTTACTCTGAGAGCACATGCTCCTCGGGCCCATGCCAGTTGTCAAGGAAGTTCGATTAAAGCAGGAAAGAATCTCAGACTCATGACCTTGCACTTGCCGGGCAGGTACTGTGCCACTGAGCCTGGCAGCTGTTGACTCTTTGTGATAGTTTCTCTGAGTTTAGGGCTTTATTCATAAAGTCGTTGCCTACAGCTATGACACCTAATAATGTATTATAATGCCTTTATCAAAGGTAAGTGTTTAAGTATGTCTGGAGTTTTTTCTGCATCTTCTAATCTGTTCTATTGATC
>NW_004524621.1:11726955-11757020 GCF_000260255.1 Octodon degus | reverse complement strand
ATCTCAAGTCCGCATCTTGTACAGCATTTAACCACTAAGAAGAAAGTATGCAGTGTGTTAATTATTGAAACTGTCCTAGCGATTTGATTTGAAACTGTCTCATTGCTATTTATCAATAAAATTATGAAAAAAATAGGCATGGGTTTTATATACCCTTCAGTAGGCTCCTTTGATGCCCCAAGGGTAAGGATGTACACC
This sequence comes from Octodon degus, assembly GCF_000260255.1. Taxonomy (NCBI): domain Eukaryota; kingdom Metazoa; phylum Chordata; class Mammalia; order Rodentia; family Octodontidae; genus Octodon; species Octodon degus. The sequence goes on along the minus strand of NW_004524621.1, from coordinate 11,756,822 downwards.
CCAATCAGTTTCTTTCTTGAATCTCTAGATATGATTGACAAGAATAATTGACACGGTGCTGTATCATCTTAGGGGGTCTCGACGTGCATGCTTGTCCTTAAATTGACTTCAATCTTAATTACATATATGACATATAGTGCCTACTCATGAATCTTTAATAAGGTTGGAGTATGGTGAAGGAAGAAATCATCTCATGGGAACCATATTTATCCTCAAGAACTAAAAACTTCCCTGGATCCACCTAGGAGAACCAGAACTGAGATAATAACAAATCAGACCCCACTAGTCCACCCCAGAAAATCTCATAAAAACTGGACCCTTTCTTTTGGTAATGGGTCAGCCTATTCTTCCTTTTTCTTTCTTTTGGAATTGAAATTTCTATTTTTTTTTTCTTGAGACAGGGTTTTACTGTGTAGCTCAGGCTTGCCTTGACCTCACTTTGTAGCTGAGGCTGGTCTTGAACTTGCAAAGATCCTCCTGCCTCAGCCTTCCAAGAGCTGGGGTTACAAGTATGTGCTACCATGCCCGGCTAGCACATCTGTTCTGTCTCATTAAACTATTTTGGAAATATATAATTCATTCACTGATCTCTCAGAGGGGGGCAGTTTCCCTCAGGTGAAACACACTCTTGACTCTCACCAATACGTTACTCAACTGAGAATCTGGACTAGATTTTTCAGTCAATGATACAATAGGTTAAAGACTATTAGAGCTATTGAGATCAAGTGAGTGCATTTTGTATGTGAGAAGGATATAAATTTGGGAAGGCCAGGTGTGGAATACTATGGTTTGAATGTTTTTCCCAAAACTCAGGTGTTGCAAATGTAGTAATGAAGTAGGATGGGGAAAAATGATGATAAGTAGTAAGGAGATGAAAACCACATATTTAAAAACTGCAGGGTTAGGGATGTGGCTCTGTGATAGAATTCTTGCCTTGCATGCACAAGACCCTCGGTTTGATCTCCAGCACCACACACACTAGTTAAAAAATTGCAGTTTTAGGACACAAAAATTTCTCAAGTCTTCTTCCCTTCCAGGAAACTCACTAAAAAAAAAAATCCTAAGGATCTTAAAAACACAATAAAGCCTGTAAATTTGGCTCTGGGCCCTTGCTTTTTGCCTGTAAATTGTGCTTCCTTCTGCAGAAAATGGGCACACATCTCTGCTCTGAACACAAGTAAGTGGTTTGCATTCTAACATAGCCAACTAAATTAGTAACCTGACACACTGCAAATACACATTCTAGATTCCCCATCTTGAAGATACCCCTCAGGACCACATAAAAAACCCTGCCCCTGACCATAATGTGCCCCTCATTTGAGGGGTCACACTATATTCTCTTACTGTGTACTTTTACAATTCTGCTTAATAAGCCTCTTCATGCCTCTCGCTGACATGTCTTAAAAATTATTATTCTGTTTTGGAAGGGAGGAAGACAGAAGGGAACTTTAAAAGTTACAGCATTGGTTTTCCTTAGAGACAAGCTTCTCCAAAATTGTCCAGACCCAGTGCATCAGTACCTCAAGCAGATGACTGGACAATATGCAGATCCTGGCTCCAAAAGGCTGGTTTCTGGGTATTTTTTACCCTCACAAGGAAGAGAGGAAAGGATCTACAATCTGAGGTACAGGATCTCAGGATAAATCCTGAGGGGATTTGACTGACCTTATCAGATCCAAAAGCTACAATTCTTGTTGCATAGGTCCTGCTTTACCTTGGTCTTAACCATCCAGCAGAAAAGTATAAAAATGAAGTATAAGAAGTAAAGCCATAGTGTTATGTTGAGCTGTAGGGAACTCAGGTCAACAATTTCTGACAATGCCAGTCTGGAGGAAGACCCAATACTATTATGGACTACTGGACGCTTTTAGAATATTTTGCTGAGTTAACACACCTATAATATTCAAATGATGGAATTAAACAAAAAACGATGAATGTCTATTTTGTATCTGTGTATTCAAAATGGTTAGGATAGATATATAGTTGCATTCTCTTAATGAATAGAATGATTTGTTCTAATGGTGTTTGTAAATAGGATATCATGTCTGCATCTTGTACAGCAATTAACCACTGGGAGGAATGTATGCAATGTGTTAATTATTGGAACTGTCCTACCAATTTGATTTGAAACTGTCTCATTGCTATTTGTTTCTCAATAAAATTATGGGGAAAAAAGGAAGAGAGGAAGAGGAAAAAGACCATGAGGGATGGAACAAGGCATGATTGTTTGCTGTCCCTTTGTATTCCCTCTCCTCCCTCCTCCTTACTATAAAAAGAACCTTGCATGCCTGAACACAGGAAGGTGGTGATTTGTAGTAGCATGAGACCCTCCTATTTTCTTGGAACTAGCATAGAATAAAGCCTTGTTGTTGTTGATGTTGTTGTTGTTGTTGTTGTTGTTGTTGTTTTCATTCACCAAAATGGCCTCCCACAGTTTTCCTAGGGAGCACCAAGTTTATCTCCCTGAGAAGCTGGGAACAGAATAAGCATCCTTAAAAAAGATCCCCATGCAGCATTCAGCCCTCTTTGCCCTTCTGCCTTTTGCAGTGCTGGGTCAGTGCTCTTCCCCTCCAGCGGATGCAACATTTTAGGCACCACCTTGGAAGCAGAGACCAGTCCTTCACCAGACAAACTGCTATCAATAATTTGTCAGTCCTCCTTGGCAGAGGAAACCCCAAAGGAGGATCTTTTCCCATTCACTGTTGCAAAATAAAAAGTGAACCTGAATGTTGAGGGATGACAGTCCATGTGTACTAAGGGAAAAAACTGAAGAAGGAGGAGGAAGAGGGGGAAGAGCAGCAGGAGAAGGAGAGGAGAAAGATCAAGAGGAAAAGGAAGAAGGTAGATATGCCAAGTCTTTTCATCCCATTCCAGTAACAGGCCCAAGAGAAAAGGCTTCAAGGTTTACAGTAATAATGGCTTTAGGTCCCTGTAAAGTAACATAGGCAACTGCTATCATCATAACCCACATGCCAGAGGTATGATCTACTGCAAAGCTAGGAGACATTAATAAGACCCAGATATTGCTGGATAGGTGTGGTGTTGCACACCTATAATCCCAGCACTCTGACAGTTGAGGCAGGAGGATCGCTGTGAGTTTGAGGCCAGCTGGGCTACATAAGGAAGTTCAAGGCCTGCCTACACAGTGAGACCTTGTCTCAGGAAAAAAAAGATAGACTCAGATACGTGACCTTCAAAATAAGTAATTTTTAATTCAACTAAAGCCAACATAAGCAACTGCTGTCATCATAATATACATACCAAAAGACCTCTTAAAGATTCATTGTAAATGCAATGAAAAATTATTAGATTTTAAACAGAGGCATGATGTCATGAAAGTTATGTTTTAAGACAGTAAATCAGAAAATTTTATTTTTCTGTGTCGTGGCAAAAACAGATTTATAACTCTTATGAGCCAAACTTTTCTCATCAGTCTAAACTTCTTTTTATTTTCTCCTTTGCCTTTGAGCTTTGCTTGTGAAATAGTAACTTTCTCATAAGTTTTAAATCAAAATTCAGCTGTCACAGATGTGTTCTTCCTCTTCCTCCCATGCAAACCCAGTGTCTGGTATAAGAAAAAGTTTGCTAATTTTTCTTTGGTGTAGCTGGCCTACCTGCTATCTTTGTTTCTGATCATTTGCAATTGAGCCATCTCCTGCTTACCTTCAATTCACCCCTGTCCATCTACCTCTGTCCTGCAACTCACACAGAAGTAGATAAACACCAAGACTCTGGGGGCATCAGCCACCATTACTGCTGTCAGCTGCTCCTCTGTCGCTAAGGAGTCCTGTTGGTCTAGTGTCCTCTCAATACTGTGGGGCCTCCTAGGGACCACTTGGAGCCCAGAATTATCAGGGAGTTCTACGTAAACACCTGCCTTATCCATTTGCTATCTCCCATTCTCCCCTTTCCACCTCCCTGTCAAAACATAGAATTTCTAGGCCTTTACACCACCACCAAACTCAAAGGATCTCAGGTCACCATTTTCCCTATGTGAATATTTCTATTGCTTCCTCTCACCTCCATGCTTCTACTCTCAACCTAAAATGTTTCCTTTTATTTCATCTTCTTTTCTGGAGGGAGTTCTATCACATGTTGCTTTTCCATGTGGGGGCTACAAAAATGGCCATGACCGTAGGAAAATATTATTGGATTTTGAATATATAATTTGGTTTAGGATGTCCATGGAAAAATTTTCACATCATTTTATTTTCAAAAACATTTATCTTAATTTAAATTATTTGCTTCTTTAGCTCCACCACAAGATATAAATCCCAAGTGTATGGGGCTTTTTTTTTTCTGTTTTCTGTGGTGCTTTTCTTTCCAGCACCTACCACAGGTTCTGGTGCCCAGCAAACATTTATGGAAAATATGAAAGAATGGGATAAGTTCTTAGCCAGATTCTTGCAGAGAGAGGCAGGACACTGAGGCTTTTTCTAAGAAGTGGCATTTTTCTGTGTAGGCAGGGGACTCAGTGAATTAATATTCAAAAGCCTGAGCCCTTAAGGTGGAAGCGTTTTGACTTTTATACAATTTTTGTGTCTTTGTCTCCCATAAATGGTAACACACAAACATACTATAGCCCTGATGGAGTATAATCTATGTTACAGAGCAGTGCTAAAGCTAATGCGTGTATCTAGGAACTAACTGAGCTGGGTTGTCCTTTTTAACTCTGAGAAGGGCCCCCGGCCCACACTGAAATCCTTTGGGAGGAGCCCAGCATACTCCTGGAGAAGAGTCCTGTCACAAACAAACCAGTGAGTGAAATTCATTCTCTAGGCACTAGAATCCAGTGAACTGAAGCAATCAGATTTGCAGACTCTCGGCCCTTAAAGCTGTCATAGTCATCATAAGCAGTTGTCTGTACTGTCCCTATCCCCCCAAAATAATTATTAAATTAGATCTCAGCTACATGCACTGTGGTAGGAAAATTTGCTACTGTAAATATTCAGGTCTTTGAACGGGCCTCCTGGGAAATGGTGAGGAGACATCACCAACCTCAGAGAGCCTCCTCTTCCCACTGCTTCCCTTCTTACTAGCCTCCTTTCTTCCCTAACACTGGGGCCCTTTAGTCACCTAAATTGTCTAGCCATTGTAACCTGTTCCGGGAATTTCAGCTGTCTTCTGGATACTCAGCCCCCTCTGCTGTGATATTTGCATTTCATGCATAATTTGTCTATAGCATTACAAATTTCACACTCCTACATTTTTACTGGTATAAGAATGAAGAATACTATTTTAGTATTTCTCTTTATCAAGTGAAATTAGCATTTCACATTACATGAAGAATAAAAATTTTTTGTTTTTCTCCTTAAAATGTCTGGGACTTAGCTAGGCCTGAAGTTTTAAGTTCTCAGCCACTTGTTTGCACAGGTTTCTTGGTGTAGCAATGGTGCTGTGGCCTTCTGCCTTGGGTCTCCTCCTGGAAGGGGTGACCTGGTCAACTTTCCTTCACTGAGACAGAAGAAGCCTGAAGTCTGACACACCATTCGAGAGTTGCCTCCTGAAGTGATCATATTTGTGTACAGGATTTCCTACACAAGGATGGGTGCAGAAGCCTCCTCACTAATAGATGTACCTGAAATCTTTCAAGACTGGTGTCATGAGAGCTGAGAGCTTCACAGTCTAGGCCTTCTCTCCAGAGCAGAATCAAGGGTTGTGTCAAGAAAGGTCCTAAAATGAAGAAAACAAGAGTCCCAAATACATTTTCGTAAAAACCAGAGACTTCTGTTCTCAGTATTTATGAGGATTTCTAGTAACTGTGAGACAGTTATTTTCATGGAATCTTGCTGTGAATGAATTGACAATCAAAGCAGCACAAATATTAACGAACTCTTCAGACAGGAAGAGGGACATAGAGAATAACTGGAAGACCTTATGACATCTTTTATAAATTCATAAGCCTAATGCTAACCTTAAGAACCTAGAAGTTATTCATAACTTGCTTCAATGTCTGAAGGGAAAGAATTAAACTGAGAAAATACAATCTAATTAGAGGTTTTTCCAGGCAAGAAACCAGCATAGGAATACTATAGACAGCTAAGTAAGGTAGAAATATTACAGGCTGTCAGGTAGAGCTGGGCCCTCCAGGGAATCAAGACAAAAGATGGAAACACACCAGAAGTGTGGCAAAGATACATCAGTTGGAGGACAGGCCTCAAGATAACAACAAAAGGACCAGACCTACATACTCCCCAAGAGGTGAGGTAAGTGATAACACCCAGTCTAACAAAATCTAAATAGACATCACTCACACACACTCACACACACACACCCATGGGCAACTGACACCCCAGATCTATCACCTACCTGAGAAGTTCTTTGATCTTTCCATGCCCATTCACTACAAGACTTGTTTCCCCACTGGATCAATATTACCTAAGCAGCTATACCTACAGTTTTTTTTTTTAATTTTATTTATTTGTGTGTGTGTGTGTGTGTGTGTGTGTGTGTGTGTGTGGCCAGCTCAGCCCACCAGGGGGCTGGGCTGGCTGGCATGTGGTCCTGGGGGATTGAACCATGGTCCCTGTGCTTTCCTAAGCTTGTTCCAAGTAGGTGCTTTAGACCACTGAGCCATCTCACCAGCCCCTATACCTACAGTTTTATTAATCATGACTAACCCATATGGTACCTACCTGGGTTTCCTCTTTAAAATTTTCCTACAAAATGGAATCCTCAGCTACCCATTTGGGACACATCCTGTTCCTTAGGCAAGAGGCTCTCTCTCTCTCTCTCTCTCTCTCTCTCTCTCTCTCTCTCTCTCAATATCTTCCTACTCTTAACCTCCACTGTTCCTAGAATTCATTGAGTTTTAGAGACCATGAACTTGGTGTATTGGGTCTCTAACAGCTTGGGAGTTATAACAGGTTGGGGGGCAGTAAGATAGCTCAGCGGTCTCTTATATCATATCTAGAGATTCTGATATCATTCCTGTTATCAGTCTTATCTCCATTTTATAGATGAGAAAATTGAGGCATGGCAAGATTTGGTACTTTGAGGCTGGAGATATAGCTCACTGGTCTAAGTGCCTGCCTGACAAGCTCAAGGACCTGGGTTCAATCCCCAGCACTGTATGTCATGCAGGCCATGAAACCAAGCATGGTGGATCATGCCTATAATCCCAGCACTGGGGAGGCTGGGCAGAAGGATCACTATGAGTAAAAGCTGTGTAGTGAGGCCCTGTACCAAATAAAAAATCAAATAAAGATTTTTAAAAAATTTTTTAAAGATTTGGTAGTTTGAAGTAGTCACTGTGAGGTAAAAGGTAGGATCAGAGTATGGCAGTTCAATGTTAGAATTCATGTCTTTAATCATAATGCCAGAATCATAATTCTGACATTAGCAATCAAGACAAAACAGGGTGGGCACAGGTATGTATACTACTATTCTCAGATACTGAGAGGCAGTAGACTTGTGAGGCTGAGGCAGGACGCTTGTGAGTTCAAGCCCAGCTTTGGCAATTCTGTAAAGCATTTTTTCAAACTTTTCAAAAAAGGTTGGGGGGCCAGCAAGATAGCTCAGCAGTCTAAAGCATCTGCCTAGGCAAGCTTAGGCAGGCATAGGGGACTATGGTTCAATCCCTTGCATCACATGCTGTGCCAGCCCTGCCCTCAGGGTGGGGTAAGCCAGCCAAAAATACCAAAAAGTTTGGAGATATAGTTCAGGGACAGAGTACTGCCTAATGTGTACAAGGTTCTAGTTCAACCACCTGGTACCACAAAAAACAACAAAAAGACAAAAGGTTTGACCCAGGATTGCACTGTATGAACTATGAGAGGCATTCAAAGAGAAGGCTGTTAGGCCTGGGCCTGTGTGGGGGATGGGAGTTCTTCATTCTATGATGCAGTGGTGACCTCAGGATAAACTGCCACTAGGCAGAGGAAAATGCGCTGGCTGCTTGAACACCTACTTGGAGCTACAGAAGATACAGGATTCCTCTGGGGCCCACTGACACATGCTCTGGCCTGCAGCCACTGTGGCCACTGTTGCCTCCACAGTCCAGGATATCTGATGATACTTTTCTTGTTCATGGTTTGGCAGATTCAGAGATGGCAACAGCATGAGTCCTGGTGCCCCTGGGACATGATGCAAAGCAAGGTGGGTGACCAAACAAGGATGTACAGCTGGATGAATGACTGTTGACACTATGTGGGTATGGGTCAGGGATCATTGATATAATGTGACACCTGATTTCAGGCTGGCTAAGTGTCCTTAGACAAAAGATTGGAAGCCTGGTGTACAGGTAGGGTTAGGTAAGGAAAAGCTCATCTCCAAACGAGGACAGTGTTATGAAGATTTACAGTGGTTGAGAAGCTGGGGCACAGCTGACCAGAGAGGTTAGGCCAGGTAAGACACTGTTCACTTAGGAGGTAGAGCAGAAAGTGGGGACTTTACAGTACCCCTTGCATCTCTGAGTTCCTGAGTAGCTTTCTCTGTTCCCTAGGGTTTACCACTTCTGTGTGAGTTGGCTTTCTTTGATTGCCTGTGGAAGCAAAAGTCAGAGGAGAAAGAAGAGGGGAAAGAGGAGGAAGATAAGGAAAACCAGTCATCACCTCTGGATGCAGTGAAACCACACTCCAGTCCCAAAAGAGCTTCCACTGGAGACCAAGGTGCTGCAGCCCCACAGCAGCCATCCTATGGTTCCCAGAGACTCCCTAAGGCCACAGGCACAGCACAGCAAATACTCCCACAGCCCTCCAGCTCCTTCAGATCCTTCCCTACCTTCCGGATCCCTACCAACATACCTTTGAGAAATGAGAATGCAACAGGGAGCTGCCTGCAGCAGAAAAAGCACCAGCTTTTCTACGGACTCACCTCTCAGCACAGTAAGTCCTTGGGTACTGTCTTTCTGAGCTCGGACAGCTCCTCTCCCCTGAATTCTCTCTGTCCTGTCTTCAACAAGCTTCCTTTCCTACCTAGGTATAACCTGTTGCTTCTCCATTACCACTCCCCAACCCAGCTTCCTGCCTATGAAGCCCATACTAGGGATGATCGGGAAGGGATGGGCCCTGATACTCAGCCCATTCCCCCTCCACTCTCCTCTCCTGTCCCACCTCTATCCCCCAATCTTAAGCCCTTGCCTACACACAACAGTGGAGGCCTTTCTGGTGCTGAGGCACACAAACAGTGGCTTCCCCAGGAAAGAGCACTGCTTTGGGTGTCTGATGATCATGCCCTGTGCCCACAGCCTGCACTCCAAGGAATCAGAATCACCAAGTGCTCATCCTCATCTGAGGCTCACAGGGGGGAAGCATGGCACCCCAGACTCCATCAACATAATCCAGAGTCACCCTGTATCTCCCCACTGTATCCCTCTAGCTCTCTGGGAATGCTGACTAGGTTTGAGGTCCTGCTGAGGACAAGGAAACAAGGTAAATACCCAAAAGGCTCTGAGGAAGCAACACGAGCTCCCATCCCACTCCCAGCTTCTCTAGCAGAACTCCAGCGAGTCAGCCCTACAGGAGCCCTATCGAGATCTAAGGGCCTCTGTGAAACTACAGAGCAAAAGGAGGATCCTCAGGCCTCTGAGCCCCTATCCTGGCCCCCTGCCAAGCCACAGTACCCATGACAGAACCCCAAGGATCTTGTCCCCCAAGCATTCTACCTGGATATGAACCTCAGTGGGGAGCCACAGGACACAAAGAGAGGCCCCAAGTTTCTGGACCTTCAGTTCCACCCTCCTACCAATATCTAAGTTCTGTTAGAACTCCCAAAGTCATCCCTAAAGGATGGTGTTCTGTTCCTAAGTCCTTCCAGGAAAACATGGGATACCTAGATAAAATCTTCCTGTAAAATCTCCAATACTAGCCCCCTACTCTCCCGAAGACTCCCTTCAGAATCCAGGAAGAGAATCCCCCAGAAGGATCATTTGGGTGTGAACCCTAGTAGTGATACAGAGGAAACTTGGGAAATCCCCATGCCATTGAGCTCCTCAACCCAGAATTCTATGGAACCAGCCCTGCATGTGTCCCATCAGGATGGGAGACTGCACAGCAGGACACACGGAAAGGAGATCTTTGTGTCTCTGCTGACTTAGTTTCATCTTCCAGCCTTCCTAGCCTTCCCTCAGCCTCCCTGCTGCAATCTCCAGAAATGGGCCCCCAGGGACTCCTGTCAGAGTCCAAAGCTTTGTGGGACACCAAGGAGCAAAAAATGTACTTCTGGGTGTCTGACTCCTCAGAGCCTGCTCAGAGAACACTTCTAGTCCCCTTAGTACGACTACATAGAATCAATATTGGGGGGTCCTCCCTAGATTAGAAACTATGTGGAAAGGCATTGAGCATTCAGGGAATTCCTGGGCTTCTGAGCCCCAATCTGTGGTCCTCAACCCAGCCCCTGTTTCTGTACTAGAACCTCTCAGAGCCAGGGTTTTGTCTACTGAAGCTACACGTGGAGACATACAAAGAAGAAAGAACTCAGAGGCCTCCCAGCTCCTAGCTCCCAGTTTACTTCAAGACCTGCATGGAGCAAGCCCCCTGGTTGTGTCTGACCCTGAGCCTGTTAATGGGGACGTGGAACAGAAAGAAAACTCTTGTGTCCTTGTGTCCCCAGTTTGGGGGCCCAGCTCACTTGAAAACTCTGTTTCCAAGTCTCATATAAATGAATCTCTTCAAGACCAAAGCAAATATAAGCCTGTAGAGGAAGCAGTAGAGCCAAGAGAGACCTGCTGGGCCACTGAACTCCCAGCTCCCACCTCCCTCTCTGTTCCAATACCAGAGCCACACACTGGCCTTAAGTCTGTGTATAAAACTGGGCAAGAAAAACAGGACCCCGGGACCCTTGGCCTTATTGTAGAGGATGCTGCACCTCCAATATCCTGGCCTTCCATCCTAACTGAAGCACTCGAGACCAAGCCTTCCCAGTGGGCTCTACAGAAAGAAGAAATGTCTGCAGGAATTAGGTCAGAGACCCCATCCTCCCAGGGTCAGGCTCTCCCAGAGGTGATCACCCACCTGAGGGTCCCCACCTGGCAATGGAGTAGGGAGTTGGAACATAGACTGAAGAAGCTGAAGCAGAGCCCTGCTTTCAGATCTCCTGGCCCAAGTCCAATTTGCTGCTCTGCTGCCCTGAATCCCACTGATCTAGACTCCTGGACGCTCTCTTCCTGGGCCCCATGGGAGACTCATCCCCCAAACCTGTACCTCCACTCTTCATCCTGCCACCCCCCAGACACTCAGCACACAGCACCTCAGCCTGTCCAGGCCTCCCACTGTCGTCACTCCTCTTCCTCTCAGAGGCTTCAGCCAAGAGCTTCTTGCCAGGCAGAGCAAAGGTCTCAAAAAGAGGAGAGAATAAAAAGGAAGATGGTAGCCCAGATCCCATCCCACGGGCCAGGTTTCACAAAAAGGCTGGGGAGAAGTGTTCAGACTTGGGAAAGCCCTCATTTACTGAGGTTCTGGCCTCAGTCAAGAGACAGAACAAGCTGTTGGTCCTATCTTCAGCCAAGGAAAGAGAGTCACAGAAAACCCAAAGCAACAGAATGTGCACAAGGAAACTCTGGACTGGGCTCACTCATAGTCGCAGGACAGAGCCACACTGATCAGGCCGGCAGACTGGCAGGAGCCTCTGGAAGTAGCCTTTCCCCAAGGTCTTAGCACAAGGACCAGACCTCTCAGCACACTACCCTTCTTCAACAGTTTCTCCAGGCCGTTGCTCCTCAGGCTCAGCCAAGGGCAGGGCTGGGGCCTAGTGCCATCCTGAACCCTCAACACTGCAAGCACTGTTCACAGGCCCACAAGGAGATGTATCTCCCAACCCCAGCACCCCAGGCTCCCATTATTAGGGATCTCTGAAAGGTACTGGCCAAATTTCTGGATACTCATGGACTCCCGCCAACAAGTCCAGTCATGGAGGGAAAGGCTGCTAGCACAGGCACCTTGTACCTCATGACATCAAGCCAAACAAGCTATATCATGGGCAGGTGAAGAAAAAGCCGAGAGAATCCTAATAAACGAGATCATTTACACAAATTCCACTCTTGTCTTCTGTGGTGTGTAGGGTGGTGGAATGTGGGCACCCTGTTAGCCTCTGCCACAGCCATATCCCCTCAGAATCAGATTCCAGAAGTACAGAGCTCAATATTATCATACTTAATGTTGTTTCCTTCTTGAGCCCTTCTTCTTAGCCATTCTTCCTTTCTTCCCTGGGTCGGCTCACCTATCCTCAAGGCTACAAAAATAAGAGCATTTAATGGGTTTAGTAACACTAGGAATTTTCTTCTATAACTGCCTATTCTTGACCATTTCACATTTTTCTACTAGCCTTTTTAAAAATACTGCTATAAAAATTACCACAAAATAGCAGATTTATTTTGTCAGGAATCTGATGTCTCACAGGTATAAAACTGAGAGGCTGGCAGCGCTGCATTCTTTTCTGTGACTTTAGTTAGGGTCCACCCTACAGGCTGCCCACATTCCTTAGCTCTGGCCACTTTAGAGCCAGCAAAAGCAAGGCAAGCTCTCACATTGCCTCACTCTGGCCTGCTATCTTCCCCTCCTACTTTTAAAGACCTTTGTGAGTACACTGGATCCATCTGGGTAACCACCCAGGACATACTTCTTATCTTAAAATCAGTCAATGAACAACTCCTAACTCCATCTACAGCCTTCACTGTCTTTGCCATGTAAAAGAATAAATTCAGATTGTAGTGTTTAGGATACAGACATCCTGGTATGATATTACCCTGCCTACCAGAGATATTAACTCAGTCTGTTAAGTATGTTACAAATATGGTGTCCCAGTCTGTAGCTTATCGCTTAGTTTTGTTTGTAGTAACATTATACCAAAGTTTAAAATTTTATGTTGTTAAATTTGACATTTTTTTTTTGAGACGAGGTCTTGCTATGTATTTCAGACTGGCCTTGAATTACATAGTCCAGGCTGGTCTCAAAAGTATGGGGATCCTCCTGCCTCAGCCTCTTGAGTGCTGGTATTACAAGTATGTACCACCATGCCTAGCCAACACTGTTGTTTATGGCTTACAAAAAACTTTCTTTTGGAATTATATTTGTACACTTAATGTTTATATTGTTAATTCATTTTTGGCAATATGCCCAGGTAATGTAGTACATGCCTGTAGTTCTAGCACTTGGGAAACTGAGGCAGGAAGATTCCTATGAGTCAAGGCCAGCCTAGGCTACATAGAGAGTTCAGAGCCACCCTGAACCATAGCAAGACCCTGTCTCAAAAACATTTTTTTGGAAGTATTAAGGATTGAACCCAGATCCTTTACACTGAGTCACACACCACTCCAGCTCTTTTTTAATTTTTTGAGATGAGGTCTCACTAAGTCCCTAAACTGCCTAAAAGGTCTTTAACTTGTGATTCTTGCTGCCTCATCCTCCCAAAGTACTGGGATTAAGAGGCATGCTGATGTGAGAATCCAACTCCTCCTAAAATGACATTTATTTTATAGAAATAGAATTGCCTGAACCCACTCCATTAAATGTTCCATATTGCAAAACATGGGTCATTCACTAACACCCCTTGGCTTCGGATATGTGACATATACAACCAATGGGTTACTTGATGCACTATTTATTTATTTATTTATTTATTTATTTATTTATTTTTGAGACAGCATCTCAGTAGTTCAGGCTGGCCTGGAGCCTACTATGTAGGCCAGGCTGGCCTCAAACCACAGCAATATGCCTCCTAAGTGTTGGTATTATAGGTGTGCAGAATCATGCCTGATCTCTTGATATAATTTCTTATTCAATTTGTCTAAAATTTACCTTTTTCCTCTAGCCATTTCCTCCAATGTACTTTCCTATTGATTGGTTCCTACCATCCGGATACCTAAGCCAAAGCCTGTCATCTTTAACTCTTCCCTTCTCTCCTCTATGCTTTTTCCAGCTCATCAAACTCTAATTGTGATATGTACTGAAAAATTCCATCCTCACTTCTCCACCTCTACTGTGACTTTCTCAGACATCATTTTTCATCATATTGGTTGCTCTATTCCTTTTAATTCATCCTCCTCATGGCTACAATTCTCTGGAGCTAAAAAGGCTCAATTCCTTGATGACTGAACAAAGGACTATAGAAATAAAACTTGTGCTCCTAGAGTGGATATTGGTCAAAGTAGTTGTGAATGATATTTGGGTCACTTGGGAAAACTGGGTATTTTACATTAGACTGTTCTTAAACTGGGCATGGTGGTGCACACCTGTAATCCCACCACCCAGGAAGCTGAGGCAGCAGGATTACTGCAAGTTCAAGGCCGGTATAGACTACATACTGAACTCAAGTCCAGCCTGCGCTACACAGAAAGACCATGTCTAAAAAAAAAAAAAAAAAAAAAAAAGATTTTTTTCTTTTGGTACCAAGCATTGAACTCATAACCTTATGCTTGCCAGGCAGGCACTGTGCCACTGAGCTATATCCTGCCCAAGAGATTGTTCTTGATCTCTGGGCAATTTACTAAAAGGGAAAGGACCCCTTCTTGTCTCTCTCAGACAGAAGCTATCTTTCCCCCAATAAATACATTCTGCTTTTAACCTCTGTTGTTCCTAAAACTCATCCTTCAACTTTAGAGAACATGAACTCATACCAGACATCTTTCAGGTTGGGAGAGTCTTTCCCATATATCACTAGTGCATGGGATGCCATGGAGAAGAGTGTCATAATTACGTTTCAGTAAATTTTACCTATGCTATCAGTAGCCTAACCTGCCACTGACAAGAGTGAACCCTTGCTTTAGTAGAAAGTAAATGGAAATTAAAACTAAAATGACAGTATGAATTTACAAGCAAAATCATTCACTGGAAAGTAAGAGAAAAGATAGTGAAGGAACTGCAGCTTGAGTAGCTGGAGCGGACACATTCAAATGGAGAGGAGCAGATCAGATGGCTTTGGGGGTGCTGCAGTCTCCTTGTAGAGGTGGTTTCTTTGTTCTTTCTGTCCCGAGGAAAAAACTGGTCAAGACAAGTGCAGATGGTAATAAGGTTTTACATTTACTGAATACTGAAAAGGAAATAAGCTTTATAGGTCAAGTAAAAGTAGGAAAATAAACACACTCTATAGGATGAAAGGCCACAGTAGCCCCAAGCTCAAGGCCAGCTGCCCTTGTTATATTTCCCACCCTGACGCTGGCATCAGGTCTGGGCCATCTTATCAAAAAGGCTGCTGTAGTTCTTGGGAGAAGCCTGCGCAGGGCACATGTGTATTGGACTTTGTAATTCACGGATCAAGCCTACTTTCCCAGCTAGTCTTAGCCACATCCTAGTCTCCTGCCTCAAGCTTGCTCACAAAAGCAGGAGGCCAGATTTCCAGCATTAGCTGAAGAAAGCCAGGGTTTTCAATCATTATTTCAGTTTTGGTTTCCACAGCTCCAGAGGAATCCTTATGGTATGAGGGGCAGTTCCAGTGATTTTTTTTTTATGTATCACAATCTTAGTCATAAGAGTCTGCTTTTTCTGTGTCCAACTGACCACAGGTTCCAGGTAATGACTGGAGACTTTTAGCTCTCATTCTGAGGTAGGAATCTGGAGCTGGACATTATAAAAGCTGGTAATTACCAGCTGTAATTTGGTAGATCCTGAAAATTAGTTTTTCTTACCTTAGTGTCCTCAGTTCTGAAGGGGGCAACATAGGCTATCTAGGGACAGCACCATGGATAGGAAAAAAGGGGGAAAAAACACTGTTAAGTCCCTGTTTGGCTCACAAGAAAATATAAAGCATACTTTTAACGAGTAATAGGTAGGCCTGGGGATTTAGCTCAGTGGCACAGAGCCTGTCTGACAAGGTGAGACCTTGAATACAATTCCCAGTACGGGGAGGGGGTGAGTAATAGGTTAAGAGTCCATGAGTTTGTCCCCATAGTAACCTCTGAATATGTTATAGTGGCTGCTTAATTTCTCATGATAAAGATGTCTGATACAAGATAGATGCTCAACAAATGTGTGCTGCACCATCTACATATCATTTAAAAGAAATATTAGTGATAAAATGTTAAGTAATTTTCCTATTTTTTTACAAATTTCAGTTTAGTGGTTCTGTTAGTCACATGCCTGTTACCAACACAAACACCTGAGATGATAAACTTATAAAGAAAAAAGGTTTATTTTGGTTCACTGGTTTGGAGGACCCAGTTCATGCTTTGAGGTTTCCATCTCCTTTAAGGCTTGTGGAGGCTGCACAGTGCAGGAGGAATATATGGCAGAGCAAAATCACTCACTGACCAGCAGGGGGCAAAAGAGGAGAAGGAAGAGAGCAGGGCCCAAAACTTCTGAGGCTATACCACCACCAATGACCTAGGACCCCCACTAACACCACCTCTAAAGATTCCACCACTTCCCAATAGGGCCAAGCAGAGGGCCAAGCTTTTAATACATGAGCCTTTGGGGAACATTCCAAATCCCAACTACAGCAATGGCATTATTAGTTAATAAATAAAATAAGACTATATTCAAATATTTTATATTTTATAAGTATATCTTAAGATACTTACATATATACTTACATAATTTTATATAAAATGAATACCATACACATATTTGCCTATCACTATCACAAAATACTATTTTATATAAAACATTATCCAAAGTTAGGAACACTAATGAAATCTACCTGAGGAAATAATACGTATGTAGGGTTTTTAGTACCAGGGCGCTTGCCAAGCAGGCGCTTATGCCGCTGAGATGTATCCTGGCCCTAGATTTTTTAATGGTAATTATAATAGCTAATATTTATTAAGCAAATATCTAGGCTTACAGTAAGCACTGGATGTGGAAAAGTTCTATAATATAAGCTATTATTAATTTTATTTTTAAACAGTCTTGGGGAAATGAAAATTTAGAGAGGTTATTGTTGAGATTAGGGACCTACATATGTTTTTTAATTTAGCAAAACTTGAGCCATCTTCATCAATCATTCATTGTAATAAAATTACAGAGTAAAATAATGTTCAAGTTCTCCTTAGTGGGATTCTTAAGCTGCACAGGGCATGAAAGGGCTTCAGCAAGCATTCTGACTGCTCAGTCTTTCGTAAGTAGATCATATTCTTCCCAGAATGACTACAAATGCTGCCTGTGTCACAAGGCTGTGGTAGAGGAGAGTTAATAAGTGATTACAAAATTCTTTGTAAATGCAGAGTGCTACAGAAATGCAAAACATTTGTGACAACAGTAATTAGTTCTAATCACTATCTCCATTCTGTGTGCAGCTGCCTCTCAAAATTCACTCTGGGAGTTTAATAACCTCCTATCAATAAATAAATAATCTCCCTCTTCCTTACACCCTGCTGAGAAACTGTCCTCAGCTTCTCTCACCCCCTACAGAGCACTCTTCTTCCTACTTCTCCCCTTCCCTAATCCAAGTGGTATGCAATGGCTTAGTACTGATATCAATACCAAAAAAGACAGGTCTGCCTGAGCCTTAAACCTATCAAAATTCTGATTTCCAAACAAAACTGGGCACAAGGGGCTGGAGAAATATACATACTGTTCAAATACATCTCCCAGTCTTCCACTACGCAGGAGGGAAATTTCCCTCCCCTGAAGATCTAGGAATGCTTGGATGACGCCTTAGTTTGCATCTCCTGAGTGTTTCCTGAAGGCCCATGTGTTGAAGCCTTTGTCCTCAGCTTTTGGCTCTGTCAGGAAATAGTAAAGCTTCCAAGAGGCAAGGCCTATTAGAAAATAGTCAGGTCACTGGAGAGGGGCCCCCAAAGCACTATTGGGACCCCAGCCCCTGCCTATTTTTCTAGCCACCATGAGGAACATGGACCTCCTTCTTCAAGTGCTGCACCATGATGCACTGCATCACCACAGGCCCAGAGCAACAGGGCGAAGCACCCACAGAAACCTCTAAACTTCTAAGCCAAAATGAGTTTTCACCCTTTTAAGATGATGTATTAGCTGCTTTCCCATCACTGGGACAAAAAAAAAAAAAAAAAAAAATCTGACTACCACAACTCAAAGCAGAGAGTTTATTTGGCTCCCAGCTTCCAGTGGGTTCAGTCTATGGTCAGCTTGCCCCCTTCCAGGTCATGCCCCCAGTGACCCAGATCCTAACAGCACATTCAGCTGCTGGACTCAACAGATGAATGAGTATAGTGTCCCCCAAGGCCCCATCTCCTTTCAACCTTATGATACTTTTGGGGGACCTTTTATATCTAAACCACAATTATTTATTCTCTCAGATAAATTTCACAGTAATGCAAAGCTAACACAGGTAACTATGGCAAAATACCAAGTTGCAAATTATCATTTATTTAGCAATACAAGGCACATAATAGGCATTGAATAAATATAGCTATCATGACAATGGCCAGTCCAACATTCATTTAGATACTTTATGGTTTTGACTTACAACAAAAATCACATGGCCTGAAAAGCCTAAGATATTCACTCTCTGGTCCTTTACAGATGGAGTTTGCCAGCTCCTGAAGGATATGAATGTAGGTATCAGGAAGGTCTCAGACCTACATCAACCCTTAGAGATAAAAAATATAAGAAGGAATCCAGGTGTGGTGCCTCACACCTATAATCTCAGTATTTGGAAGGCTGAGACAGGTGGATCACCTCTAGTGCAAGGCTGGCCTGGGCTGCATAGTGAGTTCAAGGCCAGCCTGAACTGGCCTTGAGATAACAGGACCCTATCTCAATAAAAAAAAAAAAAGAAATATAAGAAGGAGCAGTTCATGATATAGGCAGAAAATAAGGAGAGTGTCATGTCTCCAAACTAACAAAGATCATTCTTTTCAAAGTAAGAAGGAATGATTAACTATGTTAATTTTGCTTACAGGACATGTAAGGTGTGCAATGAGGGTTAAATTTTGGGTTTCATAACTTGAAAGCTAGTGAGACCTTCCCAGAACTAGCGTAGACAAGAGGTGTTTTGTTTGTCTTTTTGGTTTTGTTTTTGTTTTCTAGAAAGGAGAACAGAGAAATACACCATAAACAGAAAGGAGTAGACAATAAAAAAAGAGATTTGTATTATGTGGGGTTTTTAAAGAAGGTATCTTCAGCACTTTCATGTGCTGAAGAGAATATGGAAAGGATCCAGTGGAAATCAAATGGTGATGAACATACAGATGGAGACACAGGAGCACAATAAAAAGAGTGTTAAATTATGATACACACATTCTGTGAAAGCTGTGTCCACACTATAAGAGATAGGGTTTCAGCAGTAGGGTGAAGTGATTCCCAATTCCCATATCAAATATCTAGGGTAGAGACTTCAATAAATAAATAAATAAATAAATAAATAAATAAATGGGTCTGGATGCAGTGGCAGACATCTATAATCTTAGCTAATAAGGAGGTTGAGACGGGAAGATTGCAAATTTGAGGTCAGCATACACAACTTAATGAGACCTTGTCTCAAAATAAAAAAGGGTAGGAATGTAGCTCCCTGGTAGACCTCCTCCCCAGGCTCAATCCCCAGTACTGTAAAAAAACAAAAGAGAAAGAAAAATGGGGATCAGAACAATGAAGGCAGGAATGGTATCACATCAAAGGCACAGCGTTGCTCACAGACTGAAGAATGCGGCCTTTGCTGTATCCTTGCTATGTGTTGTCCCGGCTGGGAGCAGACAATGGCAACTATGGTCTCCTAGCAAATGTGGTGGTGGTTTCAGAAGCAGCAGTAGCCAGCACTGCAGAAGCCTGCACTCTGATTCTCATACTGAAGCTTTCTGCAGCATCTTTTCCCATCATTGATGTTTCCAACTCATAAGGTCTTCCAGAATCTGGAAAGACTACTTATAAGAAACTTAAACCTAACACAAGGTCCTTTTCTTTTCCATATCTGACTCAACCCTAGTAACCTTTTGAGTCACCCTGTATATGGTCTAAAGTAATATTCCTAGGTGAAGAATAAGTTCCTTTAAGATCCCAAAATGGTCTCCTAATCCTGAGGTTCCATCTTTACAGTAGGGGATAATAAGATGTATAATTTGCTTCTTTACTGTAGAGAGCAAGAGCTATCTCAACATGCTTCTAACCATTGGACACCTAAAAACTTCACTAAGCTGCAGCTTCTTGAATATTTGTAGGTGAATCTTCTACCCTCTGGAGAACATCAGTATGCCTCAGTGAAATGGGTCACTGTGAGACCCATTTCATTCTGTAGGATGCTTAGGTAGTCCAAATCCCAAGACAGTTATACACCCAAGGACAAATTTAAATAAATAACTAGCCATCTCACATGAATAAAAACTTTCTGGTTTTCTTTCCCGCATGGGATTGAAAGAAATGATTCAGTCATATACTGATCATACACTATGTACTTGAGACTAACTAGTTTTCTCTAGTAGATAACTAGCTCTGGCATAGTTGCACTTCCAAGTTTCGGTGTCAACTCAGAATGGGCACCCAAAAGTCTTCAAAATGTCTAGATATTTTGCCTTTCCTGGTGCATAATTGCCCAAATAAATTGTCACAGGTCCCTTTGGGGAAGGAACTAGGGAATCATCACAGGGTATATTTGTCATGGCGTTGGCACTTTTCTCCTAGAAGCAGCATGTTCTATCATGGTTCCATGATTCCCTGCGGCCAAATCTCTTAGCTACTCCTTAAACCCAGAAGATTGTTAAAATTGCTGTGGCCTCTTACACTAAAGCTCCTTATCCCCACAGGTATTAATAAGACAAGCCCTTATTCTCCTCCTAGAGCCTGAGCTGCAGAGGAGAGCCACCACTGTGATTCTGGGGACCCTCACCAGTACTTTCCCAAATAGCCTGGGAGAAATGTGTGTCTCCTGGACTCTCCCAGGAAATATAATCAACTGCTGTTTTGTTTTGTTTTGTTTTGTTTTTTGTTTTTTGTTTTTTTTGGGTTTTTTTGGTACCAAGAATAGAATTCATGACCTCACACTTGCCAGGCAGGCACTGTGCCGCTGAGCTATATCCCTCACCCTAACTGCTGTATTTTTGTGGTCTCACGTAATGCAACCATTCATGCCTGCTCATTTTCTTCAACTCTATTCTTCCTGCCATCTGTGAGGATAGCTCAAACATTTCTACCTCACTCAACATTTCATTAGTGAAAATGCACTTTCTCCATGCCTCTAAGGGATATTGTACCCCCTAAGGTTCTTGTCAGGATGTTAAATCTTGTGTCCATAAATACTGTCTACAAGTCAATGAATTCTTGCTCATCCAATTTTATATTCTAGGCCCTTTAAGAGAAAACATTCTAAAATACAACCCAGAGTATGCTATATTTCTTCTCCAATATGTGCTAGTTAATCCTTTCAGTTCCTAGGATATATAACACCTTTTCTCCTGCATCAGACCCAGCACTTTGAACGCATATTATGCTGGTATTTAACCCTAAGCTATTAGCATAACAGTGAAGAGATGAGGTAGTGCTTCTGAGGGTACCACCTGCTGCCTTGTAAGAGAAGGGATTCTACAACATCTACCAACACAAATGCTAGCAATTACTAGAACAAAGCAGGCTTTCTCTGTCATCCTTGCATGCATTGTTCTCCCCAAATCTTAATTATTGGATTAACAGATGCAATCTCTTTAACCATGACATTTCCCCAAATCATTTCCAATGGTATCTTTAGCACCTGCACTTACACTGTGTGCCAGGGATAATCAATATCTCATACACCACCCAAGAGTGAATAATGTTTGCCCACTGGGCAATGAGTGAATCATTCCAGAACACATTGTTAGTACTTCTTTTCTTGGACCATGTGGGCCATCTAAGAAGCAGATGCCCAAATAAAATTAGATATAGAAAAGATTTTTAATGTAGGCAGAATAAATTCCTGTGAAGAAAATTGAGACAGAATCAGAGAAGGCTGGAAGAGCTATCAGAACATGATTCAGGTTTGACCCCTATAAAGAAGAAAGAGGAAAAAAGGAAAGTCTATTAGGAAGAATCTTGGACTGCATGCAGTTGTAAGAAATTTTCAGCACAGCGATAGGAAGTCTTCAAATTAACGTAGCAGTCAAAGGAGTGTTATATCTCACGGGAATAGGCCCTAGTTTCCCTGCTGCAGTGACTTACTGACTGAGGATGGTCCACAGGAAGTGTGATCTTAGTGAAAATGCAGTGGATTCAGAGTGTGACAACAAGAGTTGCCAATCATACTGTAGAATGAAAGCTAGGGTCACTCATTTTCATGGCCACCACAACACCTTGCAGAATACTTTGAAGATTAAATAAAATAATGTAATAAGCATAAACATTTATGTCTAGCAAATAGCAATCACTTAACCCATGAATTTTGTTGAAATTATTATTGATAGTGGGTGGTTTCTGGTCTGCCTTGTTAAAAAGACACTATCTTATTGTCTTATCATTTAGAAGCTCCCTCCTTAACTTCTTGACACCTTCATGGTCAAGAACAATACAGATTCCTTTTATGCTGTTCATCAACTCTTAGCCTAGAATACATCATTTTATAAGTGATTAACACTATTCTAGTAAGAATGGATATATTGTACACTTTCCATACCCATCCAAAGATGTGAGTTTGCTATCTTACATGATTTTTATTAATTTTATTGAGAAACAAATAGCAATGAGACAGCTTCAAAACAGATTAGTAGGACAGTTACAATAATTAATATATTGCATATTGTTATCTTTGTAGAGTTATTCATAGTACAAGATGTAGACATGATATCCTGTCCAAACACTATTAGTACAAATCTTTCTTCCCATTGATTTACGAGAAAGTAGCTGTGTATCTATCCTAACTATTATATATATATATATATATATATATTTCACTACAAAATGGTCTTTCATTTATATTCCCCTTTTTTTTTGCTTAGTTTTGTCAGAGATAGGTATTCCATTGCCATTTAAATATTGTGAGTGTGTGGATTCAGTGAAATAATCCAATACAGTCCAGTAGTCCATAATAGTAGTGGGTCATCCATAGGACTGGCAATGTCAGAAGTTGTTGACTTAAGCCTTTTACAGCTCAGCCTTTTTTTTTTTGGTAGAACCGGTAAACTTAGACCTTTGCACTTGAGAGGCAAGTGCTTATTCTATTGAGCCATCTCCCCAGCCCCCAGCTCAGCATATTAATATGGCTTTACTTTTTATACCTCGTTTTTATACTTTTCTGATGGATGGTTAAGACCAAGATAAAGCAAGACCTATATAACAAGAAATGTTAAAGTTAAATAAACCTGACCCACATGTATAAATATTGCATAGTCTTCCCAGTGTGAGAACTCAAAAGAAGAAATAAAAATGAAAAGTTATAACACAATTAAAAGGAAAGCGAGAACTTAAGAATTAAATAACTAAGAGAGGGCAAGGAGAAAAGCTAGGTAAAGTGACGGAGCAAAAAACGCACATTTTTGTGCACAAGATGGTTAAGGCAGTAATCCTAAGAATCTTCAGCAGGTTTTTGAAACTAGCAATTAATTGGTAGGATTCTCACCCTGACTAACTATATTTGCTGATACCTGTGAACTAAGAAACTGCACTGAAGATAGCAATGTGTAATACTAGGGCCAAGCTTGGAATGCCTGTCATTCTCGTCTTCTAAATACATACTTTTTATAATGTCATATCAATTACTGCTATATTGTCTCTCAAGTAAATGTTTTTAAAAAGGGGGTAGTAAATGAAAACAAGAGACAAGAAAAGAATGTCATATAACTGTCCTCCTACAATGCTGTATATGGTTAGATTTCTAAATTTCTGTGTAAAAATATATAATTGTTTATTTCTATTTTTTAAAATATTTTTTAAATTTTTCTTTTTTTTTCTTTACATTCTGTGGAGATTTAAAGTTTAACATATCAATACTTGATGGAAAATACCTGTTCCATGTTATGTCTAAGATGTTTGATATTCAGACAGATAATGAGGTTAAGCTCAACTGCCTATGTTATAGGGTAATAATATCATTAAGCTTCTCTTCTGGAGGGTTAACAACTTAAGTTTGCAGACCAAAAATTAGAGAAAAAGAAGGGCTACAAGGATAGCCAACATTTTGGCCCTAGCCATTCAAGTTAAGTGAGGACTCAGGACACAAGAGAACCTGTACTGTAACATCCTGTAACTCAGTGATGTCCCAAATTTTCTGATTAAGGAGATTATGGGGCCACAGAGGAAAGTGATCGATGATGTATAATGCACCTAAGGAGAGTCACCTCAGAGAGAAAACACTCTCTAAGGCTTTCACAGAGAGCAAACTGGTCGAGCAATGGCCATGACTCATCCATATGGCTGACACTGACAAAGGATCTATGACTTGCGACAGGGTTTCAGGGTAAATCCTGAGGAGATTTGACTGACCTTGTCAGATATTTTACATGTTTTAATGAACAAGTTTTTATTAATCTAACAAAATACCATATATTATATATCAAAAAATTATACTTTTATATGAGGTTATTCTTTGGCAATATGTAAAAGTACCCTCAAAAGTGTATAAAAATTAGCCAGACATTGGAGTCCATGCCTGAATCCTAGCCTGAGCCAGAAGAATCATGAGTTTGAGTCTACTCTGAACCAGAGTGAGATCCTGTCTCAAAAAAAATTAAACAAGTTTTGACATTGTCAGTTTTATGTTAATTGTGATGAAGCTGGAAGGTTAAGAAGTTCCATTTAGCTATTGAATTCATGGAGATTTATATCACAAAGTCGAGGAAGCCAATTTGGAATTTGGAATTTATGATGACAATCAGGACTTGTGACAGCACTTGTAGTAGAAAAAAAGATGAGAAACATTCAGTAGGAAAAATTATCGACATCAGTAATTAATTTACTTCAGTAAATAAAGAAGAGAAATGAAACAAAAAAAAAAAAATCAAAAGCACCCATGTCCTAAGAAAGATGGTCCAGTGGGCAGAGCGTTTTAGTTTTCTTTAATCAGCATATGTTTGTGATACATAACAATTACATTCATCTTAGGGAATTTTTACATACACACATTACATATCAACTATTTTTACTTCCTCTCTTGTTATGGCTGTATCTAGATGCTCCCCAAAAGTCTCATATGATCATAGGTGAGGATTTTCAGAGTTAGCTGGATCTAGGGTATGTGATACCGGTACTAAGGCTATGTGGTACTAGATTAAGGCTATGTGGTACTAAATTAGGTTGCTGATTGTTTTAGCACAGCTTTGGGTGTGGATAATGGAAAAGACCATCCTAGGTGTGAGTGGCACTACCCAAAAGATTGTAGTCTTGATGAGATAAAAGGGAAAGGGAGGTTTGCTTTACTGCTTGGGATTTGCTGCCTCTGACCTGCTCTGCCATGGACTGCTTCTCCTCCTCCATGTCCCTCTGCCATGCCACCATGCCTAGGAGCTACCCAACTATGTACTGAAACCACTACACACTATGAGCTAAATTAAACCTTTCCTCCTTTAACTTGTTGTTATCAGGTATTTTGTCTTAGCCACAAGAAAAGTAAGTAAGACATCTCCCCCCAACAAGATTTTAAAAATCTTTTCATTAAATGTTTTCTCCTCTTCTTTTACTAATAGCAACCTTGTCCTCTGAAAAGCATCCCCTACTCCATTCCACATGTTACTATTGACAGCTACAGAGTCATAGGGTGGGCATGAGACCCCGTTTTAGCAAATTGTAGCTTCCCAGCCTTCTGGCCTCAATAAATGAGCACATGACCAAATCATTCCACTCGGCCACCTATCCTTAGATTTTTATATGAAATATGGGGGAGAGATTACTTTTATTTCCTCTAGAGCTGCTGAACTAGGATGATGTAATCTTGAAACTGTCCCATGTTCTTACCATTCATGTTCCTAATGTGGTTTTATATTGAAAAATCCAAGTTGTTATAGGAATAAAATAGATGATACAGAAAGCAAAACCAGACCTAATAGATAATAATTTTTTGAGAAGGAAGAAGGAAGAAGGAGAAAGAAGAAGAAGAAGAAGAAGAAAAGAAGAAGAAGAAGAAGAAGAAGAAGAAGAAGAAGAAGAAAAGAAGAAGAAGAAGAAGAAGAAGAAGAAGAAGAAGAAGAAGAAGAAGAAGAAGAAGAAGAAGAAGAAGAAGAAGAAAGCATACAGTTCCAAACCAACAGATAGTCATAAGTGGTACAAGAAGTCATTTACCATCTCTATGATCCCATGTGTCTATAGGTTAAAAAATTATGATATAAAGAACATAATAATGTTTGAAGGGGCTGGGGAGATGGCTCAGTAGGATAAGCGCTTGACTGGCAAATGCAAGGATCTGAGTTCAATCCCCGGTTCTGCCAAAATAATAATAATGTTTGAAAATTCCAATTCCAGCACTGAAAAATTCTGTAATCTTGGGCAATATAATAATGACAGCTATATACATGCTTTATGTCTAGAATCATGGTAATAGTTTTATGTGTGTTGTGATATTTAATCACCATTTCACCTTTGAAAAGGAGACTGAGTCAGAAATATTAAGAAACTATCCCCAAAGACACATTATCAACTAAAGGCAATTTTGCAATCTTGAGTCCAGTCTCCTTCCCTCTAGATCACATGCCCTTTACCGCTGCATTATAAAGCCTCCCTTGTGGTCAATTTATGACTATTACATGAGGCTAAAACGCTTTTAAAATCCACAGACGTTGTCTTACTAACATTTATAATTCTGCTACTCACTGTAGTTCTTAAAAACTATTGAATGAATATAAATGTCTACTTTTGGGGTAATAAAAATTCTAGTTACATTCTATACCTTTAAGAGCTAGAGTGTGGAACTTCAACTCCCTCCTAAATCTAATGCTATTTTGCACAGGTAGCACAAACTGACTTAATATAAATAGTAAATCTTGTATAGAGGCACAAGAGGACAAAGGTTTATAGGTTATAGTTATCTCCAGAAGGATTTATTCCTTTTCTTTCAATAGAATCTCCCCCAGAAGCCTGGAAGACAAAAAGTTCCCAGTCCTTCACAATCATTTTGACTAAGATATCAAAAACAGTTTATATGAGACAGCCAGGGATATATAGCTTAGCAGTTTAAGCACCTGCCTGGCAAGTACAAGGTCCTGAGTTCAATCCCTTGTGCCAAAAAGAAAGAAACCAGGGTCCAGTTTATATGAGATAGAGGGAAAAAACCCAGAAACACAGTAAAATCTTCAATAGAAAGACCAAGAAAATGTTTATCATTTTTCTTCTCTCTCCAACATACTTAGTATAAGTCATCACTGTCATTTATAATCTCAAAAAAGATGTTTTACTTTCAAGGATCCATTAGGTATGTGAAAAACTGTGGCTAAGTGCAAAGTGGTCCACCTATTATCTCTAAAATGAACATTTATCATGTGGCTAGATGTTGTCAGGATGAATCTCAGAATTCCCCATTACCTCCCAGAACCAATCGAGCCTGCTTTCTGTCACCAGCTGCTCCACTGAAATTGCTCTTTCCAAGTCCCCAGAAACACCCACATCACCTAATCAATGCCCATCATTCTGGAACTCAGAAACAGCTCTTAAGTTGTTTACCTCTTGCTCTGTCCTCCTGCCTCACTCTGGCTCCTTGTTCTCTTCACCTACCAGTTTCGTGCTCTTCTGGTTCTTTCTTCTTTCTGCTCAGGCACTCTTGCATTCTCTGACTTTCCTCCTTTTCTTGGCTGTTTAGAATTTGTTCTTGGATTTCTTTGTGTTATTTCTTTTTTCCCCCATAATTTTATTGATAAACAAATAGCAATGAGACAGTTTCAAATCAAATTGATAGGACAGTTTCAATAATAACACATTGCTCTTTGTGTTATTTCTACCTCCTTTCCCAAAATGATCTCAGCTAAACCCAGGGCCTCAAGAACTACAGTGACGCTCCCACATCTGTATCTTCAGCCTGATCACCCTTGTGAACTCCCTATCCCTGTATTCTTCATCTCCATCTGGATGTCCCACAGATCCCCCAAGCTTAACATCAATTTCTCTCAAACTATTCAACCTACTTCTGCCCATATTTCCTCAAATAGCCCTAGAGCCTTTACTCATCTCATCCTGGTCTTAATTTCCATCTCTCCTTTCTCTCCTTCACCACACCAGTACTTCACTTGTCCAAACTTTTATTCATCTTGTTTCAATCCTTTGCCAATTGTACAAGAGGTACCTTCTGATCATTTATTGTTATAATATAGTATTGTAATCTCCATACCACTTGCCTATATCTTTCAAACCCCAAGCAGGGACCTTATATAAATTTTCATGTCTAACAAAAACCCTGGAACTCAGTAAGTAGCCAATAAATGTTTGTTGAAGGAGTGAACAAATGGATCCCTAAGTCTCCCAATGCATTCAACATTTGAAATGTTCATGATTCAATAAAAGTTGGTCCAGTTATGTGCCATTTTATTTCCTAGATTGTTTGCTTAATATATTCCCTTATCTTTCTCTACAATGTCATTATCTTAATTCAGACTTTATTTCTCGACTTGGCCTCTGCATTAGTTTCCTAATTCAAATCTCAATCCCCCCTACTCTATTCCCTTTACAGCTTCCAGAATGAGTTTTCAAAAATCAAATTAGGTTGTATTACTCCCAAACTGAAAGGCATCCGTGAGCTCACTAGCACCTGTGGGGCAATTCAAAATCTGAGCATCCACACATTGGCTCCTATCTCTTCTCCAACCACATCACTCCCTGCTCCACACAGGCACCTGCCTCATCCTACTTTTGGGTCCTTCACTCAGACCCTCTCACTGTCTACTCTGGCCCATTCCTGTTGGCCCAACAAAATGAATATCGACCACTTGTAATGTGTCAGGCAATGTTCTAGGAATCAGAAATACACAATGAATAAAAAGAAAAATATTCCTGTCCTCCTCTCTCTACTCAGATGCCACCTTGAAGAGAAGGACTTTATTTAATGCTTCTATAGAACTACAAGAAGGTCCTTATGACACACTCCTAACATGCAATTGCTGACTGTGCTCAAATGCAGCCATGGTCTAGGTCTTAGGCCCACTGGGGCTAATGCAGTTTGGTTGTGTGTGGGGAAGAGAGGGCTTCGGTAAAGGACAATATGACAAATAATATTACTAAACCTCTCCAAGAGCCTTGGGAAATGACTGCAAGTCACTCCATGGTAAGTCCCTCCTACTCACCTGTGCATCCCAGTAGAATGTGGAAATTTCATTTCTATTCCCCCACTCTAGTCATACTCTGTGCCAGCTCAGAGAATCCTCCCTCTGAGACCTATCATCTTTGTTTACTGCTTGCCTACAAAGTGCTACAGAACAAAAATTCTGCCCTGGCACTGGGCTAGCTGTCTTCTCCAATTCTAACCCTTTATTCCAATTTTTGCAGCTTTTATTATAAGAATCCTTTCAGAGAACACTCACTGAAACTCCAGGGACTTCCACAGCAATTCATTTAGTCCTGTCTATTCCTGTAAGGTACCAGGCCCCTTAAAGCAGATTAAGAACATGTATGAGTGTTCCCAACTCACCATAGGACTTCAAAACTGTTTACATCTTGGATTGTCACATGTACAAATAACAAACACAGAGTCCAGACTTAGAATAATTTTTTCTAGCTTCTCCACTCAGTCTATATAAACTTTTCAGACTACCTAAGTCAATACATTGTCAGATTCCTTTGAAAGTATTGATGCAAATATTTCCTAAGATTAATGAAACTCCTTTCTTTCTTTCTTTCTTTCTTTCTTTCTTTCTTTCTTTCTTTCTTTCTTCCTTCCTTCCTTTCTTTCTTTCTTTCTTTCTTTCTTTCTTTCTTTCTTTCTTTCTTTCTTTCTTGTATCAGGAGTTGAACTCAGGACCTTGTGCTTGCCAGGCAAGTATTGTACCACTGAGCCATATCTCCGGATGCTGTCCAAAATCATAGAATCAAAAAAAGTTTAGGGTAAGAAGGAGTAACTAGAGGCTGTGGGGAAAAAGGAACCCTTCTCCACTGCTGGTGGGAGTGTAGACTGGTGCAACCATTATGGAAATCAGTATGGAGACTCCTTAGAAA
>NW_004524621.1:11717931-11725140 GCF_000260255.1 Octodon degus | reverse complement strand
GTTGAAACTGTACTTTCGATTTGATTTGAAACTGTCTCATTGCTATATGTTTATCAATAAAACTTTGAAAAGAAAAAAAAAGAAGGAGTAACTATTGCGTTGGCATATCTATTATATATGGGATCAAATTTGCTAAGCAGCATATTCTAGAAATTAGCTAAATTTCATTATCTAGAAACTAAGCAACTGAGCTCTAAGAAATAGCCACAGGCTTCCCTGACATGAGCACATCTGCATAACTTTTGAGTCTCACATTGAAAATAATCTAATTTTGAGACAAATAATTTAAGGACATAAAAAGTGCCATCTACCAAATATTTATATTTGTACCTTTCAGCCCTAGCTGAACTCTCCAAGCCTTTATGAGGACTACAAAGAAGAGTAATGCAAATTCTAAACTTTCATATGAAATATTGAAAAGTCTTCCCATGGCTAAATTTTTCTTACCTATACTGTGAGTTTCTCCTCCTTGTTCCAACTATAAGCATTTGATTTTTCTTGGGGTTTACTGGGACTGTAAATCGATCCCATTAATAAGTCACAGGCTTCTAGCACAGAAAGCTGCAGACAAAATAACACCCTTATTAACTCCTCTCTAAAGTGGCAAACACAATCAAACAGAGAAAATTACTTTTTAATATCTTAAAACTAGGCAGCACATTCTAGAAATTAGCTAAATTTCATTAGCTAGAAACTAAGCAACTGAGCTCTTAGGACTAGCCACAACTTCCCTGCCATGAGCACATCTGCATAACATTTCAGTCTCACATTGAAAATAATCCAGTTCTGAGACAAAGAATTTAAGGACATAAAACGTACCATTTACCAAATAGTTATGTTTGTGCCTTTCAGTACTAACTAAATCACAGGCAGTGTACATATAACTCAGTCCCTGCCTTTAAGAAGCTCACAGTCTAGAGAAAGAGATAGAGGTACAACAAGTAATGATACCATAAAATAGTTGAAATAGAGCCAGCAAGATAGCTCAGCAGACTAAGCACCTGCCTAGGCAAGCATAGGGACCAGGGTTGAATCCCTGGTACTATATGCCATGCCTGCCCTGCCCCTGGGTTCACTGAGCCTGCCACCAAGACCAGGTGTGGTGGTGTACCCCTGTAATCCCAGCCCTGGGAA
Organism: Octodon degus; assembly: GCF_000260255.1. Classification (NCBI taxonomy): domain Eukaryota; kingdom Metazoa; phylum Chordata; class Mammalia; order Rodentia; family Octodontidae; genus Octodon; species Octodon degus. Next base: position 11,724,006 of record NW_004524621.1, on the reverse strand, counting down.
GGCTGAAAACAGGAGGCTCACTATGAGTCCAAGCTGAGCAGTGAAACCCTGTACCAAATACTTTTTAAAAAAAAATGAAATAGTGGAAATGTTGATGGAAATAATGACAGGATAGTCATAAATCCAGAGGAGAGGTTATTACCTAGCCTAGCTGATGTGTAATAATTTCTGGCTTACTATTAAAAAGAAAGTGAGTTTTAGACAGCAAAACTGTAAGGCAAGGTAAAGCAAGCTGCACGTGCCAATCAGATTACCGGTCAAAAGTAAATAACAATAGCCAGGCATGGTGGTGCATGTCGGCAACCCCAGCTACTTGGTAGGTTGGAAGTGGGAGGATTACAATATCAAGGCTAGTCTGGGCAATTTATGAGACCCTGCCTCAAAATGAAATAAAAAGGGCTGGGATGTGGCTCAGTGCTGTAGTGGCCACCTAGCTGAAATGAGACCCTGGGTTCAACTCCTTGCCTCCCTCTCCCCCAACACATTCATGAAAGGAAAAAAGAAAAAGAAAATAAATGACTTTGGTTGACTTTAGTTAGAAAAGGAATTTTCTGTGTGAAATCTTTGTAACCCTGAGAATCCCTGGGAAGGTTAAAGATGAACAACTAAAAAATAAAGAGCAACAAAGGGATACTATTCAGGATAAACACAGTCAAAATCACTCCAGAAAACCAGGCTAATGAAGATGATGCTGCCATTGTCATTGGGCCCTGGATCCTCCAGGCGACATTGGCAGTGTTGCTGATATGGACATTGGATGCTGGTATCAGACAAGGAATGACCAGAGCAAGACACTTGCTGCTCCACTTGCGACCTCTAAATCTTATAAAATGATGGGGTGTGATGGTATACACCTATGTTCTCAGTGCTCTGGGAAGCTGAGACAAGATGGTCACAAGTCTGAGTCCAGCATGGGCAATATAATGATAGTAAGATCTGTTGTAAAATTTTTTTTAAAAAAGTTGTGGGTGTAGTTTAGTATGAAAGTTCTAGATTCAATCCCTAGTGTCACCAAAAACAAACAAAGACTTAAAGTAAGCAATTCTTGAACCATATGGGAAGGAGGTTCTAATGCCAACAGCTCAAAAAGAAACATTATAGCAGCATTCCAAGAAGCTAAAGAGGAAAGACAAAAAAGACAGGTAAATACCTCTGTTGAAAAAGATGATTCTAAATCAATAAGCTTTAAATTTAATAAATTAGAGAAAAACCAAGCAAACAAGCTAAGGTAGGAGAAGTAAGGAAACAACAGAAATCAATGAAATAAAAACAGAAAATAGTCAAATAAATCAGTAAAGCCATAGGTTGGTAGTTGGAAGAGATAACAAAATGGACAGACTGTTAAGTACATTCACAAAAAAAAAGAAAGAAAATACAAGTTACTGAAGCAGAAACCAAAGAAAAGACTTAATTACCAATTTTAGAGAAATTAAAAGTATTATAATCCATATGCAGTAATGTTTGCCTTATTTACTGGGAGGCTGCAGCACAAGGATCATGGAGTTCAAGAGCTCAAGAGAAGCCTGGGCAACACAGCTACATCCTGTCTCAAAAAATAATTATATTTTTTACTATGAATATAACTTTATGCCAATAATTTGGACAACTATAAAAGATAGACAAATTCTAAGAAAGTCACTAATTACCAAAACCTACTTAAGAAAAAATACAAAATCTGAATGGACCCATAACAAGTGAAGAAATTTAAATGATAATTTAGATTCTCTCCACAAATAAAAATCCAGCCTCGATAACTTCAACAGTGAATGCTACCAAAATTTAAGGAATAAATAATACCTATCTTGCCAAAGCACTTCAAGAAAGTAAGAGAAAGTATCAGTTCCAAATTCATTTTGTTAAGTCAGTATTACTGTGTGCAAATGTTACACAAAGATATCAAAAGAAATGATAATGAATATTTTTCAGTAATAGACACAACATTTTTCAAAAATATTGGAAACTGGATCCAGCAAAATGTGAAAAGAATTAAACAACATGAACATAGCTATCCCTTATGAGGTTGTGGAAGTTCTCTTCTTTGCCTACTTTGTTGAAATTTATTTTCCATGAACTGTATTTTGAATGTTTTGTTGAATATTTTCTCGTCTATTAAAATAACCATATGTCTTTGTTCTTTATTCTGTTAACACAACATACTACGCTGATTGATTTTTATGTGTTAAATCAGTGTTGCATTTCTGCAATAAATCCCACAGACCCTATAGATAGCAAAAGGACAAAAAGAAAACATTGGGAGAACTGCAGGTGCTTTTCAACCTTCAATAAGATTACCTTCTAATACATTCACCATAATTTGAAAATATTAAGTAGAAATGCATTTAATACACCTAACCTACTGAATGTAATAGCTTGGCAATGCAGTTACTCTGTAGCTTATCAGTTGTTTCCCTCTGTCATGTGATCACATGACTGACTGGTAACAACAGCCACTACCTAGCACTGCAAAAGGCTATTACCAGCCCAAGAAAGGGGCCAAAATTTGAAGTACAGATTCTACTGGAAAAAAAATGTATGTATGTATGTATGTATGTGCTTATGTATGTGTATCACAGTCATGAAATTGAAAAATTGTAAGTTGACCATTGTAAATTGGGACCATTTATATATGCTCCATTATATCTGTTTTCTATTGCTGCTTACTACCATGAACATAGTGGCTTTACACAATATACTCATTCCATACTTCCTGTGGATCAAGAATTCCTGCATGACTTAGTTGAGTGCTAGCTTAGAGCCTCACAAGGCTATAGTTATGGTGTCTAATGGGCTACATTCTCATTTAGGGTGTTGATTAGTGTGGTAGGCAGAATAATAGTCAACCACAGATGCCAGTGCTGTAATCTCTGGAAGCTGTTGATATGCTACCCTATGTGGGAAATAGGACTGTATAGTTAGCTTTCCATTACTATGACAAATACCTCAGATGGTCAATTCACAAAGATAAAGATTTTTTTTAGCTCACAGTTTTGCTTCAGTCCATGATTCTTCCTGTATATAAAAGCTATCCTCATATTTTTAGGATAAAATTGAGTATACTTGGCATGCACTTCCATGCCAGTTAATCTAATTGTCAGCTTGACTGCATCAAAGGACTCCTGGGGAAGTGATTGGATAATGGGGGCACTGTACTCATTAGTGGATTAATCTGGAGTTCACAGCTGAACATGCTGTTACGGGGGGGGGTGGGGGGGGGAGGCAGTCTGCCCTGGAGATGGTGTATCTCTTGTTGGCTCGCTTCTCCTGTGCTCAGCATGACGTGGCCAACTTTGCTCCGCCCTCCCACCATGATGTTGCTGCTTCGAAACCAGCTGACCAAAGACTGAAACCTCCAAGCAAACCATTCGTCCTTTACGCTTCCTTCAGGATTTGTGTCGCAGTAGGGAGAAAGCTGACCAACGCTTTCTGCCCTGCATGCTACTATCCCTGTACAACTCAAGTTGCTCTTTAGTTCCCTTTCTGTCCTCTACCTCCACAAAGTGGGATCCTCTGCTTCTTTGAAAGTATGACACCCTGCCCTAAGATCCACACTTGCTCACACTTCTTGTATACTCTCCCTGTAACATCACCAATCCCACTTCCAGGACGTCTCTGCCTTCCCTCTGCTAGCTGTTTCCCATTTATGACTCAGCTTAGACATCAGTTTAAAGGGACTTTTCCTTGATTTCTCAGACTAAACAAAAGCCCCATGTTATGCACCCTTATAGAAGCTCCTTATTAATTTCTCCTTAATAACACTTAATTCCACTATAATTACACAGCTATAACTTAAAGAATATCACCTCAACAAAACTGTAAGTACCCTAAAGCAGACTTATTTTCTTGTTCATTTTCCATCAGAATATAGTATATCACAACCTGGCACATATTTATGATATGAATATATTAAAATATGCACATTTCTCTCTACTACAATTTATGGAGGGTTTTCAAGGATTTATCTTGTTGTTAAATATTTCTAATTTGACAGTCATTGGTAAATAATGGGTAGCTACTAACCCTGTAGTTTGTATTTCCAAACCCAATATACAAACAACATCTATATTTTTCAGGGAGTATGATTAAATTTCATGACCAATGGTATTTCAAAATAAGAAAAAATATAACTTGAATGTCCAGAGTTGGCAAGTCATCATTAAGAAATAGTCAACATAATGGCAATAGTCCCAAAATTCTAATATTCCCCAGGTGATTCTCTTTTGTTTAGCCTGGGAGAGCTCTGTCCCCAGTTTCATGTCATTTTTCTTTCTATCTTATAAAATATTAAAATACATCTTTATGGTTTTAATTCATATATATTAATTATAATATTACCTTAATAGGAGTTATAAAACATATACAAATGAATACAAGTGTCTACTGGCTTCATTTTAAAAAAAAATCATTCATTATATATATATATATATATATATATATATATATATATATATATCTGAGAACTAGGGATAAAACAAAAATAAAATGGTACCAAAACATGAGATTAAGTATTTTCATGTTGACTCAAATCTAGACTGAACTATTTATTAATATGTACCCTTGGGCAAAGTACTTAATCTCCATGATTCCTAATTCCTCGTTGATAAAATTAGACTAATTTCCATTCTGATTACTGTGTAGCACTATTTTCAGTGTCTTATATACTTTCACTCAATCCTTAAACGTCCACAGGGAAGGAAATTTTACGAGCCTCATTTTATTGACTGTAACAATAAGTCTTAGAACATTTCAGCATCTTGTCAGAGTATACACAGATAGTGCCAGAAATCAGTAAGGAATCTGGGGGCTCTGTCTTTGCAGCCAGCTCACTTGACCTCTAATTATACTAAACATTTAAGTGGTAAAAGAGGCACATTAAGACTTAACTATAATAGATTAAGACTTTTTTAAACAGTGGTAGGAAGAGTTTTAGTTAGTATGTCCAGAGGGAATAAGGAGTTTAAATTGTATCTGAAAAAAAATAACCAGTTCTTCCCATGTAAGAAGGAATGAGAGTGAGGAGAATTCCATGCAAACACATGAAGAGAAGGGAGTACTGCTTGCATGCAAGTGTGCCCCCTCATGGACATGACAGAGTGTGAGGAGATGGGGGCGTGGTGAGAGAAATAGTGAAGAAGGAATTCACAAAGCTTTGCTTTGCCATCCTGGTTGTGTTTGAGTTTTACACAATCAAGATTTTTCTGCTTTACATATATATCTTTTAATTCTTGGGAAGATAACTGTGATCTCAGTGGAGAGGATGCACTAGACATAGTCATAAAACGCTAATGCCTTCAACTCTTCAGTGGAAACTGAATTAGTCCTAATAGGGAATAAATGCTTGAATGGCATTTAAGCCTAAGGAAGGAGGCAGAAAAGAATCCAAGACATCTGCCTTTATAAAGTTTCTAGATTGGCTATAAAGCAAAAAGCAAGAAAAGAAAGTGCAAATAATACTTTACAAATTGTGAATTATGGCAAAAAAAAAAAACAACATCAACTTAATTAAATGAATTTTCTGGATTGAATGCTGCTGGAGCAGTTTCCATCTTGTGTGAGCCAAGCACTGAAGGAAGGAATTACATTTTTAGAAGAGTAAATGCTCTGGTTCTTCCAGTAAGAATACTTATACTATTTTGTTTTAATAATTTAATTTTCAATATTTCCTGTAGCATAATCACACAAAAATTGAAACTGAATTATTTATGAGAATAGACTTCATCCTTTAACAAAAGGCAGTAGCATGCAGTGCCTGAAGACCAGCATATTGAATCAAGCTCAGTGACCTGAATAAGCTCTGGGCAGGCTTACAGTGTCTGGCATAAAGTTACTTTTGCTTTCACAAGACTCTGTATAAGAGTCCAAAGAGGCTATATGTTAGCTCAGATGGACAATAGCAGCACGCACAAATTATTCCTGGTGGAGACAGAATATTCCATAAGCAACAGAGTGTTTATACTCGTTGTGTTGGTTATTGTAATGTTAAATCATTCTATGTTTACTTTCTTTTTTGCATAATTTTATTGAGAAACAAATAGCAACAAGACAGTTTCAAACCAAATTGGTAGGACAGTTTTATTT
>NW_004524621.1:11716661-11717149 GCF_000260255.1 Octodon degus | reverse complement strand
TTGACCTTAGAAGGCTAGGGCCAAAATGTTGGCTTTCCTTGCAGCCCTCCTTTTTCTCTAATTTTAGTCTGAAAACTTAGGTTGTTAACCATCCAGAAGACAAGCTTATTGTTATTACCATACAACTTAGGCTGTTAAGCTCAACCTCAGTATCTCTCTGAATATCAAACATCTTAGGCATACTATGGAACAGGTATTTTTCATCAAGTACTGATATGTTGAACTATAAGTCCCTACAGAATACGATGAAAAAACATTTAAAATTAGAATATATTTCTAAAAATAGGCATAAAGAATTATATACTACTTATATTCACACATAAGTCCAAAAATCTCACCATATACAACCTTGAAGCAGGACAGTCGCACAATATTGCTTTTCTTAGCTCTTGTTTTCATTCACCACCGCTTTCTTTTCTAACACCCATCTACCCGAGAGACAGCACGGCAGCAATTGGCATGTCATGACAAGCAGCCCGTATTCAGAA
>NW_004524621.1:11701461-11710492 GCF_000260255.1 Octodon degus | reverse complement strand
TAGTGTCCTCTGCACTTGTTTCAGGTGGGCTTGGGTTCTGAGGTTGCATTTTGTTCCTTCTCGTCATTTTGTGTAGCACTGTCTTTTGCCCTTTGTTGTAGATCTTTGCTGTAGTTATAACCTTCACACGTACTGAAGTTCAAGTGGAGCTCTACAGAGTTTGGGCTTATCCAGCTGTGTCTGGCTGCTGTGCTCAGCTCCTTCCCGCTGCGGACCTGGGCTAGGACTGGGTCTGGGGGTTCCCGGAACTTGGCAGAAATTCCTACTGGGCGGGAGGTGTGGGGGAGGTATGGCGGAGTGGTGGGGGGCGGCCCGAGGGGTTGGGAGAGGGTCCGGTCCACGCTGCGCCTGGGCTGGGAATGGTCCCGCTGGCGCAGGGTAGCAGGAAGCTCTCCACACACTCACCGGACCTGGCCTAGGACTGGGTCTGGGGGTTCCCGGAACTCGGCAGCTCCTCCATATATTTCTTCATTTGATTCTTTAATGCAGATGTTATTAATTCAGGGGTTTCTTTTTTTTATTTGCAATCTGAGTTCCTCTATACCTTTCTGCAACTGTTTCTTTATTTCAGAAGCTGTTGATTCATTGTTTTCAGTTGTGTGATTCCCAATTTTTTCTGTGTTAGTGTCCTCTGCACTTGTTATGGGTGGGCTTGGGTTCTGAGATTGCATTTTTCTCCTTCTTGTTGTCATTTTGTGTAGCACTGTCTTCTGACCTTTGTTGTAGGTCTTTGTTGCAGTTATAGCTTTAGCACCTACTGAAGTTCAGGTGTAGATCTACAAAGTTTAGATTTGTCCAGCTGTGCCTGGCTTGGCTCTGGCTGCTGTGCTCAGTTCCTTCCTGTTGCTGCCCTTGGGGGTGAACCTGTTGTGCCCCTCTGGCAAGATTTTCTGCTCCTGGACTAGCTGGGTGGTTCTGTCCCCTACATTCTCTGCAGGGATTGCAGCTGAAGGTTTTCACCCTAGGCCTATATGCCAGGCCTGAGCTGAGTCTGGAGGGGACAAGGTGGAATAGGGGGGAGAGGCAGCTCTCCCACACACTTACCGGGCCTGGACTAGTACTGGATCTGGAGGTTCCTAGAACACGACAGAAATTCCTACTCTGTGGGCGAGGTGCGGTGCGGGTACTATGGAGTGATGGGTGCGTCCCAAGAGGGTGAAAGAGGGTGTCACCCACGCTGTGCCTGGGCTGGGACCAGTAGGTCCCACCGGCACAGGGTAGCAGGAAGCTCTCCCACACACTCACCTGGCCTAGGCTAGGACTGGGTCTGGGTGTTCCTGGAATGTGGCAGAAGTTCCTACTCGGCGGGCGGGGTAGGGGAGGTTCTGCCGAGTGGTGGGGGGGCATCCCAAGGGGGTGGAAAAGGGTCTCACCCCACGCTACACCTGGGCTGGAAGCAGTAGGTCCCGCCCGTGCAGGGTAGCCAGAAGCTCTCCCACACACTCACTGGGGCTGGGCTAGGAGTGGGTCTGGGTGTTCCTGGAGCGTGGCAGAAATTCCTACTCCTCTATGTTTACTTTTGAGAACTTGTCTTATATGTCAATTTTTATTAAAATATGCAAAATGGCTAACAAAGGGGTCCATTATTTATAATTTTATCATTATTAATTCAACATATTGTTAATGAGTAGTACTATATTGTTAAAGGATAAACCTAATTTGTAAGGAGAACATAAAATTATTGATTTAAACATTTTGAAATATGTTTTAGTCACTTTTATGTAGGGATAGAGTTTACTTACCTATAAAATCAGAAAATGCTGATTAAATTCAGGGTGTGAACAGTGATAAATGCTTAAAAATAAATTTTGAAGTATTGTATAATGCAACATAATTCATCTAGTTGAAGTACAATGCCTAAGTTTAAGCAATGGCTTAAAATCATCCTGAGAAATCTGACTTTGAAAGTAAGGCAAGACATTAGTAGGTTATAGCTGACTATGCATCTAATATCTGAGATTTAAAAAATTGAATTTGCCATAATGGAGACAACATAGACTCTGCAATCATGAACAGCTGTATTAGGATTCTTATATCTTAGCCATTTTTACCACAATGCCACTGCATTATTTGTAATATTGTGGGCGTCTATTTTCTAATTGGTGAAACTGGAAAAATAGTATTTAGTTTGATTAGATTTTTAGGCTAAAGATTAACATACAAAGATTGTAGGAAAATGGCTTTTCATGCCAGGTACTACTAAGTATCACTTTCCTTCCTTCCTTCACATTTAGGAACCAATGTTGAGCCAGACCCAGAATGCACACCTGTATTCTCAGCTACTCTGGAGGCTAAGGCAGGAGGGTCACAAGTTCAAGGCCAGCCCAGCAACTTAGAGTGACTCTGTCTCAAAATAAAAAGTAAAACAAATGATGGCTCAGTGGTAGACCATGTGCCTAGCACATGTGAGGACTGGAGTTTAGTCACCAGAATCATAGGAAGAACAAGAAGAAAAAAGCAGGCATGAACTAACTGTGTAAATATCAAAAGAAATACCAGGTACATTGATATCTGTTGTAACCAACATATTTTGTATATAAACAGTAAGAGTTAAAAAGCATAAAACATACTGAGAAAGATATAGAGAACTGGAGTAGAAAATTATGGTTGCTGGAATAACAAGCTTAAGATAAGTGGATATATACATTGAAAATTTATCACTTAAAAAAGAGAGAACTTAGTGGAAACACTCCTGTAACCCACAAATTTCAGGAAGACTGCCATGTAGATGGCCCATTAAGTCTATACAACTCCATAGAGAAGGACGAATATTACCTCAAGACTACTGGGAATAAGTTCTGTGATAATACTAGGAAAAGCAAACATATAATAGAGTATCCACAAAATTAATAAATTTACCTGAGAGTTCTCAAATGTCAGCTAGGAAATTATCTTTTAGGATGACATTAAGTATAAAATTTAGGCAGTTAATTCTAAGATCGTTTTCATTTATAAAATCTTGTGTTTACCAAAAGCTAATTTAGATTATCATAAAAACAAATTATGAATTCAGAAAGGAGTATTGAATTTTTACTTTATTGTTTATAGATCATGAACAAAGTTTTAAAAATTAATTCATGAGATTTGTGACTACACTTACGAATTAGTACTTTGTGTCTCATTGCTCACTTTTTGTCTACTGTGACTAAGATTTTTTCACTCTAAATTACAACTTTAAATACCCAACACCCACAGCTTACATGAGGAAAGGTTCGATCTGACTCTTGGTTTCAGGGTATTCAGTCCATGGTTGACTCTCTCCAAGAAATACTGTGATAGAAGGGCATGCAGAGCAAAGCTGCTTAGCCCCGGCAACTTGGAAGCAGACCAATGGAACAGTGCCAGAGAGAAAGGGGTGAAGAACTAGATATAGTGCCCAAGGTCATGTTTCCATCACACACACACACACACACACACACACACACACATACACACACGTGAGATGTGTGTGTGTGTGTGTGTGTGTGTGTGTGTGTGTGTGCTTTACTAATTCCCTGGGTGGCTCTCAAGCCAATGAGTTGACCCAATTAAGGTTGGGTCAGCTCTCCATGGTTAATAACAAATTTCCAACAATTCCCCCAACATACTATGCTTCTTTGGAAAATTGTGCTTGTTTTCACATACTTATGAGTTTGTTAGTTTGTTGTTTAAAACAGTTTCACTACATAGTTCAGGCTGGTATTGAATTCACTGTGTAGCCCAGGCTGTCCTTGAACTTACAGTGATCCTCCTGCCTCAGCCCCCAGAGTGCTAGGGTGACAAGTGTGCACCAGCACCCCTGGCTTTTCACATATGTTTTTTTCTATGATAATTCTCTTTCTCTTTTTCATTTCCCTTTTAAAACCACTTCTAATCTTATAGCAGCTAGGTGAAACAGTACCTCATCTATGAATCTTTGTTGAGTTATCTGAAGCAGGAACTTGTTGTTTTACGTGCTCTCATTACATCCTTACATTTTTAAAATGTTTTTGACATTCTTATCTAATTGTGGGATATTATATTTATTAATAAATTATTACTATGACATCTGACTCTCCATAAAATTAAATTACTTTCAGTGTAGAATCTCTAGTATAGTTAGTATTATCATAATCTTGACCAAATACTAAATCAGAGTAAAGATGAGTAGCTGCACATTCCGTATGACTGAAAAGCTGTGCTTTTAACCACTGAGTATATATACATGCCCCTACGGGAATTTGCGTATTGTGAGAATCAACCACTGTGCAACAACCTACCCACAGACATGAAAATCAATTGGTTCACACCAAAATCAACCCACTTGCACCAGAATCGGAATACTTACATGAGAATCTAAATGGTAGTATAAAAATCAACCCCCTAACAATGAGAATCTGTAATTCAGGAGTACATTGCAGATTAAAACTGCTCACCTCCTGGCAGGGAGGCAAAACCAAGGTAGCGGGGGCTCCACAGTCCTACTTTCCTATTGAAGGACATGCATCAATGACCTTCCTTCCTTCACTAGGCTCCACTTCTTAAATGTTTCACCACTTTCCAATAGTACCATGCTGAGGACCAAGACTTTGACCTAATGAATGCTTCAGGGATACTTAGAACCCAAACCATACCAGAGGCTTTGCAGATATTATTAAATTAGGGAATTTTTAAATGATGGCACTATTCTGGATTATGTGACTGAGCACAATGTAATCAAAAGGAGTTTTATATGAGAATCAGGCTAGAGAGTTAGAGAAGGAAACTGACATTGGAAGAAGCCAGAGTAATATGAAGGTAAAAGAAAGATTTCACTAACCACTGTTGTGGTCCCTAGAAGCCAGAAAAGACAAGAAACAGATTCTTCCCTGTAGCCTCCGGAAGGAATTTAGCCTTGCTAAAACCTTGAGTTTATTCCTGTAAGCACTGCTTTGAACTTCTGAGCCCTGAGCAACTAAATCCTGGTAATCTATTACAGCAGCATTAGGAAATATTATAGATAAGGAAGAATCCAAATTTACTTAGATTATTGGAAGAATTCATTTCCTATTGCTGTAAGATTGAAGGCCCTGGATTCTTGCTGGCTGATAGTCAGAGGCCATCTTCAACTTCTAAAGGCCCTTAATCTGATGAAGAACTTCTTTTTTAAAAGCTGTCATTTAACATATGAAAAAAAGAATGCTTTTCCTAGAATTTTCAACATCATGCTAGAAATCCTGGAAAATGTTATGGTTTAGATCACTAGGCTTGTATGTTATATTTTTGTTCACAGAATATGACACTATTAGAGGCTAGTTGTGCATTGTTGTATAGTTTTTATAATTTCAAGTTTCAATTATTTATTTATTGTCATCAACTGATTATTTCTTTCTTTCATGGTGCTGGAGCTCGAGTGCAGCTAAGCACTTGCTCCCCTACACATCCCATTATGTGACTTTATAGTATGTGGTGATTTCTCCCTACCAGCAAGAAAGCAACTCTGCAGAGGGTACTAGCTATGTATGTATCCCCTAATCCAATTCATTCTGACACTCACTATCCAAAAAGAGTGTCATATCCCACATATGAATGGCTGAGATCCCTATATGGGCCCCACTTCAGATCCAGATGCAAATCCAAACCTTTGGAACTTCTAACCAATCAGCTACAAATTAGGGTTCCCATAACTCCTTCAGTTCTATTAATTTACTAGAGTGGTTCACAGAACTCAGGGAAAGACTATCCTTCCACTTATTAGTTTCTGATAAAAGATATTTTAAAAGATATAAATAAGCAGCCGGATGAAAAGATTCACAGGGTGAAATATGAAAGGATCTCAAGCGCTGGAGTTTCCCCTGGACTTGAGGTATACAATCTTCCTAGCACATGGATGAGTCCTTATTCACCTTCCTGTAAACTGCCACACACTCATCTGTCTAGAAGCCGTTCAAGCCCTTTTCATTTGGGGTTTTATGGAGACTTCATTACATAGACATGATTAGTAATAGACTGGGTAGAGAAGCCCAGCAAAGCCAATCTGTTCAGATTCCTCTAAGCATCTCTGTGTAGCATTCCCTCCTCCAGGTTATGGGTCAGAACCCCTCTGGAATGTGGAGGGTCTTATTATCAGACAAAGTAGGTCTGAGAATTTCTTTATAGCCAGCTAAAGTCAGGGGACAATTATAGTTTCTATGAACTACCTAGGAGGAGAAAGTTATAAGCCAGGAAATGTGGTCAAGATCACATACAGGAATGATTCTATGACAGATATGATTCTATAACAGTCCAGAAATAAATTCACATAAAAGAAAACTGTTGAATTTTTTTAGTACTGGGAATTGAACTCACAACCTTCACACTAAACTATATCCCAGACCTTTTATTTTAATTTTTGTAAAAAGTTCTCACTATGTTTCTGAGTTGAATTTCTGATCCTTCTTCCATATAAGGATCCCAGAGTTCTGAGATTATAAGCATGTTCCAATCAATGATTTTAACAGCTTTATTACAGTATAATTGATAGAAAAAGAACTTCATTGATTTAATGTATATAATTTGATGAGTTTGTATATATATAAACACCCATATATGTCCAATTGAAGTCTGACAAAGGTATAGAGCAAATTCAGTGAAAAAAACCTTTTCAACAAAGCATGCTAGAAGAGCAGCCCACTCAGGTCCCCTTTCTGTCCTTGTCTCAGATAGAAACCTTCTTTCCCCCAATAAATATATTCTACTCTTAAAAATAAAAAGCAAGCTAGAAAAATTGAGTATTGCATACAGCTACAAAATAATATCAATGCATTCCTCATATCTTATGCAAAAATTAATTCAAAGTAGATCATAGACCTAAACATAAACCATTAACTATTCAATATATTTTCTTATAAAACAAAGGGCAAAATGTCTAGTGATCTTGTTAGGCAAAGAGTCCTTAAATATGATACCCAAAACCCAAAATATAAAATATAACATGAATAAGTTTATTTCATTAGATTAAAAAATTGTTCTGCAAACAACACTGTCAAGAGAATGAGACAAAGTATAGATTAGGAGAAAAAAAATGGTAAGTCATACAATTGAAATAGGATTTGTGCCCAGCAGTACACATATGGTTCTAGCACTTGGGAGCCTGAGAAAGACTGCTGTGAGTCTGAGGCCAGCCTGGCCTATACACTGAATTCAAGGACAGTCTGAACTACATAGTGAGACCCTGTCTCAAAAAAAAAAAAAAAAACAGAATAAAATTTTAAAAAGGATTCATATCTAGAGTATATAAATAACTCTCAGAACTCATTGATAAAAAGACAGGCAATCCAATGTTTAAAAACAGGCAAAAAGTTTTAACACTTTGCTAAAAAGATTAGAAGTGTGGCAAATAAGCCCAGAAAAAAAAAGTGGTTGTTTTTGTTTTTGTTTTTGTTTTTGTTTTTGTTTTTGTTTTTGTTTTTGTTTTGGGGTTTTTTGGCAGAACCAGGGATTGAACTCAGGCCTTTGTGCTTGCCAGGGAAGCACTTATTCCACTGAGCCATCTCCCCAGCCCAAGAAAAAAATGTGAAACATTCTTAACCACTATAAATATTCAATGAGGTTTGTAAATAGGATCACAAGTCTGCATCTTGTACAGCAATTAACCACTAAGAAGAGTATATGCAGTGTAATATTTGTTGAAACTGTACTTCCAATTTGATTTGAAACTGTCTCATTAATATCTGTTTATCAATAAAACTTTGAAAAAAAATAAAATTAAATTAAAAATTTAAAAAAAGAAATATTCAATGAGGGCTGTGAGTATAGCTCAGTGGTGAATTCTTGCCTAAGCATGCTTAAGGCTCTGGGTTCAATTCTCAGTATTAAAGAGGGGAAAAATCCAATGAAAATGATAAACATAGCTGAGCATGGTGGCACATCCTGTAATCCCAGCACTCAGTATCACTGTGAGTTTGAGTCAAGTCTGTGGGCTACATAGTGAGTTCCAACCAAGCTCAGGCTACACAGCAAGACATATCTCAAAAAGAAGAAAGAGGAAGGGAAGGAGAGAGGAAGGGATGGGGGGAGAGAGAGAGAGAGAATAGATAAGCCTATACTCATTATAATAGCTAAAAACAGAACACTGAATCAAGTACTAGAGAGAACACAAAACAACTAGAATGCCCACACGTTGCTGACAGGGATACAAAATGATATGTCCACTTTGTAAGTTCTTCTAATGTCACACGAACACTTACCATACCTCCAGAAATCATATATACCCACATGAAATAAAGCATTATCAGGCACTTCTGAGAAGATGGTGGAGTGGTAAGCAGCAGAGAAAAAGCCTCTCTAATATTTGGTGTTCGGACACTGGAATACAGCAATGTCAAGAAGAATTGAAACTCACAGGGAGATTGAGGAGAGAGACTTCAACCAAGATGAAGGAGGTAACAGACAGCAGTTTCTCCCTGAGCCTAGACTCTGCATTGGGAGGGGCAGCTCAAACTTGCAGATGCAAAGTGCCTGCTGACAATGTCAGAGGCCTCCACAAAGAAATGCACTCATGGAATGGAGCAGTGGATGCAACAGACAGCCATGGATGGTGAGTTATTTGTGTTCAGATGGTAGAACAATTGGGTGGTAGCCATCTTGGAGAGGGGTCAACTAAGCTGTGAGGGTGAGGATGCTAAATTCATGTCAGTAGGAGATCAGAAAGACATATGCAAGCTGGCAGGAAGCTGAGTTCAAGCCATGAGGAGGTTCAGAGTGTGACAGGCTGAACAACTCAGTTTCAGTCTCACAGCCAGAAACCAGCCAGAACTTCAGTAAAACTGCAATGCATGCTTGCTGGGATTACCCACCACCCCAGCATAATAGTACAGCTATGTGGGATTAATCAACTTGGATCTTGACATCTACCAGTGACAGCAGAGACATACCTTAAAGTGGACTTTTTTGTTGTTGTTATATATTTTTCTTTTTTTCTTTATTTCCTTCTTTTTCTTTTGTTTTTTCTTCATTATTTGTTCTTTTTATGTGAGTGTGAACATAGTTTTGTTGTTGTGTTCTGTTCTTCCTTTTATTTCTTCTCTTTAACTTCTATCTTCATCACCAGTTT
>NW_004524621.1:11688386-11695464 GCF_000260255.1 Octodon degus | reverse complement strand
GTGGGCCTGGGGTCTTCTCACTCACTCTCCGGGCCTGCGCTCTGAGACTATTCAGGATCCCGCAGGCCCTCTGTCAGCTCACTCACTCACTGGGCCTGCGCTCTGGGTCTGTTCAGGATCCCATGGCCCTTGGTTGTCTTACTTACTCGCTAGGTCTGCGCTCTGGGTCTGTTCAGGATCCCGCGGCTCTTGGTTGCTTCACTCACTCACCGGGACTGCACTCTGGGTCAGTCTTGTTTTTAATATCTTCTTCTTTTTCTATTTCTCTATTTTTGCTCCAACCCCCTTGAAGTTTTCCTCTGGGGGTAAAATTGCCATGTTGAGAGCTTATTTACTGTATACAATTTTCTGGTTCATTTCTGGTTTTGGTATATAATCACTGTTGTATTCAGGTTTCACAAGAGAAAAGATTTAATAAAAGCCACATAATTTATAGGATTATTTTATAATATTCACTCAGAATCAAATGCAAAACAATTCAGGAGATCTATCCATATACTAGAGACCCAAAGAATCTAGTTGAAGATCCCATGGCAGGGGCCGAGGAGATAGCTCAGTGGAATAAGCACTTCCCTAGCAAGTGCAAGGGTCTGAGTTCAATCCCCCGTTCCGCAAAATAAATAAATAAATAAATAAAAATAAATAAATTAATTAATTTTAAAAAAAAAGATCCCATGGCAGTGTCTCACAAGAGTCCATCTGAAGACCTAGAGCCTATGATGATGTTCATGAGTCCAACAGGAAGCCTAGAACCTACAACAATGTCTTATGCAAGTCTGTATCAAGGATGTGCACTTGGAAAGCCCACAGGTCAGTGGTGGAAGCTAGAAAGTCAGTGCCAGTGGGGTGAAGCATCTGTTCCAACAGGCTGAGGAATCTACACTGGAAGGAAGAAGCAACCCTCAAAGTAAGGACAAGGGCTCCCCCAAAGAGAACTGCAGCCATCCTCAGTGACATTGAGGACTCAAGTTCCTCTGACAATGAGAACAGTTAAGTTCATATCAGGAAAGTTAATATGACAAGCTTTCCCAAAAGAATCAACAGCACACCCTCTTCTCCAGTTCTCCCTTTTATGCTATTGGCAACAATCTTCAAGTGGGCTTTCTATATTCAGAGCCATGCTAACTCAGTTCCACTGGATGCTACAAGTTGACCCTTAGTAATCCATCACAACCACAAATATAGTTGATATGGTTATAACTGTCAAATTAGTAGTTACCACAGTTTGTCATTTTCTAGCCTGTGTTTGATGCTATTATTAATGCTGATTGTACTACTTTAGACAAAGTGATATAATTGTTCTAATCAGTTGTTCTTCCTGGTATACCAAGACCTTTATGCTGAAGGGTCATGAACAATACTATAGGCCAGTACCAAAGAACCAGAGGCTAGACCAAATAGGCAGCAACCTCTCATCCCCAGTGAATTTAAGAGGTAAGATCTTGTAACAGATATAAAATCCAAAAGCTAGTTACAATTGAAGGATATTTCTAAATACTAGAAATAAAGCTATTCCCCATAAGCAATTTATAATCATCAACCCAGGAATTGAACTTAAAAAATATAAAATGAATGAGAAGATTCTTAAACAAGATGAAACCCCAGACATTCAGCTAACCAAAGGCAAACCCAGGGGGCAGTAAATTCAAACAACTGAAAAGCCACTGATCTGGACTCTCTGAAGTGGTAACAGAAGTAACAAAGCAGACAAGGCCCTATAAGGAAATCAGAGCAGATCCTAATGAAATCAAGATCATCAATACCCACTTTGAGAAACTGTATTCTAATCAGATGGAAAACACAGAAGAAATGAGCAGGTTTGTAGATATATCTGAATCAAGAAGATGCTAAATAAG
Source organism: Octodon degus (assembly GCF_000260255.1). NCBI lineage: Eukaryota > Metazoa > Chordata > Mammalia > Rodentia > Octodontidae > Octodon > Octodon degus. The sequence goes on along the minus strand of NW_004524621.1, from coordinate 11,693,608 downwards.
TCAATATATCAATCAGTGAAATTAAAGATGCAATTGAAAAGTTACCAACACTGAGGCCAATCTAGCTACATAGTGAACTCAAGGCCAGCTAGAACTACACAGCAAGACCTTGTAAAAAAAAAAAAAAAAGACAAAGAAAAAGCCCAGGTCCTGACAAAGTCAAAGATGAATGCTACAAAAAATTTAGAGAATACCTAATGCCACTACTTTAATTCATCTATTGCATATATCAGTACTTCGTATCATTTTAATGAGGGCATAGTATTGTACAGATAAGGCAAAATTTTTTTATTCACCAGTTGAAGGATATCAGGGCAGAATTACCTGCAGATAAGCTTGGCCACCTTACCTTTGAAAAATGAGCCAAAAACTTCACTGGAACAAAAATAGCCTCTTTAACCAATGCTACTGGAAAAACCAGCTTTCCACATACCAAAGGTTAAAAGTAGGTCCATACCTTTCACTACCCACTAAACCAAAATTGAAATGGATTAGACATCTAAATATTAAAACAGAAACACTAAATGTTCTGGAATATTGAAAAGGTAGAACTCTTGAAGACATAGATGTAGGCAAAGACTATATGAACAAAACCCCAGTGCATAAAAACTATCACAAAAAATCAACAACTGGGATCTCATCTTATTAAAAAGCTTTTGACAACAAGAGAAACTACCAAAAGAGTGAAAAGACAACTCACAGCATCTATAGGAAAGAATTTTTGCCAGCTGTTCCTCAGACAAGGATACTATCTAGAATATATAAAGAACTCAAAAAATCAGGCTTTCCAAATTTAAAGCCCCAATCCAAAAATGGACAAATTAAATGAATAGATACTTCTCAGATAAACAAATAGAAGTGACCAGGGTTTGATCCTAATGGTTTGTGCTACCCTAACCTGCTAGTTGGTTCTTTTTCTTCCTTTTTTCTTTTCTTTTTTTTTTTTTTTTTTTAAGTATTTAGTACAGGGTCTCACTATACAGATCAGACTCGTAGTGATCCTACTGTTTTCAGCCTCTCAAGCACTGTGATTATAGGCATGCACCACCACACCCAGTCTCAATTGCTGTCTCAGTGCATTTGGGGGGAAGAGCCAGCACAGCATGCCAGGAATCAAACCCTGGTCCCTGAGCCTGCCTAGGAGGTGCTCTGGTCCTCTGAGCTATCTGGCCAGCCCTCCTAGTTGGTTCTTACTGAAGTCAAATAGACACATCGCAATTAATTATTGAACCAGGAGTCTTGAATGGGAGAGTAGCTGAGTGCAAAGAAACAAAAACAAGAAACTGAGGATAGTTAAACAGTTCTACATTTTGATTTGGATGGTAGTCACATGACTGAATACATTTTTCAAAACTCATAGAAATATATGCCCAAAAAAGCATGAATTTCAACCAGTTGTGGTAGTGCACGCCTATAATGACAGCACTTGGCAGGCTGAGGATCACTGTGAGTTCCAGGCCAGCCTGGGTTACATAGTGAGTTCAAGGCCAGGCTGAACTGCATAATGAGACCTGTCTCAAAAAGAAACAAAAAAAAAAATAATAAAAAAGAAAAAAAAAACAATGAAAATGGATTTCACTACATATATGATTTAAAGAATGATTTACTAAAAAGAAATGGTAAATTTCCCATGTAGAAGAATTCTAAATGAAAAAAAATCTCAATGATTTATATAGATCTCTCATCTCAGGAAAGTAGAATCTAACTCTTCAACTTTTTAAGTACAAGCTGCACATAGTGACTTCATTGAGTATAGATTGGAAAGAGAGAAAGGAAAAAGAAAAACTTTACAATGAAGTAAACTAAAAAAGCACTACTTCTGCCAGATGATCAAGGTCAGCATCAACAACAAGAAGCCATTTTGACAGCATACACCCTCTATATGATATGGCAAAAGTGACAATTTTCCACAGTGATCTTTCTCCCAATAATTCATTTTAAAAATTATTTTTATTTATTTATTTCTGTATTTTAGGGAAGGGTCTACAGGGTGTTCAGGGTCTCACTACTAGCTCAGACTCATAGTAATCTGCCTGTTTACAGCCTCCTATGAGCTGGGATTACAGGTGTGCGCCACCACGCCCAGTCTCAATCTCCATCTCAGCAAGCCCCATGGGTGGGGCTGGCACGGCAGGCCTGGGGGTCGAACCCCTGCCCCTGTGCCTGCTTGCAGGTGCTTTAATCTGCTATTTGGCCAGGCCCATCTCCCAATAATTCAAAATCCTAGTTAGCCATGAAAAAATGTCAAGCAAACCCTAATAGTAAGGCATCTTACAAAATACTTGATCGGCAGTGTTAAGACAAAGTCTGAGACTGTGCCAGCCAAGAGGAGCCTAATGACATGATGATGGAATATGCCATGGTATTCTGTATGAGATCCTGGAACAGAAAGAAGACATTTCCTAACATTAATCAATACTCATTCTAAGATGTAATAAAATGAAAACTGGTATGAGGTTTCTGGGAACTCTCCACACCATCTTTGCAATTTTTCTGTAAAACTAAAACTGTCCTAAATAATAAATTTTGTGGAGTTTTTTAAGAAGGGAAAGGAGTAAATAATGTCTTGGTCCACTTCATGCTTCTATAACAGAATACCAGACATGGGGCAATTTATAATGAACAAAATTGTATTTGGCTCATGGTTAAGAAGTTCAAGAGCCTGGCACTGACATGCGGCAAGGGCTTTTGTGCTACATCATCCCCTGAGAGAAGGCAGGAGAGTCAGAGAGGGCAAGAGCAAGCTGGACTTGTTTGTGTAACTAACCAGCTCCCATGGAAACAGCATTAATCTGCTCATGGAGCCAGAGCCCTTCTGATCAGATCACCTCTTACCAAATCCCACCTCCCAACACTGTTGCTTTAAAGATTAAGTTTTCAACCCATGCATTTTGAAGCAGACACATTCAAACCACAGCAGGCAGTAGTTGAAATAAGTCAATGAAAGAGTTTCTTAGGATAATAGAAATTTGAGCATGTTTATAGACCACACGAGGGAGAAAACAGCCAATAAGAAAAGGGAGTGAATTAAGGTTCAGGATGATGATAGATACATACAACAATCATATTCTTCATAGGAATATGCACCTGTACATAATATATCATGATTCTTTTTTTCCCATTCCTTTCCCTTCACTTTCTTCCTCTCTCCATTTACAAAGTTTGTTTCCATTTTTTCCTTCTCTTCTTTTTCCCCCTTTTTGCTTTCTTCCCTTACCCTTCTCCTCTCTCTTTTTCCCTTCCCATTTGAACATGTTTTTCCTACTTCCCAGTATCTGTCCTCCATTATGCTCCTTGTCTACCTTTTGAGCTTTTTGCACAAAAGAAACAACGTGGTACTTAAACTTGTGTGCCCAGTTTATTTTACTTAAGATTATGGTCTCCAGGTGATTCCACTGTCTTACAAATGACTTAAATTTATTGAGAAGGTGAAGTTTAATACTTAAGAAAATTTGTATGTCTGATCAATAATAATAATCGCTTATCTTAATAGGCATACAAACTTATAGGTAGGCTTAAATACTACTATGGGAGCTTGGGGAGTAGTTCAGTAGTAGAGCACTTGTCTAGCATGTGCAAAGCCTTGGGTTTGATTTTCACTCTTGCAAGATGGGGTGAGTGGAGCAGAGAGAAAGGAAATACATGCTATGATTTGGATATAGTTTAAGTGTCTCCAAGGGTCTGTGCGTTAAAATTTAATTTCTATTGTAAGATATTAATGTGATGGAAACTGATTAAGGGCTTCAGAGGCAAGAGTTGGGAGAAATGTTTAAGATTAGACAGCTATTAGGGTGGACCCCCACCCATGTTTGATATTATAGAACCTCAGGGGAAAGTACTGTTTCTTAATTTGCATCCCCTCTAGTTCTCAGCACAAGACTGGCATATTATAACTGCACAATACACATTTCTAAGTGAATGTATTAACCAACAGAGATTTTAATGTGGTATTATTACTGCCTCCTGTCCCATATAGGCCAAACTCATATAGCTCAGAAAAAAACACTTTCTAAAAACAGCTCAGAGAAGTCTTCCACCCTATCTGTGAAATTGTTGATCTGATGTAATTCTGAAGAAGGTGAAGGGACCATCTCCCCACCGAAAGTGTAGTCTGCTCTTTACTGTTAGCTTCACAACAAACAAAAGAAGAAATCAGCTGCTTTAAAACAAGTCTAATTTTAGAATTCCATGTAATAGTGGTTAGCAGCCCCTCCTTTCTCAGGGACAGCTCAATAAAATGCTTCCGTCTTGGGCTGAATATCTGGATTTCAATCTCACCTTCACCAGTAGAGCTATGTCACCTTACCCAAATTAGTAAACTTACCTCAGTTATCAACAGAAAAAGGTAAAAATTAACAATACTGTCCCCTCAAAGAGATGATGTAAAAATTATTAACTATATACATATACATATATAGTGTTTAAAACAGTAGCTGGCATTTTGTGTTTGAAAGAGATAGCAATGTATAGTACTATAAATACCTTATATCCCCTACTGCTAAATTTCACTACAAGGACAAAATGAATTTTCACACATACACTATCTGGGACCGCGTAGAAAAAATACTATATGATCAAATAGTAGTGATATATGTATTTGAGATCTATAAATTGAATTCACAAGAAAATGGAGGTGCGTTAGAAATATAAATTAAAAGGTTCTAAGTATATATGCCTATCTTCAGTTATTTCCTTATAATTAATTGTTACATTCTTAATGACTGATGCTTTTCTTGGTCTCTTCAAAGGATGGAGTTTGTTGCAATGCACATTACAGTCTTCAAAACTGTGGGCCTCTTGACAACCTGGCCGTGTGGACAGTCTCAGGGATAAGGATGCTGCAGCACTGAGTGGGTTACAAACCCTCAGCTTTGGTGCTGGAAATGGAAGACCAATAATCTCTGAAATGGGGCAGCGGGTGTGTCGGGCCAGCCAAGGACCCTGTGAGGGCTCCGGAGGCCGTGGTACACCACGATAGGTGCCCAGCGCCAGGTCCAGAGCCTGGAGACCGCGGGGTGAGTCATTCTCCCCACCCCAGCAGCCGGGGTGGCAACATCCACCCCGCCCCGCTGCGCCTCGGCGGGGCCCCTAGAGCGCGTCCTGGCAGCTTCTCGCCGGCGAGCCCTGACCTTGCGGCAGGGGCGCCCTGCTGGCGCAGTCCGGGACCCCCGTACCCGCCCACAGCGCGGAGAGCCGCCGCCCCGCCGCCCCGCGCCCTGCCG
>NW_004524621.1:11676612-11688286 GCF_000260255.1 Octodon degus | reverse complement strand
GGGCGCACGCGCCGCAGCGCGCTGGGCGCGGGGTGTGCTCAGGGCGCGCGCACCGCCTCAGCCCGCGCTGGGCCCGCAAGTCGCTCCCGAGCGAGCGGCCGTGGGCAGAGTCCACCAGCCCGGGACCCGCGTCCCGCACCGGACGGTCCCGGTAAGCGGGGGCGGGGAAGGCGGGGACTGGGCTGTTACCTAGGGGCGGGTCTGCGGGTCCTGACTGTCCTCGGGGCCCCTGAGTGCCCGCCCGTGTGGAAGTGGGTGAGCCCGAGTGGGCGCTGCCTCTCCCCATGGGAGAAGCCTTGAGGCGGAGCGGGGAGCCGCCCCTCGGCTATCCCCTGTGTGCGTGGAGGCGCCCAAAGCGCCTGCTGCCGCGGGGAGCCCGATGTGGGTGCACTGTCCCCGGGGACCCTCTGAGTCATTAGGGGAGCGCCAGGGCCACGGTGGCTCCCTGGGAGCCCACGTGGGAACACAGGGGCGCCTCCGGCGACGGTGGTGGTGGTGCAGCCCAGAGGGGCCCATGGACGGTGCAGCCCTAGAGCTGCCCCAGGGAACCACTGAGGAGAGGGTATTCTGCCAAACCCCAGTGACTTCCTGCAGCTCGGAAGACTTTGGCCTTGACCTCCTTCTGGGTTCTGTGTGCACTCACTGGTATCCCTACTCTACTCCAACATGGTCAGGAGGAGGCTGAAGAGGGGCGGTGGCCATTGCTCATTTTGTACCCCTACGTTGCGCATTAGAATTTCTTTTTTCTGTAGTAGCTCACTTGGCTCCAAGCTTGACTCTTCTGAAGTAGAAACTGCTGTAAGAGCTTAGGGCCCCAAGGAGAGGACTATGAGGCCTCGGAAGCAAAGATGGAAGAAGCCTTGATCATTCGGAAGCAATAGGATCAGGTGGAATAACTGACTTTGCTATGCCTGCAAGGAAAGAATGAAGGATATAAAGGATTACTGAGCACCAGTGTGCCAGGCACTATGCTGACTATGTTTAAACATATCCTATAACCCCTACAGCCTTTTGATACTACCCCCTTTTAAACATTAGGTACTTTAGCCTCAGAAAGGTGTAGCAATTTGCCCAAGGTCACAAAGCTTGAAATCTTGAAACTATTCTTCAAGTTTTATTTGGGAAAAAGTGTCAAGGAGAAACAAGAGTGGATGTTTGTTAATAAATTGCATAAAGGTGCCAGGCATGGGGCTTTGCAATAATATATGTTCAATCAATGTAATGATTAAGCAAATGGGTGAGGATTAAGTGAAGGTGAGACTACTACAAGAACAGATTTCCACAGTAGTCCCATATTTCAACTTACTGCTTCCTTGGTTGGCAACCCCACTGTAATGGTACCTGGAGGTGCCTCTAGACATAACTGAATCTGGAAGCAGGCTCAGGTATGGTCTTTAACAGCACTTCCTTGGGGAACTTCAGGAACCCTTCTGAGGTGTTGTGAGCCCACCTTCACTGCTATAGAACCTTTGAGGGAGGAGAAGGAAACAAATGATCAAGAAAGCTTGACCCCTCATTGTCCTGGTGGCTCTCTGCCTGTGTGCACCTTGACATTGGTCCATAAATACCATTCAGAACACTTACCCAGCAGGGCTTGGGGTGGGGAAGATAGGGAGTTACCAGAGAACAGCAAAGATTCTGTATCTGACATAATGCCATCTTGGCTCATCCCCTCAGTGTTTTCATTCAAGCTAAATCCTGAGAGTTTAACTTTGGGCCTAAGGATGGACCCTGGTTTCCTATCAAAAAATGGAGTGGTGAGAGGCCCAAGCAGTGGAGTTTAATATAAAGCTATTCTAGAAGTTTGTTTTTTTTCCCTTTCTCCTTTCCACACAGCCAACCTAGTAACATCTTCCTTTAATAAAACTGGCTTCCCTGGGCTCCTGGTGTTACATCGTGAAAGAGTGAGACCAAGCTAGTGAGGAAACAGCAATCTAGTTTACCATTTTGTTGGTTGTGTTTTTAATTTGATGGCTTCCTCATGGATGGGTGTGGTACCTCATGAATAGCTCAATGGAGTAAACACTGATGGAGGATCACAATAATTTGTATCTTCCATTATAAAGTTGTATTCAGAACCCTCTCAGCATCTGAAGAGATCAAAATAAACAAGGGTATATATTGTTTTTAGAGAAAATCAGAAGTACCGAGCCTGCAAATATGATGTTTGCTCTTAATTTAGAGATTTGTCTTAGAGTTTTATTCTTAAATTTGTCTTTTTATTGAGGGCTCCTCATCTCACACCCCTTCTTAACCCTAAAAAAGTCTCTTAACCAATTCAAATGCTCCCCTAAACCTTGGAGTTTGAGTAGTATTTTGTGTGTAGCATAAGGTAAACATTAAGATTTAAAAGCTTTCTAAGAAGAGTACTTAACTCCCCAGTAATCACAATATAAGTCTGCAAATCAAATCATTCCAGAATATGTGTAAAGGATGTCACCAGGTGGCCTTAATCTGCTTAAAAAATGTTCTGTTCAAAGGGAAATTAAAGAAGGGTTCACTCATTTTCATTTGAGTGTGTGGAAATGTGTCTAAATTTTACTCTGAATTTTTCAGTCTTTGATCTTCAACATATTCTATGACCATATTCTTCTGTTTTCTTCTTCCAACATTTTCCATGTTTTAAAAGTGCTTCCTTTTCCTTGAACATAGATAGCCAAACCTTCCCAGGCCCGTTTCCCACACTCCTTAGCTTTTCTCCCCAGTACACCTTTTCCGAAGTGGATCATACTTATATAAATGATTTTCCATCTCTTTAGTTACAGAAGCTTTTATCTTTCAGTCCCACGTGCTGCTCTCCAGCAACATTGCTTGGTTTCTTCTATCTTCATTTCTTAAATTGATGGAATATTAAAATTCTGATGGGAATATCATTACGTACCCCACCCTCTCTCTCTCTCTCTCTCTCGCTCTCGCTCTCGCTCTCGCTCTCGCTCTCGCTCTCGCTCTCGCTCTCGCTCTCGCTCTCGCTCTCTCTGAACCAGGGATTGAACTCAGGCCCTTGCCAGGCAAGCACTTACTCTACTGAGCTATCTCCCAGGCCCCCACCCTTCAATCTTAATAACCAAGTTCTAATAGTAATTGCATATCATCTTTGGACCAAGAAACCTAAACTGTCAGTATCCAGCTGGAGACATGATTATTGTTTCCATTATAGCATCTCTGTTCTCCACACCCATTCCAGCAGTCCCCTCAGGGACCCACATACATACTAAGTGCTACTTACTTGGCAGCACTTAGTTATATAAATATGAGAGTTCTTGCCCTGAAGGAGTTCACATAGAGTCAGTCTGTATTTCTCTTATCATTTGCTATAAAGAGCAGGAAAAGTATGGAGAGCACTAAGCTTTACAGAGTATCTAAAGCAGTCAATGTAGAAGCATCACTGGAAGCTGCTGTTCTGTGCCTCTGCAAGCAGCCGCATCCTAGCCTCTTTGCTCGTTTGTTTGTCCCTACGCTTTTGGTGCATGGGCCACACATTGCTTTCCTGTGACTACAGTGACACAACCATATATTTGGATAACATGTTTACAAAGTTAACATTATTCTTCACAGATGTGATCTCTCTGATTTTGAGAAATATTTCCTTTTACTGGAGTCTTCCCTCCTTTTTAATTTTTGTTATTTGTTTGATTTTATGAGTCTCACATAGAGAAAGCCTCAATGATTCAATACCATCTATCTACCAGCTCTAAAGCTATAAAGAGTTTTCGGGGGGGGGGTTGTTGTTGTTTGTTTTTTTGGTGGTTTTTTGGTTTTGTTTGGTTTGGTTTTGGTTTTGATTTGGTTTTCTTTTCTTTTCTTTTGAGACTTCCTTTGTAGTCCAAACTTAAACTCACTGCCCAGGCTAGCTTCAGCCTCAAAGCAATCCTCCTTCCTCAGCCTTCCAAGTGCTGGATTACAGGAGTCTCCACCTCATTCAGCTGAGTTTCCTGTTGGGTCCTAGGCCTAGCAAAGTATTTATTGGTCAGCCCTGAAAGTTATCAGGGTTATCCCTCTTTCTGGCCTTAGGAAATCCAATTGTTTGAGTTTATGTAAGTTATTTTAACTCCCTCAAATTCAAATGAAAATTCTTTTCTAAATAGATATTTTAAGCATGCTACCTCAAATCAGTTCTTTGAGCTGATGCTAATTCATATGTGAAGGCAGCTTTTTCTCTCCTATTTCTATCCTGCACCTAGGCTGGCTTCATATCATTCAAGTCATGATGAAGTCTCCATATAGCTCCATGCCTTGGCATGTGTTTTTAACTCTTCCTGGAATGCTTTTTTTTAAAAATCCACCAGGGTAACTCCCACTCATATTCAAAATTTAGCTCAAGCAACACTTTTTTTTTTTTAGTCCTACACTTATGCCCCCTACACATGTAACATACTCACTGCATTCTCACTTGCAAGTAAGGTTCCATTTGTTCAGTCTGCTAACAATCATTAGTACCTGATTTGTACCTAAAACATGGTAGACTGCACTCAGCAAATGTTTTTAGAATCAATAAACAAGTAAATGGTGATAATTAAAATATAATAACTGCATTAAATGGGGCTGAATCTGTGCTTTGGGGACCTACAGTAGAAAACAGGGAGTGCCTCTCATCTTACTGAAAAGCTCTGCCTGCTAAGTGCAGTCACATCAGCCAATCACTGATGGTATGATGTTCCTTTACTGTTGCTCTGCTTCTGTGGGAAGTCAGCACTGTAGCTTTTAATGAAGACTCAGCACAGACCCCTAGAGGCTAAAGATCATGCCATAATTTTGTTCTCATGTATATTAAAGCATTGTGAGCTTTCAGTAAATATTAAGCTGCAGCAAGACCTCCCTTATGCCTCGTAGTCTTGAGTAGAGACAAGAAGATAGTTTTGCTCAATTTTAATCCTGACTGTTCTTTAGAAACCCCAGAGAAGCTCTGTGCAGTTAGGATGATTGCATCTTCTGAGACATGCAGAGATGAATGGAAGGAGATGAGGAGGTCCTGGGTAGACCTCTTCAAGGTCTATGGACATGAAAACTAAAATTAGTACATAGTCTACTGCCAGGCAACAGAATGGATGAGTAGGAAAACAGGCTTCAAGAACACTGGTGAGGCACTGGATTCCTAAAACAACAGCCAATCAGTGAAGGAAAACTGGACCACTTGGGGCGCAGATTTCAGCAGAGGGTAAGGGGACTCTTTCTGATGTTTTTTGTTTTAAGTCTTGGAGTTGATGCTGATATGCACAATGAGATGTGCACAGGGTCTGCTCTGTGTTCTGCACTTTTTTACCCACCCTTATTCTGCTACTTTTCCATACTCTTGTGACTGGTCACCTTCTGTGTTAAGTACCTGCTTTCTCTAAGCCCTTTAGTCTTTCAGATACATTATTTCAGAAGTCAATTGGTGACCACTTTTAAATTCTTCACTTGTATGTGCAAATGTTGGTTATGCTGCATTTCTCCATCTCAAACCCAAGGGAGAAAAAAAAAAAAGAATTTTCAAGCTTCTGCTTGTACTCTAAGACAGTTACTCTGCTGTGGGCTAGGCTGCAGTACATAGGACATAGCATAAGTGCATTGGATTATTGACTTTCGTAATTTTGAGTACTCTTGCCTTATATTGTTGTTGTGGAAAGTGGGTAAGTTCAAAAATTTTTATATAGTCAGAGAAATCACCCCTAGTTACTATATAGTACCTGTTTTCATTTTTGAAAGCCCTTCTTCACCATTGAGTCAATTTCTGGGGAATCAAAATAGATATAATAAGATAAGACTGCATAGTTTCTAGAACTGCCTTCCAAGGATTTGGTCTGATCAATTTTCTGGCCAGTTTTGATCCCAAATATACTTTTTTTATCTCTGCAACATTCATTTAACAAAGATGTATGGAACCTGTGCTCTGTGGAAGGCAGTGGGGACCATCTAGACTTTTTTCCCTCTTGACCTCAGTGAAAACTGAAATTTTTTTTTCATCTGCTAAAACCCACTCTTGCATAGTTTTCCTATTTTACACTCCTACTCAGAAGGTATCTTTTCTTGTTCCTGCCTAGGGAAGCCCTCATAACCTCCAGAAAAATCTCTTTTTGTTACTTTTGTGCCTTTCAAACAGCTGTCATTCTTGTACCAAGAGTCACATTAAAGCAAGTAAATGTATTTTACATTTAGCATGCTGAATGAGGAAACTCCTGCCTATTATGCTGGCTGCTCCTCAGGCTCTCCACACTATAAATCTTTACGGAGAATGCCTAGGAAGAGAGGTTCCCTAGCTGCCTTTGTCTTCCTTATTTCTCTACCAGCTCCTGCTGTGGAACAACCCCTCCTCCTTACTCCCACGATTTTGCCCATATAAATAATCCCATTGCATTGTAAGCAGGTGCTCTGCAGGGAATGGGTGTGTCTTGCACACACATCCCAAGCTGCCCACATATGTCTTACTGCCTGACAAATGCATCTAGACAGCCTTCTCTTAGTGGAAAATGGATTCTGGTTGTTATTTTAATTTCTTCCAATTTATATAGTCAGATGACATATTTTACCCCCTTGTTCCACTGTTATTTTCCACAGTCCTCTTCTATTCCCCAAGGTTTTTCCCCCAAACTTTCCCTATATACCACAGATTCTTATTAATCACATCATTCTTGGGACATCTTTTTTTAAATCCCCTTTTCATTCCTGTTATGAGGCAGAAAACCCCAGTTTTATACACCAGCCAAAGAAATTGTCACTAGGAATAATTTGCAGAATCTTTGCAACTTGATTTTCTTTTAACTTGCTCTTCTTCTTAGGGCTGCTTTCAGCACAGGAGAGGCCAGAATTTCTCACCAGGCACTTGTTTTTACCCATCACTAATCAGTTCCACTTGAGCTCTAGAAATTAGAGCTGATTGTGGTAATTTTTCAAATAAACCAGGTGCACATCTTGGATATTTCAGCATACTCACTTTTAATCAAGGTGTCTTTTGTATACAGGTTCAGTCCTCTCCATTAAGCATTAAGGGATTTATCTTCACTTGAGGTTTAATTCTGTTGTATTCTCACAGTTTATAGTAAAAAAATCAAAGCCTTATCAGTTCAAAATGACAAGAAAACACAATTTAAAAGACTCAGAGCCTTGTTTGGATTTTAAGACTTCTTTTAATGACTCTACATTTTCAGCCCTCATAGGCATAACGAGGTCTAGAAAATTGAACCATCTCAAGTAAAAGGAATAGGAGTGCTGAAAGAGCCTGTGGTTAAAACTAGAAAGAGATTTTTAAAATTTGTTTTGCTAGTGGATATCAGCTTCAGTCTTCATAGAAATTCCTCTAGGGGTAAACTCTTCCAACTATAAGATAACATCATTAACAATTGAGTTAGATTAATTGCAATTCTAAGTGTCCTTATAGAGAATAATGATATCCTCATAATAAATAATGAGCTAAAGCAGGACTACAGTGTGTCAGAGGGTGTCTGTGGTTAGTTTCTTGGTATACTGTTAAGTCAGTTCACTTATGGAGTAAGCCTCCTAACGTGCTGGCCTTTGTTTAATAACTGTCATTATATCACCTGAAAAAGCAATAAGAACTAAGTACGTACTACTGCTTTTCTTCCATTCTTGAATCAGTCTTGAAAAGGTGAATTTAGGCCTGGTGTGGTGGTGCAGGTATGTAATCCCAGTACTCAGGAAGCTGAGGCAGAAGGATTGTTACATGTTTGAGACCAGCCTGGGCTACATAGTGAGTTCAGGACCAACCTAAACTATACAATGAGACCCTGTCTCAAAAATCAAAAAAGAAAAGCAAAAGGAAAAAGTACATTTAGTATGTTTATTCCAGATCTCCATATAACTGTTTCTAAACTTCTTATCAATTTGTACCTTCTTTATGATAAACATAAAGGTCTTATAACTGCTCTCTAAAACTTCTGATGCTATTTGAGAGATAAGCTTGCCTTCTCTGTTTGAAGAATACCTTCTGTATATCCCCAGAATACAGTGTCAAACTCTTCCATTACACACAAAATGGTGGCTTTTAATATTTGTTTTCCAAATAAAGCATATTATTGCTAAAATGTTTAACCCATTCACTTCTGCCCTTCTCGTGGAGTTTCTGTTATAGACTCCCCTCCTCATACATACCTGCTCTAGGGTCCAGCCAGATTTGAGAATCACTCCTCTGGTCTGCATGTTTAAAACATTAAATACTTTTTCTTTTTTATAACTTGAATATATAACACTTTATTGAGTAGTTTACCTATTGAGATTATTTTCATCTTTTATCACTATTAAAAAGTGGTGGAGGGGCCAGGGAGATGGTTCAGTAGAATAAGCACTTGCCTGGCAAGCACAAGGGCCTGAGTTCAATCCCCAGTTCCGAAAAAAAAAAAAAAAGTGGTGGAATAAGCCAGTGTGGTGGCATGCCTGTAATACCAGCATTCCAGGGTTGGAGGCAGGAGAATCACCAATGAGTTTGAAGCCAGCCTCAAAGCTTAAAGCCAGCTTGGACACAACAAGAACTCTTGTCTCTATGAAAAAAAGGCCCCAATAAGTGGTCCTTATGTTACAAAGCAACAGCCACTTGTATAGAGTAGGTTTACCTTTTTTTCCTTCCCTCCTCCTCCCTTTCTTCCTCCCTTTTTAAAAAAATATAAACATTATCTTATAATTGTGGGGAGTCAGTGATCCAGCACAACCTCACTGGGCCAAACTCAAGGTGTCCATAGAGCTGTCCTCATGTTTAGAGGCCAATTTATTTTCCTGCATTTTCTACCTTTCAGAATCTACCTGTGATTTGCCTGGCAAGCACAAGGTCCTGAGTTCAATTCCTGGTGCCAGGAAAAAAAACAAACAGAATGTACCTGTGTTTCTTAACTCACAGCCCATCCTTCTTTCTTTGAAGCCAGCAATAACCCATCAAGTCTTTTTCATATCACAGAGCACGTTTTCTTTAGTAAAAGGTTATGTTATCAGGTATTCACCTTTACTAAACCCTCCAACCACAGAGACTTAGGACATATCTGAGTAAACTGTTTACCTTGCATGAAATTGTTAAGGACACAGCTTTTCTATACCTTTGTCTTTATAGATTACCATGTTTTCTCCTCATAGTCATAGAGATTGAACCTAGGTCCTTATATGCAGTATTCTAGGCAAGCACTCAACCACTGAACTACATAGCAGTGATCTTCCTGCCTTAGCTTCCTGAGTACTGGGGTTACAGGTATATACCACTGTGCCCTGCCTGGAAGTCATCTTTAAATCAAGAAAAAAAAAAAGTTATTTAATAAAACTTTGAAAATGACTCAAGGCTGGGCCTAAACTATATAGTGATACCATGTCTCAAAAAGACAGCAGATAGACAGACAGACAGACAGACAGACAGACAGACAGATGATCCTATATGTGGGATTTTCAAATTGCAGATTCAAATCTATTAGTAATTTATGAAATCATTTCAGAAAGTCATTATTTGGGTAGCTTTAATAAAATAGGATAGAATATATCACGGAGCAGCACATGTAGAAAAGTTTGGGTTGTTCCACAATTTGGTGTTTGGCTACAAGTCTATAAACATATAAAGGATCACCACATAAAATGTAATTCTTACTCTGGGTCATGGTGAAAGTTTTAAAAACATGTATATATGTACCTAAGTACATACGTAGTGGTTCCAAAATATGTAATTGTTCATAATTAAAATATGCAATAAAGACTAATATGTCTGTTTTGAATTTCTTTTTTTTAAATTTTATTTATTATTTGTGTGTGTGTGTGTGTGTGTGTGTGGCCAGTTCAGCCCACCAGGGGGCAGGGCTGGCTGGCATGTGGTGCTGGGGGATTGAACCACGGTCCCTGTGCTTAGCTAAGCTTGTTCTAAGTAGGTGCTTTAGACCACTGAGCCATCTCCCCAGCCCCTTGAATTTCTTTTTTCATGTTCTGCTACAGTAATTAGAGGACTTACTAATTCCCTGTGTAACTGTGGAGCACAGGTATTACCCATGAGGCATCTGTGCAGTGTCTGGAGACTACAGACCCAGGCCAAGGACCCAACAAAAACTTCTAACATACATGCTCCTCTACACTCCCGTTCTACCCTGCCCGAGTCCCCTCACAAGGTCACTTGCCAAGTCCAGTCCCCACTACCCCCCACACACAAGCATTTTAAATTCTTTATAATATTTGCTCCAATCTGTCTTTAACAAATAAATGCCCTAAGCCGAAAGCAATGAAGCAGCATGTTATCAGTCATAGATCAGTATAGCCAAACCTAAAACAAATCACAGGATTGGCAACTCTATTATTTTTTATATAATTAATTTGTAATGTAGAAAAATTAGAAAATAAATATACAGAATAACAAAAAGATCAAAAATACATTACGTCATTAAAATTAGCTCATAGCAGGTTTTTTTTTGTTGTTTGTTTGTTTTTTCGGCAGAACGGGGGATTGAACTCAGGCCCTTGTGCTTACCAGGCAAGTGCTTATTCTACTGAGCTATCTCCCCAGTCCCCATACCAGTATTTTTGTAGCTTGCTTTCTCATAATATCTTTATACATCAATAATGATTACTTCTACTTCAATGTTTTCATATTTTCTAGTCTTGCAGGTACTATAATTTGTTTCCCTGTTGTTCAGTATTTGTTTCTGATTGGGGGGTAGATATGAGGGTCATCTAGCTGTGACATCTGCCACCCCATTGATCACCAAGTTTGACTGAGGGGTAAAGATTTTTAATCATAGTTTATTCTAATTTATCGACTGAGGCATGATTTACTAAATTTGCTCACTAAATCTCTGCCACCACCCTATAACATATTTATTCAAAGTAAATATTCTTTAGTCACACACTTCAATTTTACAAACTTACAGATGGGAGAGATGGGTCTTTCCTTTTCAGTACAGAAATTTAAGAATATGCATTTCCTTGGTAACAATAATGGAAGTAATACTTGATTGAGCTCAACAGATGGGTAGAGGGAACATGTAATCTCAGCTACTCAAGAGGCTGGGACAAGAGACTTTTGTTTAAGGGGCTAGAGATATAACTCAGTGGTACAGTACCTAGCTGGTAAGTCCAGGGTCCTGAGTTCAGTTCCTAGCACCAGAAAATGAAGAGAATTCTGTTTAAACCCTCTGCTTCTTGCCTGGACTATGATAGTAGCTTTCTGATTGGTTCGTTCTCTCTTCCTCCCCACTCTCACCTTTTCCCCTTGAATAAACTGAGAACTTTTTATCCATACCCCTGGTCACTGTGACCTTCAACAATGTGGTTTCGTCCTTTTTTATATATTCCCAACATTTCATTTGAATTTTTTGAATTCTGATATTAAATAGTTTGCATGGTGAGATGCTGTTTTCCTTTCTTCTTTTTCCCATAATGAGTACTGTACTTTGTGGCTTGCACAAAATACTGTTCAATAAGTCTTGATTAGAATAGATTGAGTGCAAGGTGAAAATGGACTCTGCTCCACTTAGATCAGGCATTTTCCAGCTGACTTCCTTAAGATTCCTCAGGCTAGGAGATTTCAGATCAGCTTTGCAATGTGCAATGTCACACACTCACTTTTCAGTGTTGTGCATTGGTTTTGTGGAGAAGGGCAATGATCACATTCTTTTTAAACTGTTAAAGAATATGGACCATGGATAGAGAATAGCACAGCAGCTTAAGTGCCTGCCTGGCAAGCACAGAGTCCTGAGTTTGATCCCCAGTAGAAGAAATAAAATTA
>NW_004524621.1:11641188-11676512 GCF_000260255.1 Octodon degus | reverse complement strand
CTTAGAACAGTAAAAGGTACTATAGAACTTGAAATGGCCAGTAGCCTGTGAAAGACAAAGTGATCCACAGAGGCATGACAACTAACCAGAAGAGGCAGAGGATTATTTGTGATCTTGATCATGTTCATAGGGATGATAGAGTTTCCTGACTAATTCAGGTATCGTCTAAAAATAAGAGCTCAATCATTCTGATTTAAAATGTACTAGGAGGGTGGGAGGATGATCCTGGATGGATTGCATACAGTACTTACTGCAGTACTTTCCTTAAATCAGACCTGAAATGTGGTTGCTTTGACCCTTGAATCCTCTTGTGGAGTAGAGGAAAAATATGAGCTCTGAAGTCTCCAGCTATCTCAGCATGGCAGAGGCTTGCAGTTCCTAAACCACATTGACCCTAGGATCTAAAGAAACAGCATTTTAACACAAGCAAAATGTTTTCCACTTTACTAAGCTCTGTTAAGCCCACTTTTTTGTGTTAGCCACATGACAATACTATGAAATGGGAAAATCAAAGTCACAGGACCAGTCAGAAGTACAACCAAGTTCTTTCAGTTCCTTAATACATACTGTCTCCCTCTTACCATGCTGCTGAGTTCTAGAAGAGGAGAAAACTATTTAATAGCCATTCCCACACTGGTGAAACTGATTGGCCCAACATACTCAGCCACTGGCTGAATCTGTGCCTTCTGCTTTTTGTCCACAGAGCCATGGGGGTGTTGATGTCCAAACGGCAGACCGTGGAGCAGGTACAGAAAGTTAGTCTGGCTGTGTCTGCCTTCAAGGATGGGCTGCGGGACAGGCCTTCCATCCGACGTACTGGTGAGCTAGCAGGGTCTCGCCGTGGCACTGTAGAAGGTTCTGTCCAGGAGGTGCAAGAGGAAAAAGAACCTGAAGCAGGCACCCCATTGGTCCAGGAAGAGAACAGTTTCCACCGTGCAGCCTGGGAACGGCTCCGAGATGGGCGTGGAGTGGAGCCTGAGGAGTTTGACAAAACCAGTCGATTCACTCCCCCTGCCTTCATCCGCCCCACCCGGAAGCTGGATGATGACAAGCCTCCAGATATCTGCTTGGAGCCTAGAGAGCCTGTAAGTGTCCAGGTTGGGCCAGATCCAACAGTGTTAGTCTTTTTGAGGATCAAGAAACAGTACAGGGAGACCTGGGCATGGTTGAAATGAGGCTCAAAACCAGAAAGATGGAGCTGAGCCCAGATTACGTTGGATTTGTCTTAGTGAAAGACTTGGGACAGTAGGTAGTGAGAATCTTCTACCAACTCTCCCATCCACAGGTTCTCAGTCATGGGTAGTAATAACCCTCCAGAATGCATTTGGAAATTTGGGAAGGGAAATTTGGGGAGGTCACAGTGCCTGGGAGTTCCTACTATGTTTGATGCCAAGAAAACCAATGATAAATTTCTTTCAGTGCCTGGGGAAAACACTTACAACAAATTGCTCTTCCTAAAATTCCCATTAGCATTTTTGTTCAGAAATATGGTCACAAAAGCCTGAGCAGCTAGAAGAGCCTCCTGTCACCTTAATGCTGGCTTCAGTTGGAACTGTTCCTCTAGGTTGCTTCAGAGATTCTCAGCCCTAGAGAGGTAGCTCTGTGCTTAGAAGCCATAGGATCTTGCTGCCTCCACCTTCACATCCCTGCCATATACCTGTTTACTCCCACCATCTTTCACATACCAGCTTACTCCTGCCATCTTTCCCAGGTTGTCAACGATGAAATGTGTGACATCTGTGAGGTCTGGACAGCTGAGAGCCTCTTCCCATGCAGGATCTGTACCAGGGTTTTCCATGATGGCTGCCTGCGCCGCATGGGCTACATCCAAGGAGACAGTTCAGCGGAAGTGATCGAGATGGCCCACACGGAAACAGGCTGGAGCTGCCACTACTGTGTGAGCTTGGACTACAGGGACAGTGGGCTGCAGAAAAGACAGAAGACTTGGCACTCTTTCTGGAGGGCCAGTGTTAGCACACTTGTTTCTAGGCAGTGACCTAAGGGGTTTTCTAAGTACTTACAAAGATCTTAGAGCTAGGATAGGATTGCTCAATTCTGTACTATTGATATTTGTGGTTAGACAATTCTTTGGTATGAGGATACATTGTAGGGTATTTAGCTGCGTCTCTAGCCTCATCTGCCAGTATCTCAAGTTGTGATAATCAGAAATGTGTCTAGACATTACTAGATATAGCTTGGATAGAGCAAAATCATCCCCAGTGGAGAGCCACAGAGCTGGCAGGAGCTGGTTAAAATGGTCCTGAGTAAGCAAAAGTAACTTTACTTAAAATTTTCCTGATTGTCTGTAGTTGTCATGTATTGGTACTCTAGTTGTCCTTTATTGAAAACCCAACCAGCCGTCTTTCAGTAGGAATACATTCTATCACTCCAATAGGAATAGATTTTACCATCCTATCATTCAGTCCTGGATCCCCTGACTCTTGGGCTGGGGCTATAACTCAGTGTGGCACACTGCTTGTCTGGTAAGCACAAGGTCCTGAGTTCAACATGTACCAAAAAAAAGTCTGCCTTCTGATTCTTAGAAGCATTTGTTCATCTCTGAAGTGATCACTATGTGACTTAAATGATAAAGCACTACTGTGTCCAAACTTTGCAAATTATTTATAAATGCCTTCCATCTTTTAATGAACCTAAGATTTTCATTGAAAGTAGATTCTTGTCTATCTCTTACCATACCTGAATAGATTCAAGTCTTTGCTTCTTGATATTTTGTCCTTCAGATTCATTATTCTCTGATTTCCAAATAAAAAGGATCTGATAATTGCCCTCTTTTCCCTACTGCCTAGAAAAAAGCAAAGCCATGTTCCCTTGTCTTTCTCTGTCTTGTCCTTAAAATGAAGTACAGAACAATTAAATTTTAGCTACTTAAACATCTTTCCCTTACTGTTTGTTACAGCAGAACCTGCTCTACAAACAGCCTTCCTAGTATCACCCCTCAGAATGCCAGCCTTTTCAACTCTGCTTGCTGCCCTTTCCTGCCAATGTGGGACTGGGTTGAAGGTGTCTCCTTTCTATCTCCCAGGAATGCACTGCTCCCTTCCCAGCTTCTGTCATGGTCTTATGGTCACTACTGCACTACTGCCACAGTCTACCAGGCTTTTTAACAAAGGCTTTTTCTAAGTTCACTCCCTTTTTTTCATCCCTTTCACACACAGGCTTCTTAAGAGAACCTCATTATCTCCTGTGGCTTCATAGCCACCTATAATCTGATGTCTGCATCTATCATTCTGCTGAATTGGCTTTTCCTAAGGTCACCAGTGATCTCCTAGTTGTTAAGTCCAATGATTCTCTCTAAAGTATGTTATTTGATTTTCTGAAGCACTTAGCAGTTTTTTACTTCCCATTTCTCTTAGGGTTTGAGTATTTTTGTGTGAATTACTACACAAAATACTAGAAACTAGAGAAAATACAAAATCACACCCACACTTGTATTATCATTTAGCCTGACATACATTATGCAGCTTTCTCTTTCTGTAGATATCCAGTACACTCTTCTCTACTGACATTCCTTAAGCCTCTCTGGCCATTCTTCCTCAGTGTTTTTAATCTTTTGTCTTAGTCGTAAATCCTGGTGCTTCTCAGGGTTCTGTTGTTCATAAGCTTCTCACTGTATACTCTCTTTGGATGGCTTCACCCTACAGCCACTATCTAAACATCAATGACTTCCACATCAGACTTAAATTTCCTGTCTCTGAGCCTTACCCATCTGATGTCTCAGTTACTTCATGCTCAGCTTGCCCCTAAATGAACTCATCTTTGTCTCTAAACCTATTCTTCGTCTACCCCTCATGTCTGTGGATTGTAATACCATCCCCTAGATCCAAGTCCCAGCTCATTTCTCACCCTCATCACTCACAGCCTGTAAGTCAGCCCTGTCTTCTCACTCTCTTCCTTTCCTAATGATGGAACCTAGGGCCTTCACACTGAGCTGTATCCCCAGGCCTTTTTATTTTTTAAGACAGTCTTGCTAAGTCACCAAGTTGCCCATGTGGGCTTTGAACTTGTTAGCCTCCTGCCTCAGTCTCCCAGTATGCTGGGATTACAATCGTGTGTCTCTGTTCTCACATCAGAATCAGCCTTTCTTTTGTCATCTGCATGGTGAAGCAGCCACCTAACTACTCTCCATTCCTGCAGATTTTGTCACTGTAATTCAGTTTTTCATAGCAGTCAAGTCTGACCAAGGTACTCTCCACTTAAAAGCCCATTGGTGCTTGCCCTTTACTCTCAGAATAAAGGTCTTTGTTGAAGAGCTCAATCAAGGACGTTTCCAGTGCTTCACAGACTACCTACCTCTTTTATCATTTCTCCCCATAATTTCTATACACATTCACACATGCTCTACACTCTAACCACACTAAATATCTCGCAGTGTTGCATACAAAACATTGTGATGCCAAGCATACACGAGGCTTTCAATAAGCTTATTTAAAGGATGTTTTGAGTTCTTTTTAAAGTGAATATTCATAAAATACCTGCTTGTGTTCTTGGCCAGTATTTTGATGAAAAGACTTGACCTATTAGAATCTTTGATAGAGACTGCATTAATACTATTGAAATAATTTACCAGTGCTTCTTTGGAATTAAAATGTCTATTATACCAAAAAAAAAAAAATCATTTGGCTTTTGGATGTCATCTCTTTCAAAACCATTCTGCAGTCATTTAGAACAGTATAATCCATTGGGAAAAGAACTAGAATTAATTTTTTATCTAAAATACTCTTGGGCATAGCCTAACAGAAGGAAGACACATAAAATGTATAAAGATGGAGCTGCTTTGGTTGCCGGAGAGAGACAGTCCTGCCCACTTACTACCTACTGTCTTATCCTCTACAGCAGCTTTCTAAGGCATTCCCAAGAATTTGTTCATTATCTCAGAGGATAATTTGAAAGCCAGTTGCACTTTGTTGTTTTATTTTGAGTTTTTTGCTGTTCAGGAGACTGAACCCAGGACCTTTGAACTGAACCACATCGCTAGGCCCTTTTTATAAAAACAGGGCTGTACTAAATTGCTCAGGCTGGGCTCATATTTTCAATCCTTTGCTTCAAACTCCCAGAATACTACATTACAGGAGTGCCACCACACCCTGAAAAAAAAACAAACAAACAGTATCTTAGTAAAAGGGACTCAGTTAGAGTCAGTATGTTTGGATTCTGGGGAAGATTTTGGACCAAAGTTGAAGACTTCTGAGCAAGTCCTCCACCCTTTCTGGGGCCTCAGTCTCCTGGCTCTGAGTTGCAGGCTAGGATCAGATGATCTTGGAATTGCCATCCAGCTGAAACATTATTTCCATCCCTGCTGACCCAAGGCTCTCCTTTTTCTTACTAGCCTGTATGGCCATGATTCATCTTTTCTTTTTCTTTTTTTTTTTCAGGACAACCTCAACTTGCTGCTTACTGAGGAGGAAATGTACAGTCTCACAGAGACCTTTCAGCGGTGTAAGGTCATCCCTGGTAAGGCTAAATGGTACTGCCGAGAGGGAGAAGGGAAGGATTAACTATGAAAGGAATAAATCTGGGATTTAGGGTCTAGGGGGTAAATGGGAGCTTACTCCTGAGTTGTTGGCCAAAGGGGCACCCACCTAACCTCCATCATAGCCTGGAGGGTGGTGCACCAAATGTGCCCTGGGGTGAGCAGTTGTGTCCAAGGTGAAGAAAAATGGACATGGCCAGCAAGGCGTGCCTCCCGTAGATTGCTCCCTGACACTGGAGGACTTCGTGCGCTACCGCCACCAAGCAGCAAAGCGAGGAGACAGTAACAGAGCATTGAGTGATGAGCAAGAGGAACAGGCAGCTCGCCAGTTTGCAGCCCTAGACCCTGACCACCAAGGCCATGTAGAGTGGCCTGACTTCTTGTCCCATGAGTCCCTCCTCCTTCTGCAGCAGTTACGTCCTCAGGTGAGAGGCCACTGGGGTAAGTGTCCATGGCAAAGGGAGAAAGAGGCCCAAGAAGCATGCTGGGCAATTTGGGGAACAGGAAATAGTGTCTGAGAAGAAGCCAGTTATCAGGAATGGGTGAAGGTTCCATGTGGTGACAGCTGGTCAGTGACAAAACTAGCTGCCCACAGATGGCTGGTTTACACTGGACTGCCCTGAAGACAGTGCTATCAGAAAAGCTCTGGCAACTTCTAAGAGTGGTTGCAAAGATTACATCATACAAGTAAGGTTCTCTATGACTTGACATTTTATAAGCTATCTTTACCTCAAAGATTTTAACTTATCTCTTCTTCCTCAGAACTCTCTGTTGAGGCTTTTGACAGTCAAGGAGCGGGAACGAGCCCGAACTACCTTCCTGGCACGGGGCAGTGGGAACACCATCAGTGAAACAGAGTGTCGCCATGCTCAACACTCTTGGTTCTGCAAACACCTCCCAGAGGCTCCTTCCTGCAGTGTCAGGTTTGCTTCTTACTAGTCCAGCCTCCTTTCTCCTTTTTCCATGGTCCTTGGTGCAAAAGGAACCTCCCTGGTTCTGCCAACAGCCAGGAAAGGATCCTCCTGTGCATGAGGCAGAAGATATTGATTCCTTTGGCCAGACATGAGATGGCCTCTATTCTAAACCCTGTGTTTCCCCATGTCAGATAAGTCCAGGCAGTCATATCCAAAGCCATGGGTACACCATAGTGTGAGAGAGACCAGGACTTTCATATCCTACTCCTAACCACGTGGTCTTCTGTCTAGCAGCATCAGCCATGTAGGTCCTATAGCAGACAGCAGCCCAGCCAGCAGCAGCAACAAGAGTCAAGATAAGGCCCTGCTGCCTCCAGAGCAGGAGTCCAGGTAAGTGTACTCTCTTCTTAGGTGTCTATACTCTCTGCCCCCCTAAATCACATATAAGTAGGGATGAGTGTCAACCCACTGCCATCCCCAAAACAGCAAATGCCCACTTCAGAAAGCAGACTCCAAGTATACACCTCTACAGCCTTCTGATCTGCTATCTTGGTAATACAGCCAGCTACAATCATAACAGACGTAAACTGAGGCTTCCCTGAGTTGTTTTTGTTTTGTTTTGTTTTTATTTTCTTCCCTGAGTTTTGTCTAGCCCAAGAGATGCTGCCACTGGGATCAGATCTCATACGCCTTTAGGCTCTGCACTCAGCAACACGAATCTGTTCTTTACTTCTACTGCAGATCTGTGGACTGGCCTACCTTCCTGCAAGAGAATGTCATCTACATCTTGGCTGCTCGCCCCAACAGTGCAGCCATTCACCTGAAGCCCCCAGGATAGTGTGGAACAGAGAATCTTGGTTCAAGGACAGTGGCATCCTTTCCCTCCTTTCCTTTCTGCCTTTCCTCCACCAACCTCTGACACTGAGACTTATGGGGATGGGGCACTGCCAGTATCTTAATTTGTCATTAAGCATTATGGCACTGAAATCACCATTCTCCCCACAGCAGAGGCAGTAAGTGCACTGCCACAAGGAGAAGCCCTGAGAGCTGTGGCAGGGTCCCCTCCTAGACTAGCTCCTGCTCTCACATCAGAGGCCAAACTTGCCACCACAGTGCACATATGTGCATGTGCGCACACACGCCTAGCTCTCTATGCCCTTTAGAGGCCTGGTTCTTTTCAGTCAAAAAGATCCTTTTGTGAAGAAAAAAAGAAAAGAGGCATAGACAAGATGGTCTCTTCTCAACTCTTCTATTGCCCAGTTCTGATTTCCAGTAGACAACACACTGATGATTGATTCTTAAAAGGGAGGTATATATGACTTACATTCCCTACTGCAAATGCTCAGAGGCCCTTTCTGCCCACACTGAAAGCCTTTTCAGTGGTGAGCTGCTGTTATCCTGGGTATCTGCTATGTTCCTCAGGTGTGTGGGGATGGAAAAATAGTCAAAAATCACCACTGCAATTTATTTATTCCTCACCCATTATTTATTTAAAATTTTATTCCCTATAACAGAAAAAGAAGCTAGCTTATGAAATGTTGACCAACAAAGGGAAAGGCAACCTGTGCCAGAGACCCAGAATTCTAGGAACCTCTCAGCCAAGACCACAAGTCTTCAGTAAAGTAGTCACAATCCAGGGTGAATCTTCCTGGTCCCTGTTTTTTGGATGGTTGCTCATGACCCAAAGCCCAAACAACCTGAATGGAACAAATATGTTGGCAGGAGTTCCAGCCCTCTGTGCTAGACTACCAAGTCAACTACCACAGAGACTATTGAGGACAAGCTCTGTATGGAAGAAGAGAGGAGAGGACTTACATTTTTCCATCATTCCAGATCAACCACAAAACTAGGAAAGCACACCATTGTGTGGAGAATGAATCCTGCTTCCATAGCTCAAGATAGAGCACCTCTGTAAAGCTCTGAGAAAGGATTGCTTTCAGCCATAATGACAATAAGAGTACGAGACAACAGAGCTTATGAAGATCTGCATCTCAGCTCCCTCAAGCACAGGAGGTCCGAGTAAAGCCTTATAAAAGAACATTTCCCCTTCCCTCATCACTATGTGGCCTCAATTGCTGCTGCTTGTTGTTCACCATGTGTCCTTCCTCTCCATGCTAGGGCTTGGGGCAGACATGGGAGGACTATGGGGGCAAGCAAGGTACCACAGTGCCAAGCTTGGCCTGCGAGGACCCCCTTTCCAAGTTGTCATCGAGTTTGCAAGTAAGTATGTTATGAGTTAGCCCTAGCCCAGAGTCCAGGTTCTATATCTCTGTTTCCAGCTGCATGACTTGAGTACAAGCAGATATGATTACCAAGATTTATTCAAGAGGGAACTGAGCATAGTCACATAGAAGCTAATCTATCTCCTTCATTTGAGGTCTTGTACTTACAGAAGAAGAGTGCCTCTCAGAGAACAGTGAAGAGCTCCAACTAGGGGCTTCTTAACCGCCCTGTATAGTCTTTCTGTAAGAGTGGCATAGAGCAGGATGATCAGCTGCTCGGGATAAATTATTTAGGGCCAAAATGAAACAGGAGGCAATTGTAGGTTCATATGTATGATCCTGAACATTTCAAAACCCACAGCTTCTCTTTAGCCATATTCGCAGGACTGATGTATAGTCTAGTTTTTGAAAAAGAGGAAGAAATAAAGAAAACACAGTCTTGAGCCTAAGGACTGCATCTGAAGCAGCCAGGCCTGAGATTTTGCACAGAGAAGATTAAAACACATTAAACACAAGAGTTCTTCTTGGTTCCTATCCTGCCAAGTCATTAGTAGCTGTGGGCTGCTGGGTCTCAAAGACAAGAGTTTTTGAGTAAAGACAAGATCTAAGTTTTGAGAGCTGAACAGCTTTTTTTCTCCTGCTTCTTCAGTCACAAGGACTTGAAGGCCATCTTCTTGACCCTTAATCTTTCACAGATCAAGGCA
The DNA here is from genome assembly GCF_000260255.1 of Octodon degus. Classification (NCBI taxonomy): domain Eukaryota; kingdom Metazoa; phylum Chordata; class Mammalia; order Rodentia; family Octodontidae; genus Octodon; species Octodon degus. The sequence goes on along the minus strand of NW_004524621.1, from coordinate 11,667,181 downwards.
ATGTCTACCACTCTGGAAGTGCTGCTTCTAGCTCTCTATGGGTGAGTGATGAGAGTCCATCAGCCAGATCAGGCTGGCTGTTTCCCAGGGTCTGCAGAACAGTCTAAGATTCTTCCACAATGGGAACAGGCCCATTTAGGATCACTTTTCCCTATCTGAGGGCAGCAAGCTTCCTTGGTGGGGCCTCAGCTAACAAGGGCCCAGGGGATACTGTCCCTAGCAAATAATAAGAGTTCCAAGTCCACAGTAGTCCTAAAAAGCAGAAAAACACAAGGAGTCAGCCAGCCTCTTCTACGTAAGCATTTAGCTTTTTATCAAAGGGAGGATCTACTGCTCCCCAGTCCAGAGTTGCAAAGCCCCCAACCCAAACTACAGTGTCCTAATCCCTAAAGCTGTACTACCATATGTATAGTGATACCCAAACTTTCAACCCAGTGAGGCCCATTCCCTTTTCAAGCTTTTCCATCATTGTGACTGAAATTCTACCAAGTACAAAAATTAATGTCTGTCTGCCTTATTAATAAGGGTATGAAAGTATTTCAATGTTTTGTACTCTTGGCTACAGAAAATTGAGATCAGTGCTTTTTTTGAGATCCCAGACAGGAGAGGCTTGGGTTGTGTATGCTCCTCTGAAGGACCACTAACTCTAAGACTGTTTTCACCCTGAAGTCCTCCATGCTCAGATTTAAATAAAGGGCATCTAAATGACAATGTGGGGCTGCAGGGATAGATGGTCATTGAAGGAGTGGCTGTGGCCACACAATCTCCCCAGGTTTGCACCTGAGGGAGCTCTTTATTTTATTTTATTTTATTTTATTTTATTTTATTTTATTGAGAAATATCAATGAGACAATTTCAAAGCTAATTAATAGGACATTTTTCAATAATTAATACATTGTACATTGTTATCTTCTTAGTGGTAGGGACCTCTTCTTGACAGGACATTTGAGCAGTGACCCCTGTGGTATCCCAGGGAAGGTGTTTCCTCATTCCTGGTTACTGATTCAGTTCTCAAGTGCTGTTCCTTTGAGGAGAGATGCAGCAGAAGCCATGAATATGTTGCCTCTTCCTACAACCCAGACAATAGACAGAGGGCAAACACCCACCTTTCTGGCCCTGGTGCACTCTATGGAATGTAACCTGAACCTTGTCTAAGTGGCCAGGGCTTGAGGTTTCCCCATCTCTATCACCAGTATGAAAAGCACATAGACTGCCTGAGAAGAGGGCACCTTGCCAGGCAGTGAGCTCCAGGGCTGTGCCCATGCCTCTTAGCCCAAAGCACAACTTCAACCATTGCAAGCACCAAGGACTTAGAACAATGGTGCCAGGAAGTTCAAAAGCTAAAAAGAAGCTCAGCAAAACAACTAGGCCATAAATGACACCCCAGAGCCAAAAGTAACCTCTAGAGAAGCATGTCCCCTTCAAACCTGCAGAGTAAAGGCAGATACACAGTATGAAGTCATGTGTTGCTTAACAATGAGCATACATTCTGTGAACTGTATCTTAAGTGATTTTTTTGTAATATGAGTATCATAATGTGTATTTATATAAAACATGACTAGGTTATTTAATCTTATGGGGCCATTGTTAGTTGGAACATCATCATTATGCAGTGCATGACTCTCCTGTACTTGGCACTTAAAGGTTGATCAACCTTGATACTAGAACTTCAGGACATCCTTGAAGCATCTGTAACCTTCATCCCTATATATCCTTCCTATTTACAGGGCAACATAATTGCTACTTTCTCCTTGCCACTTAGTCTGAATTTGCTAAGATATCTCTGGGCCCCTGGCTGCAACCCAGACAACAGAGATCTTGAGTGGGCACTTTGAGTGCATCACGCCTGTTTCCAACAGCTCAACCCTGGAGTGGAGTGGGGCTGGGCATTTTCCCTGCTGTTGCTTTCCTGCTGTCCCTATTTTTGGCAGCCTTGAAAAGAAAAATGAATAGGTCACAGAATTTCCATTAGATGCAACCAGCACTTTAAAAAAGCTGCCTCCCTCTAGGCTGCCTGCCCCAGACACACAGAGGGTCTGGTCTCATCTGGGCTCAAAAGGAGCCGAATCACATTCCAATTTGCATAGCACTGGGTTGGCCTTTCTCTATCCATGGTGAGCAAAAGCCATTCCTCCAGCTGTTAAGGAATGGTCATGATCTGTCTCCCAAACACAGAAGGGGAGCTCTTGAGTGACAGTGGAGGATCCAACACCCTCAAATCCCTCATGCCCCTTCCATATACTTTTCAGCAGAAGCTAACTTGACAGTAAACTGAGGAGAGCATCCCCAAGCCCTGTCTTCTTGTCTACAGCTGCATGTTCCTCCCATTTCCTCAGCCTACATGACACTCCAAGATGAGCTCCCAGAGCACAGCAGAAACCATAATAAAGAGTGTGACACCTCTTCAGCTTTCTGCTTCCTTTTGTTTGGGGAAATTACCATTTATCTGTAACTTCCCATTGTTGGCCAGTTCTGGGCCTGAGGATGAGTGAGATAGGAGCCACAGTAGCCTCCAAGAGGAACATGATATCCAGTGGCTCTGTAGAGCTTCCTGGCCCTGACCTTCCCAAGAGTCAAGTGATGGGTGGGAGTCAGGGCACCAGATAGAAGTTACAAAGATCTGCACAGACAGGAAATGGGGAGGGGCTAAAGGGGAGAAGCATAGCTTTTTGAAATTAAGAGGAAATAAGGTCTCCCAACCTATCTGCTATATATTGTCCCTCTCCTCACCAAGGGCCAATTTCAGAGACTTCTCTTAGTTCTAGCCAAGCTACAAAATGGGGAAGAAGGGCTGGTAAGATGGCTCGGTGGTCTAAAGCACCTACTTAGAACAAAATGGGGAAGAAAATTGGCTGTTCTGATCTCTGGGATCTCCCTAGTTGGGGAGGTTCCTCCCATTTTACCACTTTTAATGTGAGAAGATAGAGTAGAGGAAACTCAAGTATAGAGAGGAACGAGGTCTCTGTAGCCCCCATTCATCCCTTTACCTGGTAAGAGCAGCCAGTTCCCACGTGCGAAGAATCTCTTCTATAAATGCGATTCTGGACTACCTCCAAAATCACAAGGGTCTCACATACACGTACCTGTTAACATAGTTGGCCACTTCTATGTACTGGAAAGTCCCAAGTGGTTCACATAAAGTAAGCGTCAAAAAAATCTTATAAAGAGTCTGGGGCTGGGGCTCAGCAACATGTCACCTAGCATGTACAAACAAGCTCCTGAGTTTGATCCTTAGCACCACAAAAAGCAGAGATTTGTACTGCAGATGGGGCACTCAGTCCCCTCTTTTCTATCCCTGGAAATAGACCTAATCAGGCTTCCAAGCCTATAGCCACATCAGAGATTTACCACATGTACAACTCTACTCATTCACTGTACTACCTTGTCTCACCCAAGTTTTTCCATAGGGGTGGGAGATCCATTAGATCCAGAGGAGCTTAGTGGCATCATACTGTCATCTCCTTTGTCTCCAGGAAATCTGAGCATCAAGGCAGAAAAAGGGGCATAAAAGCTGAGTCTCTGTGGAGCAGATCAAGTTTATGCCAACCCCAGTCCAGCAGTCCTGTCCGGCACCTTATTCCCTCCTACGAATGTGCATCCCACCAACTGTCATGTACAGTTGTCGTGTACTATGGTTGGTCAGAGCCTCACCTTCACACAAACCTCCACCCACCTGTCCTGCTCTGACTTCCTCTGAATCTGAAGAATCTCATTTCCCAAAAAGAAATAGTGGCTGCTAAATTTGCTAAACATGGAGCAGTGCTGTCTCTTCCACCATTTCCAACTATTGGTTAAAGTTTGACCTTTTGAATTTGTTTTGTTGTTTTTTATCTGTAAAAATCTGAAAAACTGCCCCTGTCCTATCTGCCTTCTGAGCTGGTAGTTGATTAAGGACGGAATGAGACTGGTAGGAGCAAAGAGCTACACCAGGTATGGTGTCAGGCCTGTAACCCCAGCACTCAGGCTGAGACAAGAGGGTTGCTGCTAGTCTGAGGCTAGCCTGTGTTACATACTGAGTTCAAGGCCAGCCAGAACAACATAGCAAGACCCTGTCTCAAAAAAAAGAAAAAAGAAAAAAGCAGACAGCTCAGTACACTGCAAGGTACTGAGTGAGGAGCAAGGATTTCTGCTCCATCTGAAACTGTGTATTCCACTGTCCCACAATATTCACCAGAGGTGGGGGTACTGCCAGTGGTCTCTGTCCACAGTGCTGAAGTCACAGCCAAGCCAGCAGGTTGGAGTCTTTGTCCCACCTTTAAGTAAACATCAAGTGCAGAAATTTTCAAACTTAGAGATTGCCATCAAATTCAAAAGTTATCAAAATATTTTTTGTTTATTTCATGTATCTTTGGTTTTTCAAAATCCATAACAGATGCAGATGGGCAAAAGGTGATTTAGTAGTTCAGGAAAAAAAAAGCATGAAGTCTTAACTTGCTGTGAATGAACTGCATGAGGTAACCACCAAAAACTGAATTGATACAATCTGAGGCTATGTGGAAAGAAGTTCAGAGTCAGAGAAGGGAGGCAGGCTGGCTCATTCATACACTGCAAAAGCACTCCTGGAAGATGTTAATCAGAGCCAGACACCACAAACTGAAACCTGTAAAGAAGAATGTGGTCCTAGTAGCTGGGATCAAGGCAGAGGAGCACCCTATGAAAGGATGCATCCTGGAGAAGGACAGATACAAGGACTGCAGAGTGCAGGCATGTGGCCCATGGGGCTGATGAGGTTGAGGTGGTCTCCAGGAGAGCTAAGACAAAAGGTGTACAATATGGAAGGGTATGTTTCTCCCCAACAGGATCAAAGGACAGTTGTATACAAAGGATGGCAGTGAATCTGTATAAATATATGACAGAAACGTTGTGCTCAGAGGAAAATACTTTACTGGGTTCTAAGTCCTCTTGAATCTTAAAATGCTAGTCAATACATGCCTTCTGGCACATGCCAAACCTGAACCCTGGATGAACTGGAAGAAGTCTGATAACTATAAGGACTACATCACCCTAATGTTTTGGCATCAAAAACCCGGGAACTTCACTTTCTTTAAATCACAGAAGAGCTCTGGAAGCTTTGTTCTGGAACCTGATGCTGCATGCCCTCTGCTGGTCTAGCACTGCCATCTCACCCCAAAGCAAGAAATAACCCCTTTAAGCCCGTATAGAACTGATTGTGTAGATTCAGAACATGCACAGAGACACTGGTACCAGGGAGTTAGATACAGACCAGTACCCACTGTACAGGATCATAACTGAATCTGAGTGAGTTCCAAGTGTCTGGTAACAAAATTAGGGTTTGGTCATGTGTAAGAGAAGAGCTTAGGCTGTGGATGGATTTGGGGAGCTGTCTTATTCAGGACTTCAGTGTAACCAAAGTCAGTGCCTCAGATTGATGCTGAAGTTGGAACTTGATGTAAGATCAAAGCCTAGGGCCAAGTGTCTGAAGGAAGTATAAATCAGGTGAAATGCTAAGAGTAACCACAGAAAGGAATTGGTAGGCATCCAAGTTAATAGATTCTCATAGAATCCAAGTAACGAGCACCTAATCACTGGAGAATTCATGCAGGGATATTGCCCAGGACTGAGGTATGAAGGATGGGAGACAGAATTAGAGGTCCCTTTTCAGAAAGTATATCCAAGTATCATAGTTTCAACTTCCTGTTAAAGACCCCTACCTTGTGTTACCACATAGATACAATTTAGGGATGGGAGAGGCCCAAGGTCCAGTCCTGTTGCTGAAGAACTGACAGCTGTGGGGGTAGTCTCTGCTCCCCCCAGGATTCTCTATTTCTACTGGCAACTGGGCCTGGCAGCCTCCCACACCCAGTTCTTAGCAACCATGGGAGCCCCTGGCAACTGCTGCCATGGTGACAAGACAGAAAACTGAGAACAGGAGGGGGACAGCACTTCCTCTGGTGGCTTTGAGATGTGTGCAAGTTAGGATGCTACCCCTCCCATACACAGTCTAGGAGGGAACATGTGCTCTTGTCTAAACACCTCCTCACTGGCAACCACCCATGCCCCTGCCCACAAGTTCCGGTTCCCTCAGGGTGAGGAAATGAGGGACACCTAGGGTTATGACGTCTCTGTGGGGAGGGAGGGTAAGAGGGGGTGTTTGGGGCTGGCATGATCACAGATCTCTGCATTCACTGGCAGACATGGTATCAGTGTCTCAACAGCCACATACATCATCCACATTGTGTTATGCAGACACATGCTTACACATTTAATCACATCTGTACACTGACACAAAATCATGTACTTATAATGAGTAACCAAACAAGCATACTACTACACAGTCAATTATACAGATACATTCTCAGTCACAAATTGAACTGCAAATACAACAATGCTAATAAGTCCCAATCCCAGATACAAAAAATTATAGATGCATTCACACACCCAGATATCTGTGAACACAATGTAATAGTTAATTTAGTTGAGCTTTAACTGTGTGCCAAGCTCAGAATTAATCACATTCCATGTGTTACCTTAATTAACCCTCCCAAAAGCCCTGTAAGGTACTGCTTTGGCCTCTGCATTTATCATTTATAAAAGACAAAATGAGACACAAGGATGGCATGTAGCCTCATAGTGTTGCCAGTCTGACTCTCTTCTCATAGTCTGTACCATACTGTGTGCCCTGGTTCCTAGACACACACCCACTGCCAGAACAGCGAGACAGCAGGCAGCAGCTGTGGTTCAGAAACACAAGTCTGAGCCACCAGCACCTTGAGGGCACAACCCTGCCTATCTGTGGGCTCAAGCCTACACTGTGGCATTAGCAGGGACCAGGTAAGAGTTGGTGACTAAACCCTGCCTCCATGTTGGCACAGGCAAGGCTGGGGGAGGCAAGAGACAGAAGTGGAAAAGGAAGAGGCAGAGCCACCCACAACCCGGGCCCCCACGACTCATGGAGCAGGGGAGTGAGAATCCCTAGATCTGATCAGCCAGCACCAGTCCTAGGCTCCCTCATGCCACCCTACCCATGTCCACATCACTCTCTATCCCTTCCCCTCCTCTTTCTTCCTCAACCCATCAGCTCTGTCCCTGCAGTTTTCTGTTCATGCCATCTTCCTTTTGTACTATTCCCCATCCCATCCCCTCTTCACCCCTTCGTTTTCTCCCCTCTCTTTCCTGCTCACCTTCTCCCCTCCTCCATTTCTCCCTTATCCCCCATATGGATCAAGGCATCCCCACCTTCCCTCTAACTGCATTTCTCCATCCTCTTCTCACCCTAATTCCTTTTCTGATTTTAAACTCACACTCCTTTATCCAGTGGTGAGAGTGCCCTATGGAGAGCACCCGAAACAAAGCAGCTAATGAAGAATACACAGAAATACCCAGGGCTCCCGGGCCTCTCTCCTGCTCTATTCTGTGGCTTAGGTATTCCAAGCTTCAGTTTCCAGTTTGCATGGCCTCACAGGTGTCTAAACTCTGTCTCTAAGAAACAGCAAAGGAAAAGGTGGGAATTTCTTATAGGTCCTTCCTTTGTCACAGAACTCCCTCTCCCTCTTCACCCCCAGATTACCCCCTCCCCACCCCCGCTCCCTGGAGCACAGATGGGCCTGGGAGACAGTAACGTGGGCGCCAGGCTCAGTGTCTGCTGGTGCGGCGGCTTCCGCTGGCGACCGCCTCCGCAGCCCCGCCTGCTCTGAGCATCGGGGACACTGGGGCTGAGATTTAATTATTTAAGGGGGGGGGGACTGAGATGAGAGAGTCTGAGGGTGTTTAGAAAGGAGAGCATGCGGAGATGTGATGAAAGTTTAAAAGGGGAGCTATAATAGAGGAGACCAAAGATGCACAGGATAAAGAATAGGACAAGATTTTAAAGAGCGGAAAAAAAAGAAAGAAAGAAATAGGACAGAAGATGGGGGTGGAGGAACAGAAGATCACAGTGGGGAAGAGGGGGGTAATATTCAGGAACTCCAGTGGAGGTAAAATGAAAGGTTGGTTATGAGGGGCTTTAAATTAGGAGCTATGAGAATTGATGAGAAGGCTCTGATTGTGAGTGAGTCAGGATGAGGTTGGAAAGGAGCTTGGAAAGAGAATTATGGAGGTGCCACTCCCGGGAAAAGCCATCAGGTTACAGGCAAAGGAGGAACAGAAAGCCACTTAAACAAACTATGTCTATTCGGGTCTGTTCTGAGATTAAATTTGGCGATGTCAGGTCAACCCTAGAGCAAGGTACAGTAAAGCTAAATCAGGTCGAGTCGAGGTTAGTTCACAATTCAACGGAAGTCCGCTAAGAAGGGGTGATCTGTTGGCTCTGGCCCAGAGACTACATCTCCCAGAGTGCACTATTTCTCGCTCTCTCTTAAATGAAGAAAGAATGCCCCATGTCACTACTAACTGGTGGGCGCAATTTTCCTTTAAGGCTGTCTTTGACGTTGCACGAGTTCCAGAAGGTTCTTCCGGGATTCGAGAAGTGACCAGTCCGTCAAACCGGAGATTGGACTAATACAGTTGCCACCGCCGCCCCACCACCACCACCACCGCCCGCCCGCCCTCTCAGGTCCGAGTCTCACAGATAGACCAATAAAATCAAAGGGCGCAAGGAGTTGCCACCCTCTGTCCCTTTCACCAATGACGCGACGAGATGGAGAAGAGGCGTGGTTGACTGATCCCAGAAGGCACCAATCAGACCCACACCAATCACTGCCCGGAATGTGTGCGCGTGTGGCCGGGTGACCGGGGCGGAGAAGGGGCGGCTATCACCGAGCCGCTCTTTGATAAATAGCCAATCACAGACGAGAGTGAGCTGAGTGACGAGCCAACGGCGCAATGGGCGGTGCAGAGGCGGAGCCGTGGGGGCGGGCTCCCTGTCCCGCTGTCTGCGGCCGGCGGGCAGGCGACTCCTGTCCCGAGTGGAGGCGGAGGAGCCAGAGCCGGGGGAGGGGGCAGCGGCTATCTGACGGACCGCGGCGGGGCCCGCAGCTCCTCACCGGTGAGGGTGCCGAGCCGGACTCGGGGGTCTCGGGAGCAGGGTGTCGCGAAGCCAGGGGTCTCGGTGTCCAAGGGCGGGGGTGGGGGGGTTGGGACACAGAGGACCCATCGGGTATTCTGCTGTAGGGATGAGGGACTGGGGACTCGGGGTCTACGAGGTGCTCGATGTCTGCGACCCAGTCTTGGGGCTCACTGAGGACAGTCAGCGTCTGAGCGTCGGGGAGGGTCCGGTGGGTTTGGGTTCTGCCAAGAGGAGCCGCTTCTGAGCAGGCCAGCCTGCCAGCGAGGGTGACATCACCTACCCCCTCCCTCGCCCAAACCCCCTTCCCTGCTCTCCCGGCCGCGCCTTTTGTCCCGGCCAGGCTCTGCTCTGCCCCGCCCCTCTCCGCCCATCTGCGGGGGAGGAGACTCCCCGTTAGTGACTTCATTGAGTAGGTTCTTGGGGATTGGGCTTGGGTCCTCCCCATAGAGAGGCGAGAGGAGCTCACTGCCTCGCATCCCTCGCAGTCACACCACTCACAGGTACACACGCTGCCACTTACAAGCACACGCTGCCACTGCCAGCCTCAGTGTCACACTACCACACAGCCACTCACAATCCTCCAGACACTACTGCACCTGCAAGCAGGTGGCCCCTGGATCCTCTGCTTTCACTCTTGGCACCTGGGGACCAGGTCCCACTCCTGCGGCACCAAACAGGCCTTGCTGGGCAAGGGCTTCTGAGAATCTGAGGAGGTGGCTTCCAGAACTGCAGCTCTCCGAGCAGGCTCCGGTGGAGCGATCAGAGGTGAGGGGCTTGGCTGGGCATGTTTAAGCGCACAGTGCTCTCCTGCCCACCCCCAGCAGCACCCCCACTACAGGCTCGAGGAGCTTTCCGGAGCTTCCCACACTTCTGGGGAGAAGACTTCTTAGCCAGCTTGATGTTTAAAATTCAGCTGGAGCCCTTAAAACTTCGAGCGTGGACGCTGAATGGGTTTGTAAAGTTTCGGTAAGTCCCTCCTGAGAAGGGCACTCATTCTCATACAAAGTCAAACTCTCCCCATCAGCCACCCCCACCATTGCTGACTTGATTCTCCATCTCATCTTCATCTCATCCCCAATTACATGAGAGACTTCCCTTCCCATCCACACGTGTGAATGAATTGCACCTCTTATCATTCATCTCTCAATCTATTTTTCTTAATCATCACCTCCAGTGTTTCATATTCTCTCTAGTTCTCCCACTTGACCCATCAGTACCTCACTTTCCCCCTCAGCCATTTTCATTTGTTGGCTCTCAACTTCTCCATCAGTACTTCATTTTCCACATCACCCATTTCCCCTCCCAGTGCCCCAGCAGTCCCTCTTGCCATTTTTCCCCATTTTTTTATTCCTGTCACTAGTTAACATCCCCTGTCATTCTTCTCCATCAAAGGCAGTGCCATGCCATGGGGTTCCTTTGTCATTCCACCACGTGGCTTGCTTGCGGGTAGGGAGCGGGAGGGAGGGGCGTTGGAAAGGAGAAGGAAGAGGAGGCATGTCCTGAAACAGTTTGCCCTGTGTCTGTGGAGGCAAGAGAATGTGGGTCTAGAATAGCTAGCAGGTGGGTGCCAGGGAGGAAGCTGGCCGTGAGAAAGGGTAATGCGGGGACAACAAAAGGAGGGTGGGCGGATAGTGAGTGGTTCTACTTGCCCTCTGGCTAGAAGCTGCTAGTGTTCCATGGGACACCCGGTGGTGTACTAGGGTTCCTTCCCAGTCCCAGGGGAAAGAAGGTGTGGGCCAAGGCAGAGATGGCAGACCACCCCCAGCTCCCTCTCAGACAGCTTCTACTGCTGCTTCCGAAAATGGCTGCCCTCCTCCAGATGCTCTTTCTTCTCTGCCTCCCCCAACCCCAGCTCCCCCACAGACGTGACATGCTAGTGTGGGGAGATGGAGGAGTACCCGCCTATATGGTGCCTTCTCATCAGAATGAGGTGACTCCCAGCACCATGAGTCAAACCAGCCACCTGCAACAGTCCCTGTGGGGGCAGGACCCAGGGTCATCATCACTGCCTACCCGGGGCTTTGGCGGCTTCCCCTTCACCCAGTCATAGCCTTCATCCCTGCTAGGATACCCTGTACACCTCTCTAGTTTGAGGCAATCATAGCAGAAAAGCAGGATTTGGCTATGGCTGCCCGCCCAGGACATTGCTAGAAAGACTTTGGTTCTCCCAGCTTCGGCAGGGGTTGGCTGAGTCTCAAAGGGCTACAGAATGGCTTCTGGCCATTCCCCCAAATAACTCTAGACAGAGGAAAGCCCCCTTTTGTATCCTATCCTTACGGATGCACTGGGGGGGAGGGAAAGGGACCAGAGTGAGAGAATCAGAGCCTATGTTTTTTCTCCATGTATCATTTGCCCCAGCACCAGGGGTCATTAGGAGTGTGTGGGCTGGGTCAGGTCCTACACCACACATGGACAGGTGAGAGGGAGGGACTTTCAGGGAAGGTGTTTAGGAAATAGTGGGTAGTGTCCAGTTGTCTCCTAGCAGTTAGGGCTCCAAAAGGCCCTATTCCTGGGAAGCTTTTTTCCACTGAAGCTTAAGCAGTACAGACAAGTCTTCACACACAGCTTTGTGTATAGACATTAGGAAATGAGTAAAGGCAACTCTTGCCCTGATTGGGGGAAGGACAGTGTTACCCCCAGTTAATGAGGGCGTTGGAGCAGTAAAGGCTGTGAGTCACCATGATCTGAGTCACATGTGAGGCTTAGCATAGTCTAGGGAGCAGGGGCAGGGAGGCTTGGGGTCTCCAAAGGAAGGGAGGGCTCAGACATCCATACCCTGACTCAGCCTAGCTGGCCAGGACAGCTGGCTGAAGACCCAGGCCTGTGCCCGGTGCTAGGCACTGCCCCAGCTGCCCTCTGCCTGGGCACCATGCCTGAGGTGTGGCGTAGGAGTCATGATGTTCAGGTGACCTCAGCCAGTACATCGACCTTCTGCAGCTTTTGCGCGTGGGTCTGTCAGTCCACGACACTGCCACCTTCCCCAGAAGAAATCCTCAGTCTGGCCCCAAGAAGTGGGCTACAACCTTCAGCATCTTGCTGGGAAAACCCAGAAGCTGAGGAAGGAATCACAGAATCCTAGGATGTCAGATCTGGAAAAGATCATCTAGTCTAAAGCCTTCATTTTACAGATGGGGAGACAGAGCCCCACAGAACAGGCATGACTTGCTGACAGTGACATAGGGTATCATTTAGGTATTTTAGGATCATCAGGAACAGGCCTGGAGAGTCAAGAATAAGGGCACCAAGGATTGGCTGTGGGTTTCTTTCAGAAACAAGGAGACCAGCACCGGTCCAGTGGCTGTGATGGGAAAAGATTATTACAAGATTCTTGGGATCCCGTCAGGGGCCAATGAAGATGAGATCAAGAAAGCCTATCGGAAGATGGCCTTGAAGTACCACCCAGACAAAAACAAAGAACCCAACGCTGAGGAGAAGTTTAAGGAGATAGCAGAGGCCTATGATGTGCTGAGTGACCCTAAGAAACGAAGCCTGTATGACCAGTATGGGGAGGAAGGTAAGAGGGTGTACTGTAGTCCAGTCCTGGCCTGCCTTTGTCTGGAATCCTGGGTGAGCCAGTTCTTGCAGCAGGGGATGGAAGCTAAAGAGGGTGAGGGAGGCAAGCGTTCTTAGTGCAGACACTTGCGGGGAGGGGAGACCACTCACTGCTGAGCCTCAGTTTACTGTGGTTCTCCCCACCTCTCTCCCCTCTCACTTTTCAAGTTCTGGCTCTAGAGAGGTCTAAAGCCAGAGCCAGAGGCCTTCCCTTTTTACTTCCCAGCCTTATTAGTCCTGACTGAAGTCCCTGCTGCCCATTGGCTGATGGGAAAAGTTGGGGAGAGGAGCCTGTATGGCTTTCTGAGGACAGAACATTTACATTCATCAGCATAAAAGTCTGGCCCTTAGGCAACTAAGGATTAACCACCAGAGTTCTGAGTAGAAGTGGTTGTCTTCCCTCCCCTGCCTCTGCCCACTTCAGGCTAGCAGAACAGAGAAGGAGCTTTACCTCACCAAGGAAGTGGCAGGGGTCCAAGGCTGCAAGGGGAACTGCCCCTGGCATCTGACCCCCTCCCTGGGGCAGCTGGTGGCCAAGCACAGGTCGGGTGTCAGGAAAGGCCCAAATAAAGCCTCTGAGAGGGTGGCCCCTCCCCACACATCCCACGGGCATGATGTAGCTGCTAATTCTGGGCCTGCCCCTCAGGGCTGCCTGCCACCCGCCAGCCTCAGGCACCTGTCAGGCTATATTAAGAGACATTGTCACAGCTGAAGACTCTCCTTTCTGAGAGAACTGTCCTTCCTTCCCCAAAACATCCACCTTTCTTGTGTTCCTCTTTTCCCTCCCTGCTGTATCTTCCAAATGGAATGGGTTAATGGTATGTACTATGCCTGATACAAAACAGGGGCTCAAAAGATGTTCTTTTCCCCTTAGCCTTTGCTTTGTGTTCCACTATCCTACATACCCCAGTTTTTCCAACCTTCTCTTCTTTTCTGTTCCCTCTGTTCCCTGCTGTCCACTTCTGATACTTACCAACTCCCAGACTCACCAGGAACCTGCTGGAATCCCCAGCTTTATCCCCAGCATTTTCTCTCTGGGATAGAGGAGTGGGAGGGGTTCCGGTGGGAGAAGAGTAAGCCTCGTGGATACCTTGCCACCATGTGAGCAGTCTCAGAATTGCTCTCATCCTTCCCCTCAGTCTTGCCTTTGTGTAGGAAGAAGCAAGCACAGGAAGAGCTACCCTGAAATTTCACCCCTCCTAAGTGAAGGGTACCCCTTGGACTCTGGGCCTGGGCACTGGATTCAGATGTAGAACACATGCTATGAGGGCCCTTGATGCTTCACAGCCTTATCCAGACCTGCAGACTCTGGGGCGGGAGAAGCAACCTTGGAAATGGTTACATTTCTGTTTCTGTCCACCCTTCTTCCTCCTCAACAGCGAGAACAATTGTGTACATAGACGCTGTGTACAGTTCCAGCTTGGAACAAGTTGTTCCGGGTTTGAAAAGGTGGTGGTGGCAGTGCAGGAATCCCCACAGTGAGAATTACCCCCTCCTATCATTAGTCCAACCCCCCTCCCGCACTGAGCTCCCTCAAGCTTCCTGAACTCACTTGATAGTCACCCCCTCAGTAGGAGGAAATAACAGCCCCTAGGCCTTGGGGGAGGGATGCAGAGGCAGCTGCACAAGTCCCTGAACTGCTTACCACTTGGCCTCTCTAATGAAATCCAGATCTGCCTTCCTAGCCCCAAGAAATAACAGGCTAATTTAGGCTCAGGCTTCCACAGCCAATTGAAATTCTAGATAAAGGCCTTAAAGAGAAAGGGCCCCACCCCTGAATCTACAAATTCTAGATCAACTCCGAGTTAATCCCCTCCCCTTCCTACCCCCATTACCTCCATCACCACCACCACTACCCTTTGAAGGCAACATCCAGAAATCAGCTTCTCTTAGATAGGATCTGTTCCTGGCTCCAGAGAGAGCAGCTGAGGTCACCACCTGCATTGTGCCAACCCATTCACGCATGGTGTTTGCTCAACGTTAGGTGTGGGATGTAGGGCTTATGTTGTGTAGCACCATTCCCATTGTAGGCTCTGTGGATACAACATGTGAATGACACTCACTGGGGTTCTACAATGCTGTGTACAGCTTGTTGGAAAACCTTCTCTAGAAAAATATCTCGTTTTCTTCAAATTAATTAACTTTACTGCTTTTTAATTCTCATTCTGTTTGGGCAAGAGTCAGGGAAAGAAGAGGATTATTAGAAGCAAAATAAAAAGCAGAGTCCCCAGGCTGGGGAGATAGCTCAGCTGTCTAAGCACCTATTTGGTGAGCTCAAGGACCTCAGTTCAATTCTCAGTACCACATGCTGTGCCAGGCCCCAGAATGTCAGGCACCACGCTGGCCCAGGGGTAGTGGCATGCGCCTGTAATCCCAGTTTAGAGGAGGCTGAGGCAGGAGGAACACTACAAGTCGAACTGCATAGCAAGACCCTGTATCAACAAAATAATTATTTTTTTAAAAAAAGTGGGCTCCCTCCTGGGTTATATCCCATCTCACTTGGGAGAGGTCACTTACTATCCTTTATGTAGTAAAATCCTTTCTGGTTGTCTCTTGTCCTGTATGTTTTAGAAATGAGTAGACAGAGATTGGGGAGCCAGGTATGTCTTGTAATGTGACACCAGGTCAGTTATTCAAGGCTTTGTGAGATATATCTGGGCTGTATGTGGAAAAGATTAGGGGCCAGGGAGATGGCTCAATAGAGGGGCCAAGGAGATGGCTCAGTAGAATAAGCACTTGCCTGGCAAAAGCAAGGGTCTGAATTCAATCCCTGGTTCTGCCAAAAAAAAAAGATTACAGGACTGGAGGTCACCTCCCAGAAATCCCCTAGTCCTTGCTTTTCTAACTCTTTGGTAATCTGACCTCAACATCTACATTATGCTTAAATGTGTGATTAATTAAGAGTGGAAATTAATCTTGCCAGAGGCTTTTCTTACTCTGTTTGGCAACCTCCACAGGAATTAATGGTTGCCCACAAACCAAAAGATAGAGGGCAAGGGAAAGACACTGGGGCAGCTCCGGGATGGACCACACTGCCCCTAACTTCTCCTTCCTCTAGGCCTGAAGACTGGCGGTGGTTCATCAGGTGGCTCCAGTGGCTCCTTTCACTACACCTTTCATGGGGACCCTCACGCCACCTTTGCCTCCTTCTTTGGTGGCTCCAACCCCTTCGATATCTTCTTTGCCAGCAGCCGCTCCACTCGGCCCTTCAGTGGCTTTGACCCAGATGACATGGATGTGGATGAAGATGAGGACCCATTTGGTGCCTTTGGCCGCTTTGGCTTCAATGGGTTGAGTAGAGGTCCAAGGCGAGCCCCAGAACCACTGTACCCCCGGCGCAAAGTGCAGGACCCACCTGTGGTGCATGAGCTGCGAGTGTCCCTGGAGGAGATCTACCATGGCTCTACCAAGCGCATGAAGATCACAAGGCGGCGCCTCAACCCTGATGGGCGAACTGTGCGCACCGAGGACAAAATCTTGCACATCGTCATCAAGCGTGGCTGGAAGGAAGGCACCAAGATCACCTTCCCCAAAGAGGGCGACGCCACACCTGACAACATCCCTGCCGACATAGTCTTCGTGCTCAAGGACAAGCCCCATGCACACTTCCGCCGGGATGGCACCAATGTGCTCTACAGTGCCCTTATCAGCCTCAAGGAGGTGGGGCTTGCTCAAGGTGGTGTGGGTGGTGTGTATGTGACGTGTGTGTGTGTGTGTGTGTGTGTCTGTGTGTGTGTGTGTATGTTGGGGTGGCAGTGATGGGAAACATTCTCTTCCTTCCTGGCACTCTTTCCCCATTTCAAAGGTTTTCCTCCCTTCCCACTCTGTCCAGCCTTTTCCTCACTCTCTGCCTCTTTTTCCCCAGGCACTGTGTGGCTGCACCGTGAACATTCCCACCATTGATGGCCGAGTGATCCCTTTGCCCTGCAATGATGTCATCAAGCCAGGCACCGTGAAGAGACTCCGTGGGGAGGGCCTTCCCTTTCCCAAGGTCCCCACTCAGCGGGGAGACCTCATTGTGGAGTTCAAAGTTCGCTTCCCAGATAGATTAACACCACAGACTCGACAGATCCTTAAGCAGCACCTACCCTGTTCCTAGGTTCTGCCCCAGCTAGTCCAGAGTCTACCACAGCAATACCCCCACACTCAACCCATCCAGTGTGCACCCAGCTTGTCATCCACTGAACACTGGCAACTTTTTCTAAAATGCAAAAAAAAAAAAAAAAAGCCACTGGCTTTCAGGATAATGTTCCTGTCCCTGACCCTTTTCAAAGCTGGGCTGCTTTGGGGAATGGGAGGGAGGTGGGGAGAGCTAGCCCAGGCCAGGGGTGAATTTTCATGTCACTAGCTTTGAATCCAGTTTCCACTCCAGTGGCTGGGGAGTGACTTGAGTGCTACTTGAAGATATAGATCCCTTGTCTATGCCTGTAAATAGCATGTCCTCCTCATCATCATCCTTGCTGATACCTTTCCTCTCCCTTCCCTTTTGTTTCCTCCTGATTGGGGGAGGAAGAGGATATTAAGGACACTGGCCTCCAAGCCCCACCCCAGGTCCACAGTGTCCAAGGTTATCGCACACATATCCATGCACATGGAGCACTCATCTAGAGCTGTGTGTGCCTCTCCAGGAGACGGGAGAGGTGAGGAAACATGAAGGCAGTCTGCAACCCTCGAACAGGGCCACTGAGCACGAGACACTTTTCACTTGGGGGAGAGAGATGAACTGACCCTCAGCAGTCTCCCTATCAGCTGCCCAGCCTACACCCAACAGTCGGAGGGTCTGCCTTCCCTGCTGCTCTGAGGAATATTTGAGGGTGAGCAAAGGAGGAAGGGCCTGAGGTACGAAGGCTGAGGAGGGTCAGGGCCCATCTCCTAGAGTGCATCAAGAAGGGAAAGGGCTTTGGGGTCAGGTGGCAGCTATTCCCCAACAAGAGATTCAGGGTCACAGGTTTCTCCCCACACTGAACTCAGGGCCTAGCCACCCCAAACTTCCAAGTCCCACTTTTGTGATATGTGAAGCTACTTATTTCTTACCCTTCTTGGAGGCTGTGTGGGGAATTTCCATCCCTTTTATGCCTGCGTGACCCCACCCCACTCCCCCAGTTGTATAAAAGTCAATAGTGAAGGAGCTGGGAGAAGACTGCTTCAGCTGGTCCTGGGGTGGGGTCTTTAGGTTTTCTCACTTTGACAAGCCCCTGAATGTTTTTATAGTAGGTTTTTTTTGTATTTTTTGTAATGACAGTATTATGAAAAATAAAGTATTTTAAAAATACAGCATCTGAGCAGAAGCAGTGAAGCCGGAGTGTATGAGACATTGTGTGAGTACTGCTCTCAGCTTTCTTGGGGCCCTGGTCACCTGCACGAAGCCAAGCAGACCCTGAAGAACAAGCAGAAGCTGCTTTCAAGTTCAGACTCTTGGGATTCCAAAATGACTCAAATACAACAAAGACAGGAGACACCATTCATCTATTAGAATAAATGGCCATTTGGAAGAAAAAATACCCCTGGTCCTGACAGAGACCATCCCCTTCAGAAAATGTGTCACCATGAGATCTACTGGAATAGATTTTCCTTTTCTGTCTAAAATATCTCTTTGAGTTACAGACATTTTCCTCCTAGAAGAGGAATTTTCTTTCTTTCTTTTTTCTTTTTCTTTCTTTTTTCTCTCCTGACTGAAAAAATATATCCCCAAGGACCAGGTTTGGGCAGTAGAAAGGGCAACTAGAAGCTGCCAACATCTTTGGCCCAAACTAGTGGGGTGTAAATGGAGACCTGAGCTCCCAGGAGACAATGAGCACACTTTTCTGGGGATGTCTGCCCTAGAATCTGACTTGCTTGCCCCTGTTGAGACAAGTCCACCCCTCCGCCAAGATCCCTTGGGAAGTGACTCATCATGACATGTCCATCCTTTCCCTTGGGCCCAGCTGGGAGGAGCCCTGGGGTCACACACTGCCCTCTCCCACCTCTGCCTGGGCCAGGACTTACTCCTGGACTGAATTTCCTCTGGGCATGACAGCTGCATCTCCAGGAGGAGGCCAAGCATGACAGGCATGCCCTGCTGAGCTCAGTGTCCTCAAGACAGTGGTCACTGACTGTGCTTCACAGCAGATCTTCCTGCTTTGCTTTTCATCCCAGGACAGAGACGCTAAAAACATTCTTGTATCAGTGAGATGGCAGACTAAGCACCTGCCTAGGCAAGTGCAGGGACCAGAGGTCAATCCCTGGTACCATATGCCACACCAACCTCACTGTCCGGCCCACTGAGTGTGACCAAGTCCAGGCATGGTGCACACTCCTATAATTCCTGGGGAGGCTGAAAACAGGAGAATCAGTATGAGCTCCATCTGTGTAAGATCCCGCAGACCCTGTATTAAAATACATAAGAAACTAAGTAATAATAATAATAAAATAAATGTAATACATCACATAAACAGAAGCAAAATCAAAAACCATATGATCATAATGATAGACACAGATAAGACTTCTGACAAAATCCACCATAACCTTAATTATTAAAATCCCTGAAGAAAATAGATATGCAACGTAAAGAGAGAAAGGAAAGAAGTTAGGAAATACGGTAGGAGCAAAACCATACATTTACATAAACAAAATGGTTAAGGCAATGGTCCTAAGAACATCCATCAGGTTTTTGAAAATAGTAGTTAATGGATAGAATTCTTACCCTGACTAACTCTATAGGCTGATATCTGTGAACTAAGCAACTACATTGTGCACAGCAATGTGTAATGCTAAAACCGTGCTTAAAAATACCTGTCATTTTGGTCTTCTAAATGCATATTGCTTCTAATGTCACATCTGTTACTGCTATACTCTCTTTAAAATAAATGTATGCTAAAAAAAAAAAGAGGTAATAATAAATGAAGGACCAGAAAAACAAAATGTAGCAGGATTGTACTGCTATAATGTTGAATATGGTTTGATTTCTAAATATCTGTGTAAAAAATGTGTAATTGTTTTTAACATTCTGTAGGGATTTAAATTTTGGAACATCCATGGTTGCTGGAAAATAGCAGTTCCATTTTATGTCTAAGCTATGTGATATTCAGAGTGATGTTAAACTTAACTGCCTCTGTTATAGGATAATAATATCAGTAAGCTTCTCTTCTGGATGTTTAACAACTAAAGTTTGCAGACCAAAAATTAGACAGATTGATGGGCTAAAAAGATAGCCAACATTTTGGCCCTAGCCCTTCAAGGTCAGTGAGGACTCAGGACACAAGAGAACCTCTGCTGTGACAGCCTGTAACTCAGGGGTGTCCCAAATTTTCTGACCAAGGAGATTGTGGGGCCACAGAAGAAAATGATTGACAATACATTGTGCCTAAGGAGAGTCACCTAGAGAGAAAAAATTCTCTCAGGCTTTCACAGAGAGCAAATTGGTCAAGCAATGGCCATGACTCATCCAGATGGCTGACACTAACAAAAGATCTACAAGGTGCTGTACATGGTTTCAGGGTAAACCCTGAGGGGATTTGACTGAATATAGGTCTTGCTTTATCTTGGTCTTAACCATCCAACAGAAAAGTGTAACCATCATGTATAAAAAGTAAACCTATATTAATATGCTGAGCTCTAAAAGGCTCAATTCAACAATTTCAGACAATTGTCAGTTGTGCTGATAACTCACTACTATTACGGACTATTGGACTATATTGGGTTATTTTGCTGAATTCAAGTAGCTACAATATTTGGACTGGAATAAAGTATTAAAAGACCCTTTAAAGACTTCTCCAAATACAGCTTCTCTAACAGTAATGGAACACCTATCTCTGACCAAAAAAAAAGGAGGATATAAATAAAGTACTATTTTGTAGTGAATATATATATATTCCAGCCTGTTCTCCTCTCCCTGTAGCAGCTTGTGCTAGGGGGCGATCTCGAAAAAATCTTAACTAATAAACACTCAGACAAAGGTCTGCTCTCTAGAATTTATAAAGAATTAAAGAAAAAAAAAGAATTAAAGAACATTAGGACACCTAAATTTAAAGATCCAATCCAGAAATGGGTATCCGAGATGAACACACACTTCTCAGAGGACGAAATTAAAGAAGCGAATAAATACATTAAAAAATGCTCCACATCACTAGCCAGTACATGAAATGCAAATTAAAACAATACTGAGATACCATCTCACCCCAGAAGGAATGGCTATCATAAAGAAATCAACCAACAACAAATGTTGGAGAGGCTGTGGGGAAAAGGGAACCATTCTCCACTGTTGCTGGGAATGTAGACTGGTGCAATCATTATGGAATTACTGTGTATTTCCATGTTCTTTCTCTCAAACTATTTTAAATGAATTAAATGTTTCGTGTGGTTTATTTATCTGTTTTTCAATTTTGAAACTCTCAGCTGGCACAGGGGCATCCACCTGAGGCCCAACTACACAGGAGAACCGCTTGAGGAGCAAAAGCTTGAGGTCACCCTGAGAAATACAGAAATATGAAAGGAAGAAAAATAGAGGGAAGGAACCAGGGAGATGACTCAGCAGAATAAGCACTTCCCTGGCAAGTGCAAGGGCCTGAGTTCAATCCCCGGTTCTGCCAAAAAAAAAAAAAAGAAAGAAACTTAAGTTTTGGCATTTATCTAGTTAAATGTGATGAATCAAATACACTTGTTTATCTCCCTTCCCAAACTCCATTAAATATGGAAGAGAAGATAAATGACTGACAATGTCAAAAATAAAAAGAATCAATCAGACCTATCATCAGGGCCAGACAGCTCAGTGGCTTAAAGCGCCTGCTTAGGCTGACACAGTGACCAGGGTTCAATCCCCACTGTGCCGTGCTGGCCCTGTCCCCAGGGCATGCTGAGACAGCGACTGAACCTGGGAGTGGTGCTGCATACTTGTAATTCCGGCACTTAGGAGGCTGAAAGCAGGAGGAGTCTGATCTGCGTAGTGAGACCCTGTAGACCCTGTACTAAACACATTTAAAAAAAAAAAAAAAAAAAGATACATCAACAAACTTCTGACAAACAGAAATCAAATGGAGATGTAATAAATGTTTTAGCAAAGCAGAAGCAGCTGGTAGCAGAAAAAGCTACAGTGAACCAGTTCCCCACAACCTTCAACAGATCAAGAAAATGAGGTCATGGTTTGAACCAAGGGATTGACAATGAGTATTTGACGCTATCTGACCATATGATAAACTGGCTGAGAGCCTGTAGATATTGAGAAAGCCAGACAATAAGAAAATAATTGAGTACTGAAAAAGCAAAACTTTGTACTAAAAATGAAATATAATTTGTGTACACTGACACAACAGTAAAAAAAATAGCCTATGGGGGCCGGGGAGATAACTCAGTAGAATAAGCGCTTCCTTGGCAAGCACAAAGGCCTGAGTTCAATCCCTGGTTCTGAAAAAAAAAAACAATAGCCTATGGAATGTAAACACTAAACACAAACTAACCAAATATCATAACAAAAATTCTATTTGAAATATGGAACAAAAAAATGGAAAAAAATAGTGCAAGCCAAATCTTTATCTTCTGTAGAAAAATATATAGAAATCAATGTTTAATGTTTAAAATAAATGAATCAAGAATGATTAAGCTGGGTTTGGGAGTGCACACCTGTAATTCCAGCATTTTGGAGGCCGAACAGAAGGATCATAAGCCCAGCCTGGATAACTTCACAATTTAGCAAGATCATGTTCAAAATAAAAAATATACAGGTATGGTGGTGCACACGTGTAACCCCAGGACTCTGGAGGCTGAGGCAGGAGGGTCATCATGAGTTCAAGTCCAGGTAGACTACACGGTGAGATCAAAGCCAACCTGCACTACAAAGCAAAATCCTGTTTCAAAAAAAAAAAAAAAAATTTTAATTAAAAAATAAATAAATAAAATGCAGTGAG
The DNA here is from genome assembly GCF_000260255.1 of Octodon degus. Taxonomy (NCBI): domain Eukaryota; kingdom Metazoa; phylum Chordata; class Mammalia; order Rodentia; family Octodontidae; genus Octodon; species Octodon degus. The sequence continues at coordinate 11,644,786 of NW_004524621.1, read as the reverse complement.
GATGTAGCATAATTAGAAGGCTCTGAGCTTAATTCTAAGTACCAAAACAAATAAGAAAAACACATTATTTGAAAATTTAGGCCAAGGACAGACCTGATAGCTTAGTCAACTAAAGCACCTGTTTAGGCAGAGTGCAGCAGCCAGGGTTCAATCCCAGGTGTGCCATGCCAACCCTGCCCCCAGAGCGCACTGAGATGGTGATTGCGACTGGGCGTGGTGGCACGCACGCCCCTGTGATCTCAGAGGCTGGGAGGCTGAAAACAGGAAAATCACTATGAGTCTGATCTACGTAGTGAGACCCTGTAGACCGTGTCCTAAATACAGAGAAGAAGAAGAAGAATAACAATATAGGCCGAGTGAAGTGGCCTGCACTATAATTCCAGCACTCAAAAAGCTGAAGCAGGAGGATTTCTGGGAGTTCAAGACCAGCCTGAGGTACAAAGTGAGTTAAGGCCAGTCTGAAGTGCATAGTGAAGAAAGTGAGAAAGAAGAGACTACTCTTTTAGTTAAAAAGCTTAAATATTATTTGATTTTTAAAACAATGTGCACACGTTATTCGGATTTTAAAAAGTAATTTTAAAATAATCAAGAGAAAAGTAAATAAGTGCTAGGTTTTTTGTTTTGTTTGCAGAACTGGGGATTGAACTCAGACCCTTGTGCTTGCCTGGGAAGCGCTTATTCCACTGAGCCAGCTCCCCGGCCTGAACAAGTGCTTAATGGAGATCCCATCATATAATCCACAAGTAGACCTAAACCAGAATCTTTTTTCTCTTTCTTTATTTCTTTCTCTCTCATTCCTTCTTCTAATCAAACCCAGGGCCATACATGCTATGCACACACTCTATCACTGAGCTACACCCCAACCTCAGAGCCCAGTTTTTAAAATGAAATCTGAGAGGGGCTAGGGATAGTGCTCAGTGGCAGTGTGGCATGCACAGGCTTTGCGAAAGTGGGTGAGGTGAGAGAACGGGGAGCCGTCCTATGTAAGACCGCCACTGATAATTTCTAAGGCTACAAATTCTGAGAAGCCCATGCATTGCAAAACATCCATTGTTAGAGAACTTGAAACAAACATATTTTTAAATGCATTCCTGAGCTCAACATAAATAACTGAAGCTCACAGTGATAAAGAAGATAAGAAAGGAGGGAGTGAGAAAGGGAGAAAGAAGTCTTAGAGCTAAAGTTAGATGGTAATATACACTTCAGGGTTGCTCTAAAAATATGCCCAACCCAGAAACTTAAAACGTGGGCTGCTTATCAGCATCACTGAGGAATAGTATTTAGACATAGAAGAGCTGAATCTAAGAACGAATTGCAAATAAAACCAGGTACTCAAAAGCTAGGGCTTCTGTTAAAGAGGTGAACAGAAAAATCTGTTCACTGGCAACATGGATCATTAATAGAAAGAACAAATATGTTTCTAGTGTCTGAGAATGAGAGGGCACAGCAGGCTTGAAAACTAGACCAGACTGGGGAAACCTGGATAGTAATACAACTAATTTTCCCTAATCTAGCTATAATGATAGCCCTAACCGTATGCAGTCCTGACATTTGAGTTTGTACCAGACTCACAGTCTGAGACACCAGTCCAAGAAGGAAACAGAAATAATTCCAAGTTAATAATGTCCCCTAGCACACAGGAGAAACCATGACAAATATCTAGATACAAACCCCACAGGATTCCCAAAGTTAAAATATAACCAAATATGACCTCCAAATTAAATATATCAAATAAATATGCAAAACAACAAACCTCCATGTTATGGTTTGTGTGTATTTGTCTCCCCAAAGCCTCATGCAGTCACTGAGGTGTAGTGCTACAGTTTGTGATTAATTCATGATTCAAGGCTGGAATTATGGGCCTGAGTACTTCTGGGATGATGGGTGTGAGTACTTCTGGGATTATGGGTCTGAGTACTGCTGGGATTATGGGATGAGTCCTACACCCAGCCTGGGGTGGATAACCTGAATGTAACATAAGAGAGGCAGAGAAACAAGACTTGCTCTCTGCAGCCATTGTTGCTGTTACTCCTCCTCTTTGTTCCTGCTATTTTTCTGCCTTCTATCACCATGAACTGCTGCCCTCTGCCATGTGCCGCTCTGCCTTGAAGCCAGCTGAGTATGGACTGAAACCTCCAGCGACTGTGAGCTAAATAAACCTTTCCTTCCTTCATTTTAGGTGTTGAGTATTTGTCCCAGCAATGAGAGAAGAGTAACTGAGACACTCCGTAAGAATCAGGAAGGACTACGAACTGAAAGATATGACATACTAAGAATGCACATTGTAAATATTAAGAAAGAGTGTACAAACATAATTGACAACCTTCAAGTGTTTTAACTGAAAAGACAGAGATAAGCACTCTGCCGTGTGGGACAAAAAGAAGAAACACATAAAGCAAACTGAAACATTTAAGACAAACTGCATGGTGAGGGCAGGCTTCCTGACAGGAAGGTGCCTGGGTTGGGCTAAGAACTAGTTAGGTATGCGGGCAGGGAGATGGCTCAGTAGAATAAGTGCTTGCCTGGCAAGTACAAGGGCCTGCATTCAATTCCCAGTCCCATTTAAAAAAAAAAAAAAAAAAAAAAAAAGACCTAGTTAGGTAGAAAAAGGTAGGGAGGGCACAGTGAAGTCAAATTCATGATGAGCAACGACATAGAAGCAGTGAATAGCACAGGGAGCTCAGGGGGAGCATCTATTACTAGAATAATAAACTCAGCAAAGGGCAAGGGAAGCCAAAGCATCCAGAGCCCAGTAGTGCAGGACTCTGTAGCTCACATAGCAGGTATAGGGATTGCTGGAGGATGCCATGGTCAGTTTGGGTAGACTGCTTTGGTATTAGTGAGGGGAAAGGATTGGAGATGGGCAGAAAAATAATTTAAAAAATTTTTTTAAAAAGATGGGCAGAGCTAGCAGAATGGAGATAGGCCACAACAAAAGATGAGGCTCTGAGCCATCAGAGTGATAATAAGGATGGGATGGAAAGACAGATTTGAGAGCCAGCAGACAAAATTAACAATAGCTGGTGACAAGCTATGTATGGCAAGAATGAAAGGAAAGCGCTGCAGAATGGCTCCTGTGTTTCTTGCTCGAGTCAGTAGGTGATACTAATTGATTTAGAAAATACAACATAAGAGCAAGTTGGGACAAAAGGTAATAATATCCTGAATTATGAAGATTTTATGCTTGGAGAATCAGGTGTGAGATGCACGCCGGAAATCCCAGCATGCTAGGAAGCCGAGGCAGCAAATTCACACATTTGAGCCCAGCCTGGGCAATTTAGTGATTCAGAGAGGCCCTGTTTCAAAATAAAAAACAAAATGGAAGCTGGGGATATCACTCAGTGAAAAGACCTTGGGTTCAATCCTAAGTACAGGAAAAAAGAAAGACATGGGAAATCAAACACAGGGATGTTTAGCAAGCAATTGGATTTGTAAGATTGAAGCTCATAGAAGTCAATGCTGGGCTGGAGAGATGGCTCAGTGGTCTAAAGCACCTACTTGGAACAAGCTTGGCAAGGCATCAGGGACCGCGGTTCAATCCCCCAGCACCACATGCCAGCCAGCCCCGCCCCCTGGTGGGCTGAGCTGGCCACACACA
>NW_004524621.1:11633751-11641078 GCF_000260255.1 Octodon degus | reverse complement strand
AGAGAGTTTCCTATATTGAATGATGCTATTGGGCAGATAGACCCACCCAGGAGTCTGGTGGTGTGTATCTCCCTCCTTGACCCACAACTGGTCAAAGAAGAAACTACTTTGGCAATAACAATACAAATTTTCTTAAACAAAAAAAAAAAAAAAAAAAAAGTTTCTAAACAAATTCAATTGCAAACCAATACTAATCAAGTGTATGGTTTCAGAAAACTATAAAGCATCCCAAAGCCAAAGAAAAAAAGAATGGTTAAATTAGTATGGTATAACCAGGTCAGAGAACATCATAGTCTTTAAAAATGTTAGGAAGAGGGTACAGTGTAGAGAAAAAGTTTATGATAAAATGTGAACTGCTGTGCATGTGTGTGCATATGTGTATGTGTGTGTGCATGTGTGTGTTATTGAGGGTCAAATCCAGAATCTTTATTCAGAGCTACATCACCAGCCTTTTTTAAAATTTTTTGAGACAGGGTTCCCCTAAATTGCCCAGGCTGAAACGACAAGCATGTATCAACCACCATGCCTGGTATGAACTGGTTTGTTCTCATTGTTGTGGTTTTGAGACAGGATCTTACTTTCTATTTCAGTCTGGCCTTGAACTATGTATTCTAGGCTAACTTCAAACTCACAGCAACCTTCCTGGCTCAGCCTCCCAAGTGCTAGGATTACAAGTGTGTGCCATCATAACTAGTAATGAACTGTCTTCTTAACTTTAAAAACTTTTCTAAGGGCTGGCCAGATAGTTCAACAGATTAAAGCACCTGCTTAAGCAGATGCAGGGGTCGGGGTTCGATCCCCAGCACCACAAGCCATGCCAGCCCCGCCTCCAGGATGCACTGAAATGGCAATAGAGACTGGGTGTGGTGGTGCATGCCTGTAATCCCAGCGGTTGGGAGACTGAAAACAGGAGAATCACTTACGAGTCCAATCTGTGTAGTAAGACCCTGTAGACCCTGTACTATGTAGATTAAAAAAAAAACTTTTCTAAGCAGGCACAGTGATACAGACCTGTAATCCCAGCTACTTGGGAGGCTGAGGCAGGAGGATTACAAGTTTGATGCCAGTTAAGGCAACTTAGTAAGACTTTGTCTCAAAATAAAAATAAAAAAGGCTGGTACAGGGCTTGCCTAGCATCAGATGTCCTGGATTCAATCCCCAGCACTAAAAAAGAAAGAAAAGAAAAGAAACTATGTGCTGTTTAAGTAATATAAAAATTACTTAAAAATAGTTCTCTTATTCCCTTGTTCCTAGGGGCCCACCCTGTGCCCAAAACCCCATAGCTCTGTTCCCTTGTCAGAAACTACTCCCACCTCAACCATGGGCATCCAGATCCTGTTTACATCAACCCTGAAGGAAGAGCAACATAGGGCACCTCACAAAGGAAGGTCCTATGAGATCTCACTGCCCTTCTGGCCAATCCTGGCATTTCCAGGACACTGGGCCTCTCTGGGGCACTGGGCAAGATGGTCCCAACCCCCTGTGACAAATGGAGCCTGGCCACTGGCCTGACCCTTCAGTACATATGAAAATGGAGGATTAGGAGAGTGAAAAGTAAGAAGGGAAGGAGAAGAGGAAGGGAGAAAGCGAAGGAAGCCGTGGTTGCTTTTGATGTGAACATCAGCAGCCCTGTCCAAATCTTGGCTGACTTCAATGTGCAGCTCTTGTCTCAAGGATGGGAAAGACATTGCCCTAGAAGCCTGAGGACAGCACAGTCAGGCCCTGCCCCTGGGACAACCTGTTTCAAAAATCCCACCCCTCTCTCATTCATTCATTCAGTGGTACTGAGCCCTAACCAGATACAGTACTAAGCATCAGTTGCAGTGGTTAGAGCAGTGGACAGGGTGACGAACTCTCTGCCTTCAGAGAATCTATAGTCACACTTTCTTTTTAAATTTTTTAAGATTACAAAATAGTATTAAAACAGAAAAAATTACAAATGATACAGAATTTCACCAAATACAAATTTCATAGTATTTGTTGTATTGCATAGTGTCTTCAAATTAGTTGTGCATATTACCAGATACATGCATACAAAATTGGAAGAAAAGAAGAAAAGAAATTAAGAACAGAGAAAAGAATAGAATTGAAAAAAAGAAGACAAAGCAAATTAAGCATTCACAGTTCTTTTCCATAGACAAGAAGAAATCCACAGTACAATTGTCCAAACCATCCTGTTTACTTACATAGATGAATCTCTCTCCACTCTCTCTCCTATTCTATGCCTTATCTCAGTAATTCCTTCCTTTTGAGCAGGTACATTCCCTTTTCCCAATATCTATTGTACTCTTCAGATTTTATTTTCTTTCAATTTCTTACACTAGGGAGAAAATATGATGTTTGTATATGTGGGTCTGATTTATTCACTGAAGAGTATGCTCTCTAGTTGCATCTAAATACCAATAAAAGCCTCAAATTTATCCTGTTTTATACCTGAATAATACTCGATTGTGCAAAAAGACCACATTTTCTTCATCTATTCCTCAGTTGATGGACATTTGTGCTGCTTCCAAAATTTAGCTATGACAAATTGTTGCTGCTATTAACATGGGTGCGCATAAATCACTGTGCTATGTTTTCACTTCTGGAAAAATACCCAGGAGGGGAATCGCTGGATTGAATAGGGCCTCCAATCCTAGCTTTTTGAGGCATCTCCACACTGATTTTCATAGTGGTTGTATGAGTCTGTACTCCCACCAGCAGCACTGAAGGCTTCCTTTTTTTCCCCACAGACCCACCACCATTTGTTATTGGCTGACTTCTTGATGGTAGTCATTCTTTCTGGGGTGAGAGGAAATCTCAGTATTGTTTTAACTTACATTTCTCAAATGACCAATGATGTTGAACTTCTTTTAATGTATTTAGTACAGGGTCTACAGGATTGACAGGGTCTTGTTATGTAGATTGGACTCATAGTGATTCTCCTATTTTCAGCCTCCCAAGTGCTGGGATTACATGTTTGCACCACCACATCCAATCTCAATCATCCCTTAAAAAAAAAAAAAAAAAATCATCTCTCAGGGCACTCTGGGGACGGGGCCAGAATGGCCACCAGGGATCCAACCCCGGCTGCTCTGCTCTGCTTAAGCAGGCACTTTAGTCCACTGAGTTATCTGACCAGCCCTGAACATTTTTCATATATTTACTTGTCATCTGTATGTCTTCATCTGAGAAGTATATATTCATCTCAGATCCCATGTTTGGATTGAGTCTTTGAATCTTGGGGGACTGAATTTAAATTTTTTAAATTCTTTATATGTTCTGGATCAAAGGACTTTGTCAAAGGGACAGTCAGCTCTAATTTTTTCCCAGTTCATGGGTTTTCTCTATTAGTTTTTAGTGATTTCTTTTGATGTGCAGAAACTTTTCAAAAATATGAGATCCCAGTTGTTGATTATTTGAAGTATTTCCTGTGCAGTTTGATTTTTGTTCACAAACTCTCTACCTACTCCTATGTCTATGGATTTCTACCTACATTTTCCTTCAGGAGTTTGAGTGTTTCTGTTTTAATGTTTAAATCTTTGATCTATTTTGACTATAGGGAGGGCCTGCCCCTTAGCTCAGTTTTTTAAGTCGCTGCATCAACAAAGCAGTCAGGCTCAGGTTGCTGTGGTTCGATCCTCACAACACAAGACAGCCAAACCTACCCTGAAGGCATTTGGAGAAAAAAAAACAAAACCTTATTTTGACTATAGTTTAGTACGAGGTGAAAGGCATTGGTCTAATTTTAGCCTTTGGTATGTGGAAAGCTTGTTTTTCCAGCACCATTTATTAAAGAGGCTATGTGTCTTCCAGTGAACATGCTTGGGCCCTTTGTCAAAGATAGAGTAGTTAAGTGTATTTGTAGTTGTATCTGCATTATCTTTTCTTTTCTTTTTTTAAAAATGTATTTAGTACAGGGTCTACAGGGCCTCACTACACAGATCAGACTCGTAGTAATCCTCCTGTTTTCAGTTTCCCAAGCACTGGGATGACAGGCACACACCACCATGACCAGTCTCAGTCACCATCTCAGTGCACCCCAGGGGCTGGCCAGCATGGCAGGCCAGGGATTGAACCCCCTGTCCCTGTGTCTACCTAAGCAGGCACTTTAATCCACTGAGCTATCTGGCTGGCCTATCTGCATCTTCTAATCCATTCCACTGATCCTCAGGTCTGTCTTTATGCCAGTACCAGGCTGATTTTTTTTTTCACAGCTGATTAATAGGACAGTTTTGATAGTCAATACACTGTACATTGTTATCTTCTTAGTGGTTATCCATAGTACAAGAAGAAGACAGAATATTCTGTCCAAACACTGTTAGTACACCTCTTTCTTCTCATTGAGTTAAGCGAAAGTAGCTGTAAATTTATCCTATTTTGTGTATATAAATACAAAATGATCTTCCTTTGTATCTTTTTTTTAATTTTAATTTTTTTTGTCCTGTCAGAGGTGAATATTCTATTGGCATCTAAATACTATAAGTGTTTGAATTCAACTAAACAATCTAACACTGTCTAGCAGTCTATAGTGGGTTATCCTCAGAAGTTATTGACTTGAGCCTTTTACAGCTCATTGTATTAATATGGATTTACTTTATATACCTCATTTTTATACTTTTCTGCTGGATGGTTAAGACCAGGATATAGCAAGACCTATATAACAGGAAATGTAACTTTTGTATCTGATAAGGTCAGTCAAGTACCCTCAGGATTTATCTTATAGCCCTGTACCGCCTTTTGTACATCCTTTTGTCAGTGAATGACATGAGGATGAGTCATGGCCATTGTTTGACCAATTTGCTCTCTGTGAAACCTTGAGAAAATGTTTTTTCTCTCTATGTCACTCTCCCCAGGCTCACTTTAGATCATCGAACCCATTTCTCTATGGCTTCATAATCTTCTTTTTTTTTTTTTCTTTTTTTTCATAATCTTCTTGATCAGAAAATTTGGAGCACAAGTGAGTTACATGTTGTTACAGTAAGGTTCTCCTATATCCCAAGTCTTCAATGACGTTGAAAGGCTAGGGCCAAAATTTTGGCTAACCATGCAACCAGGCTGACTTTATCACAGTAGCTTTATAGCATAATTTCAGGTCAGGCATTGTGATGTCTCCTGCCTTTCCTTTGTTTCCCAGGATTGCTTTTGATATTCTAGGTCTCTTCTGGTTCCAGATGAATTTTAGGAATGTTTTCTGTAGCTCTATGAGGTATACTAATGGTATTTTAATCAGGATTTCATTGAGTCTGTATTAGAATTTTGTGAGTATGGCCATTTTCACAATGTTAGTTCTTCCTATCCAGGAGCTAGGAATATCTTTACATTTTCTGAAATTCTCTTTAATCTCTTTTCTCAGAGTACTATGGTTTTCACTGTATAAATCTTTACTTTCTTTATGAGATTGATTCCTAAGTATTTCTTCTTTTGTGGGGGGGAATGTTGTTGTGAAAGGTGTGGTTTCCCTAATTTGTCTCTCAGTGAGTTTGTGGAAAGTATGTTCATACTTTCAATTTAAGCTTCTAATACTAAATGGTAGTGGCATGACTCTGTGCCAGGAAATGAAATGGGGAGATGACAGAGCACTCTGATGACTATCTGTGTTTTGTTTTGCTTGATTTGCTTTGATACAAGCACTGGTATCTTTCTTCATTTTTTTGTATCAACCAGGGATCAAACTCAGGACCTTGTGCTTGCCACACAGCCATTTATGCTGTGGCGCTATCTCCCCAGCCCCTGGTATCTTTCTGGAAATCTGGAAATAGATTTTCTTTCTTTCTTTCTTTCCTTCTTCCTTCCTTCTTTCCTTCCTTCCTTTCTTTCGTGTGTGTGGTATTGGGAATCAAACTCAGGACCTTGCATTTGCCAGGCAGGCACTTATGACACAGCTATATCTCCAGCCTTGGAAATAGATTCTCTAGGTCCTTTGTTTTGTTGTTGTTTTGGCTTCCTCCTCCTCCTCCTCCTCCTCCTCCTCCTCCTCATCCTCTTCCTCCTCTTCTTGTTTTTGTTTTTATTTTCTTTGTTTTTTGAGACAGGTTGTTACAATTAGTTCAGGCTGGCCTTGAAATCACCATGTAACTTATAGTGACCTCAAACTTACAGTGATTCCTGGCTCAGCGTCCTGAGTGCTGGGATTACACACATATGTCACTGCACCTTGTTGTTGTTGATACTGTCATTTGTTGGCTTTGTTTGTTTGTTTGTTTTTGAGATTGGCTCTGTCTATGTAATTCAAGCTAGGCTTGAACTCACTATGTAGTCCAGCTGGCTTCAAACTTGTGATAGTTTTCCTATCCCAGCTTATAAATGCTGAGATTATAGGTTCAATGTCCTTTAGAAAAAATCTATCTCATCTTATTTCTTCTGTCTTAGGCCATGTGCAAGTGGAAGAGTCTTCCTTCCATATCTTCACACCAAGGGTGTATATATGACTCAGGCATAAAAGCTCTACTCCACTGTGAACCACTTAGTTAGTTCAGGGATGGATATTTCACCAACTGGAGCCTACAAGGAACAATAAGATATGCAGGGACTGTTGTCAGAGTGACAGATATTCAGCTTCATTTATCCCTGCTGCTGTGTAAAACCCAATAAAGTTAGCACAAAGAAATGGAAACTGAATCTCAATAGCACTGAGTTAGGTTCCTGCATAAATCTAGTACCTGAAGCCAGCCCTATTCCTGTGCAGTATAGTTATGAGTTAATTAATTCCCATTTTATTTATGCCGGTTGGAATATATATATGCCTTTGTTTCCTCTATATGAAAGTAGATAATACCTATTTCCAAGAGTTTTAACGGTATCTGTACAAACCAGGAGGAGGGTGCTTGCCCAAATCAGAACTGGCTAGCACCTTGATTTTAAAATCCCCAGTAATGAGACCCAGTCCTAGCCCAGGTCCGGTGAGTGTGTGGAGAGCTTCCTGCTACCCTGGGCCAGAGGGACCAGTCCCAGCCCAGGCTCAGTGTGGGCCAGACCCTCTCCCACCCCCTTGGGCCACCCCCCAACACTTCGCAGCACCTCCCCACGCTGCCTGCCGAGTAGGATTTTTGCGGTGTTCCGGGAAACCCCGGACCCAGGCTTAGCCCAGGTCCAGTGAGTGTGTGGGAGAGCTTCCTCTTCCCCCTACTTCACCTTGCCCCCTCCAGGCACAGCTCAGGCCTGGCATACATGCCTGAGGTGTGACCCTGCAGCTGCAATCCCTGCAGAGACTGTAGAGGATAGATCCATCCAGCTAGTCCAGGAGCAGAACATCTTGCCACAGGGGCACAACATAAACACCCTCAAGAGCAGCAGTGGGAAGTAGATGAGCACAGCAGCCAGACCTAAGCCAGATGCATCTGGATAA
>NW_004524621.1:11614587-11618963 GCF_000260255.1 Octodon degus | reverse complement strand
TATACATACATATATACATATATATGTATCTGAGAAAAAAGTTCCACATCTCTGATAGAAAAGAAAATCTACATTATTTAATTTTTCCAAATTAAATCTGGTTTAAAATCCCCACTTACTGGGCTGGGAAGACAAAATTGATCATTATGGGAGTCTTCATCACACACAGCATCTCTGCCAAGTATGAGCACTGGGGTCTTTTGCTGCAGCTTCCAAGACTACATGCTAGATATTAGTTCCCCCAGCATTCACTGTTCTCCCCATCCAAAGTCCTGCTGCCTCCCAGCCAATGTCTGAAAGTCCTCACCATTCATGGAACCTACAGCTACATCTCTTACCTCCTCCCTGCACATCTCGAGAACATCCAGCTAAATTCCCATCAATGAAGGCACCTGAAGAAGTTTGTAGAATAGGTTTTTGCAGCTCTCATTTGGGACCAGAAAACATGAAATTGATTAATAATTCCATAAGACAAGAAATCTAGAATTCCTGCAATGATTATCTTTTTATCCAATTAGAGCTCTCCTCACCATGAATAGTAGACAGAAATTACTAACTTGGGAAATCATCTTGCCATAAATTAAGCAGAGAATTTTCAGCATTCCCTTTGTTTCATATTAGGGCTCAATTTACCTTCTTTGGGTCCGGGGAGATGGCTCAGTAGAATAAGCGCTTCCCTAGCAAGCGCAAGGGTCTGAGTTCAATCCCCGGTTCCGCAAAAAAAAAAAAAAAAAAAAAAAAAAAAAAATTACGTTCTTCATCCAGAGATTTCAGACTCAAATATCAGATAGATAATACAAATGATTAAAAATGGACACCTGGACATGTTGGTCTATAACACCAGAAATTGGGAGGCTGGGGCAGGAGGATTCCCACAAGTTCAAGTCCAGCCTGGACTACATAATAAAACCTTGTCTCAAAAAGCAACAGAAAAACAAGAACAATAAACACTGCTTTCTGAGCCTGGTGGTGATGCATATCTGTAATCTCAGCACTCTGAATAGATCCTAAAAGTAGGATTGCCACTTTCAATCAAACCTCAGTTATTTAGCAACTTAGTGAAATCTTGCCTAAAAATAAAAATAAATTAAAGGGGTTGAGGATATGACTTAGTATGAGCACCCTGGGTTTGATCTCAAGTAAAAGGGGTTTCAGAAAAATACTGCTGGCCACATTGTCTGGTGTTGCCAGACAGTGATGTTACCTATCACTAGGTCATTTTTATGTTTCTATGGTTTCAGCTGCTACACATGTGCTGCTAGCTGTCAAATCTATACCCCTTTACAGATTGCTCTTTCAAGTCACAGATGCATGGCTCTTTTCCATACCTTTATCTTGAGATATCATGGCATTATAGACAGCAAATTAGATAAAAAATATTGTAAGTCAGGGGCCGGGGAGATGGCTCAGTGGAATAAGCACTTGCCTGGCAAGCGCAAGGGCCTGAGTTCAATCTCCGGTTCCACCAAGAAAAAAAAAAAAAGTTAAAAAAATATATTATAAGTGGACAGACAGGCCTAGGCCCTCAAAGAAGTCAGTATAGAAGACAGGATTCGTTGCAACAGTGGGAGAACAACAAACACATCCCCTGAAGGCCAGATCTCAAGACAAAATATGAAACAAATGCAACCACATATTTCCCCTAAGGATAAACAATAGTGATTGATGTTCTATATAGGTTTACATCACCTTGAGAAAGCCAGGAAGACCCACTGATCCACCTCCTCCAGGAAAAAACCCTGTTCTGTCTCATGCCCCCTTGCTATGTGACTTGTTCCCCATTTGACCCCATTTAAATAATATTAGCTGAGCAATTATACTCATAATCTTATCAGCCAATCATAATTTTGTCCCACCTAGTAATTTCCCATTTTTTCCCATCTTGGACCTGCCTCACCTCAGGTTTTCCTTTACAAAATTCCCTTAAAAAGGCAAGACCCTTAACAACCCACACAGAACCTCTTCCATCTCTCTCAGATAAAAGATTTCTTTCCCTAATAAATATATTCTAATCTTAACCTCCATTGTTCCTAGAATTCATTTTTTTATTTTATTTTATGTTTTTGTGAATTTATTTTTTTTTATTTTCCATTTTTTCCCATAATTTTATTGAGAAATAAATAGCAATGAGACAGTTTCAAACCAAATTGGTAGGACAGTTTCAATAATTAACACATTGCATATATTCTTCCTAGTGATTAATTTCTGTACAAGATGCGGACATGATATCCTATTTACAAACACTATTAGAACAAATCCTTCTATTCATTAAGAGAATGTAACTATATATCTATCCTAACCATTTTGAATACACAGATACAAAATGGACATTCATCTGTATTCCCTTTTTTTGTTTAGTTCCATCATTTAAATATAGGTGTATGAACTCAGTAAAATATTCTAAAAGAGTCCAGTAGTCCATAATAGTATTGGGTCTTCCGCTTCACTGGCAATGTCAGAAATTGTTGACCTGAGTCCCCTACAGCTCAACATAACACCATTTGCTTTACTTCTTATACTTCATTTTTATACTTTTCTGCTGAATGGTTAAGACTAAGATAAAGCAAGACCTATGCAACAAGAGTTGTAGCTTTTGGGGCTGATAAGGTCAGTAAAATCCCCTCAGGATTGGTGCTCTCTGTGAAAGCCTGAGAGAATGTTTTCTCTCCATGTGACTCTCCTTAGGCACATTCTACATCATGGATCACTTTCCTCTTTGGCCCCATAATCTCCTTGATCAGAAAATTTGGGACACTACTGAGTTATGTGATGTTACAGTACAAGTTCTCATATGTCCTGAGTCTTAATTGACCTTGGAAGGCTAGAGCCAAAATGTTGGCTTTCCTTGCAGCCCTCCTTTTCCTCTAATTTTGATCTGCAAACTTAGGTTGTTGACCTTCAGAAGAGAAGCTTATTGTTATTACCCATTTTTTGATTTTAGAGAACATGAACTCTTCTCAGACATCAAGCAGGTTGAAAATATCTTCCCCTGTATCATTTGGAAAAGTCCCATTGAGAACATCAGATAGAGATAAGAGTTTGCTTTTGTGTCATAGATTCTGGATTATGACATTTTAGCTAACAGTTTTGCTTCAAATATTGTTGTCTTCCCCCATTACTTACAACTGTGTATGCTATGTCTCATATAATTCTGTTAAAATGATGAAAAATTTAAATTAAAAACATGAGAAAGCTATAAAGTTATGATGCTTTTTTGGGGGGTAGGGACCAGGGATTGAATTCAGGACCTTGTGCTTGTCATGCACGTGTTTATGCCACTAACCAATCTCCTGGGTTCCCTTATGCTTTTTTTAAAAATTCTTTATTAGATCGCATTCAAAGGAAAACAGATCAGAATTATGGCCGACTTCTCTTCACAAACCATGAAGGCAAGAAGAGCATGGAGCAGAGTACTTCAAGTCCTCTATGAAAAAAATTCCAGCACTGACTACTATATCCTGCAAAACTCTCTTTCAAGTTTGATGGAGAAGTGAAATACTTCCATGACAAAGAACAACTAAAGAATTTCATGATGAAAAAGTCAACCCCACACAGGCTCCTGAAACATGTTCTACAGAGGGACCAAAATGATCAGAACTCCATGAATGAGATCAGAAGCAACCAACTAAATAGGGCAATCAATTAAACACAGGAGAAAAAGGAGTAAATGACAACAGGTAAATAACATGTCAATCATAAGTCAATACATCTCAATTCTAACCATCAGTGTAAATGGACTCAATTCACCAATTAAGAGAAACAGACTGGCACAGTAGGCTAGGAAACAAAATCCAACAATATGCTGTATACAAGAAACACATTTAACTCATAAAGCCATTCATAGGCTGAAAGTCAAATGACGGAAAACAATACTACACGTTGCAGCACCTCACAAAAAAGCAGGGGTAACAATCCTATTCTCAGACAGTCTCAACTTCAAACCAACAATTATCAAATGCAATAAAGAAGGCCACTATATACTGGTTAGGGGAAAAATTCAAGAGGAAGAGGTAACACTCATAAATATGTATGAACCAAACAAGGAAACACCCAACTATATAAAGCAAATCCTAATGGACATGAAAAATCTAATATCCAATACCACAATCTTAACAGGAGACCTTACCCCCTTATCCCAAAACGATAGGTCAACCAGACAAAAAATTAGCAAAGAAATAATAGTACTCAACCAGAGCTTGAAACAAATGGATGTGGTGGACATATACAGAATATTCCACACTAATACAGCAGAATACACATTTTTCTCAGCTACACATGGGTCATTTTCTAAAATAGACAACATACTGGTCCATAGGTCATGCTTAAGTATATGTAAGAAAACGGAAATTATCCCATGCATATTATATGACCACAGT
>NW_004524621.1:11602155-11603813 GCF_000260255.1 Octodon degus | reverse complement strand
GGGGCGCATCACTCAGGAGAACGATTAAAGCCTTTCCGCCGCACAGATCGTGTTGAGTGCTTTCCTGCTGGACGGGAGGGCGCCCGACAAAACTGGAAATAAATGACAAAGGAAACCAGAAAAAAAAACCCTAAATACATGGAAATTAAACAACACCCTACCCAGCAACCAATGAGTCACAGATGAAATTAAACAAGAAATTCAACATTATCGACAATTCAATGAAAATTCAAGCACAACTTATTGGAATTTGTGTGATACGATGAAAGCAGTTCTCAGAGGGAAATTCATAGCTCTGAACTCACACATTAGGAAAACAGAACAGGAACAAATAAATACCCTGATGCTACACCTCTAACAACTAGAACAGGAAGAGCAAACTAAATGCAAAGCCCAAAGACGGGAGGAAATCATAATGATTAGAGCAGAAATTAATTCAATTGAGAAGAAGAAAACAATTCAAAGAATTAACAAAACAAAAACTTGATTCTTTGAAAGATTAAATAAAATTGATAAGCCCCTAGCTAACCTCATCAAAAAGAGGAAAGAAAAAGTTCAAATACAAGCAATAAGGAATGAAAAGGGTGCAATTACCACAGACCCAGTGGAAATTCAGAGATTATCTATAGCTACTTTGAGAATCTTTACTCTCACAGAATAGAAGACACAGAAGAAATGGACAGATTCCTAGATAGGTACAAATTACCAAAACTGAATTGACAAGATTTAGCCACTCTCGGGGACCTGCCCCTTAGCTCAGCTCTTTAAGTGCTTACTTCAACAAAGCAGTCAGGCTCAGGTTGCTGTGGTTCAATCCCCAGAACTCAAGCCAGCCAAACCTGCCCTGAAGGCATTCGGAGAAAAAAGAAAGATATAACCACTCTCAATAGCCCAGTAACAGCCAATGAAATAGGAGATGTAATAAAAAACCTACCGACCTAGAAAACTCCAGGTCTGGATGGATTCACAGCTGAATTCTACAAGAAATTTACAGAAAATGTAGTCCCTATACTCCTCAAACTCTTCAGTGAAATTGAAAAGGAAGCAATCCTTCCAAAATCATTCCTGGAGACAAGTATTATACTGAAACCAAAACCAGGGAAAGATGCAACTAAAAAAGAGAACTAGAAGCCAATCTCCCTCATGAACATAGATGCAAAATTCCTCAATAAAATCCTAGCAAATAGAATGCAGCAAATCATCAAGAAGATCATACACCATGACCAGGTACAATTCATCCCAGGGATGGAAGGATGGTTCAATATTAAAAAATCTATACGTGTAATATACTATCAATACAGTGAAATCTAAAAACCACATGATCATCTCAATTGATGCAGGAAAGGCTTTTGACAAAATCCAACAGTCATTCATGTTCAAAGTCTTACAGAAAATTGGAATAGAAGGCTCTACTTCAATCTGATAAAAGCCATCTATTACAACCCAATGGCTAATATAATTCTCAATGGGGAAAAACTGAAATCTTTTACTCTCAAATTTGGTACAAGACAAGGATGTCTTCTATCACCCCTCCTATTCAATATAGTTCTGGAATCATTAGCTAGAGCCATTAGGCAAGAGGGAGAAATAAAAGGAATAAGAATAGGTAAAGAAGTGAAACTATCCTTATTTGAAGATGACATGATACTTTACTTGGA
>NW_004524621.1:11600883-11601870 GCF_000260255.1 Octodon degus | reverse complement strand
GAAAGATATTCCCTGCTCCTGGATAGGAAGAACCAACATCATGAAGATGGCCATACTCCCAAAATTGTTGTACAGATTTAATGCAATCTCTATCAGACTACCACCAACATACCTCACAGACCTAGAGAAATTGTTCCTAAAATTTATTTGGAACAAAAAAAAACATAGAATAGCAAAGGCAATCCTGGCCAACAAAGACAAAGCAGGAGGCATTACAATTCCTGACTTGAAATTATACTATAAGGCTACTGTGATAAAATCAGCATAGTATTGGTGACAAAATAGACCTGAGGATCAGTGGAATAGACTAGAAGATGCAGAGGACTCTAGGAACACACTCAGACACCTGATCTTCGACAAGGGGCCAAACACACTAACTGGAAGAAAGATAGTCTCTTTAACAAATGGTGTGGAAAAATTGGCTCTCTTCATACCGAAAACTCAAACTTGACCCAGGTCTATCACCATGCATTAAACTAAAGTGAAAATGGATTAAAGAACTGAACACTAAAACAGAAACACTAAATCTCCTAGAAGAGAAAGGAGGAGGATCTTTTGAAGACATAGAAATAGGCAAAGAGTTCATGAACATAAATCAAATCACGTGGGAAATACTTGAAAGAATTAACAACTGGGACCACCTCTTATTGAGAAGTTGTTCCATGTCAAAAGAAATTATCAACAAAGTGAAAAGACAATTCACAAACTTCAAAAAAATTCTTAACTAATAAACACTCAGACAAAGGTCTGCTCTCTAGAATTTATAAAGTTCTAAAGAACATTAGGACACCTAAATTTAAAGACCCAATCCAGAAGTGGACATCCGAGACAAATACACACTTCTCAGAGGATGAAATTAAAGACGTGAATAAATATATTTTAAAATGCTCCTCCCCAGTCCTAGCCCAGGTCCGGTGAGTGTGCGGAGAGTTTCCTGCTACCCTGCGCCGGCGGGACCAGTCCCAGCCCAGGCGCAGCGTGGGCCGG
>NW_004524621.1:11592807-11600489 GCF_000260255.1 Octodon degus | reverse complement strand
CACTAAGAAGAATATATGCAGTGTATTATTTGTTGAAACTGTCTCATTGCTATCTGTTTGTCAATAAAACTTTGAAAAAAAAATAAAAAAATAAAATGCTCCTCATCACTAGCCATCCATGAAATGCAAATTAAAACAACACTGAGATACCACCTCACCCCAGAAAGAATGGTTATCATAAAGAAATCAACCAACAACAAATGTTGGAGAAGCTGTGGGGAAAAGGGAACCTTTCTCCACTGTTGGTGGGAATGTAGCCTGGTGCAACCATTTTGGAAATCAGTGTGGAGACTCCTTAAAAAACTAGGACTGGAAATCCCATTCAAGCCTGCTATCCCCCTACCGGGAATTTTCCTGGAGGAACTGAAAGCATCATATCATAGTGATATATGCGTACCTATGTTTATAGCAGCACAACTTGTGATAGGCAGATCTTCGAAACAACCAAACTGTGCATCACATGTGGAATGGTTGAAAAAGATGTAGTATTTTTATACAATGGAGTATTACTCAGCTATAAAGAATGATAAACTCAAAGCTTTCATATTTAAGTGGATGCCACTTGAAGATATACTTATAAGTGAAGTAAACCAGACCCACATGTGTAAATATCATATTATCTCCCTAGTATAAGAACTCAAAAGAGGAATTACATATAGAAATGTACAATGCAAATAAAAGGAAAGGGAGAAGTTGAGGATTAGACAATGAAGAGTGGGCAAGGAGAAAAGGTGGGAAATGTAACAGGGGCAAAGCCATGCATTTGTACACATGAGATGGATGGGGTAGTGATCCTGGGGACATCAGCAGGTTTTTGAGACTAGCGGTTGGCTGGTGATATTCTCACTCTGACTAACTGTACATGCTGGTGCCTATGAGGCAGGCGGCTGCACTGTGGATGGCGATATATAATAGGGTCACACTTGGAGTGCCTGCCATCCTGGTTTTCTAAATATGTACTTCTTATTATGACATACCAATTATTTCCATAATGTCTCTCAAATAAGGGTTTTTTTTGTTTTTGTTTTGTTGTTTTTGTTTGTTTGTTTTTTGTTTTGTTTTGTGGAACCGGGGATTGAACTCAGACCCTTGTGCTTGCCGGGAAGTGCTTATTCCACTGAACCATCTCCCCAGCCCCTGGTTTTTTTTAAAAAAGGTAATAAATGAAAAAAAAGACACAAGAATAAGGAAAAAAATGTCACAGGTCTGTCCTGTTACAATTCTGTATATGGTTAGGTTTCTAAAATTCTTTGTAAAAATATGTAAATGCTTATTTCTAGTTTTTTAAAATTATTTTTCCTTCATATTCTGTAAGGACTTAAAGTTCAACATATCAATATTTGATGGGAAATACCTGTTCCATGATATGCCAAAGATGTTTGATATTTAGACAGATAGGGTAAAACAAACTGCATATATTTCAGGTTAATAATAAGCTTCTCTTCTGGAGGGTTAACTACCTAAGTTAGCAGTTCAAAATTGGAGAAAAGGAAGGGCTGCAAGGTCAGCCAACATTTTGGCCCTAGCCTTTCAAGGTCAGAGAAGACTCGAGACATAGGAGAAACTGTATTGTAACATCATGTAACTCAGTTGTGTCCCTAATTTTCTGATCAAGGTGATTATGGGTCCAAAGAGGAAAGTGATTGATGATGTAGGGTGTGCCTAAGGCGAGTCACATGGAGAGAAAACATTCTCTCAGGCTTTCACAGAGAGCAAATTGGTCAAGCAATGGCCATGACTAATCCACATGGCTGACACTGACAAAGGATCTACAATCTGAGGTACAGGGTCTCAGGATAAATCCTGAGGGAATTTCACTGACTTTATCAGATCCAAAAGCTACAATTCTTGTTGCATAGGTCTTGTTTCATCTTGGTCTTAACCATCCAGCAGAAAAGTATAAAAACGAAGTATAAGAAGTAAAGCCATGGTGTTATGTTGAGCTGTAGGGGACTCAGGTCAACAACTTCTGACTTTGCCAGTCAAGTGGAAGACCCAATACTATTATGGACTACTGGACTATTTTGGAATATTTTTCTGAGTTCACACACCTATATTTAAATGATGGAACTAAACAAAAAAAGGGGATACAGATGAATGTCCATTTTGTATCTGTGTATTCAAAATGGTTAGGATAGATATATAGCTACATTCTCTTAATTCAAGGAATAGAGGGATTTGTTCTAATAGTGTTTGTAAATAGGATATGTCTGCATTTTGTACAACAAATAGCCACTAGGAAGGCAGTATGCAATGTGTTAATTATTGGAACTGTTCTACCAATTTGATTTGAAACTGCCTCATTGCTATTTATTTCCTAATAAAATTATGGGAAAAAATAAAAATATGTACAAGAAAAAAATTATTTATTTATTTATTTATTTATTTATTTATTTATTTATTTATTTGGTACCAGGTCTTGCTACACAGCTTGGACTTATAGTGATTCTCCTGTCTCAGCCCCCTAGCACTGGGATTACAGGCATGCACCACCACACCTGGGTTTGGTGGCTGGCAAGGTGCACCTGGAATTCTGGGGCTGGTATGGCAATGTGGTACTGGGGATCGAAGCCAGGTCCTTGCACTTGCCAGGCAGGCACTTAGATTGCTGAGCTATCTCTTCCAGCCCACTATGATGCTTTTTTTTTTTTGATGCTTTTTTAATGAGATATTTTTTATTCCTGTTTTGTATATTTTGCATTTGAACTAGTTGCCAAATTTACTGGTATTCCTTGCTTGACTTTAGACAACAGCATTAGAAAGAATAATATTAAAGCACTCCCTTAGTGGACTTTAATATAAAATTATGTGAAATGGGTCTTTTAAATGAAATCTAGCACACACGTAGAAAATATATGTGCCTACTATTAAATCTCACGACTCCTTCCATCAGTGAAAAGATACAAGGTCGATGGCCATTCTTAAGACTTGGAGGACAGATTTCAGTAAGATAAAATGGCCCCTTTGGCTTAACTAAAGCAAGAGCTTCCTCATTAATCTCTTGTCTTTAGTCTCTTTACTCTTATGACAGCTAGTCTTCTTTCTAAAACACAAGCTTGATCTTGTCACTTCTCTATGTAAAACTTTTCAATGATTTCCTAACATCTTCCAGAGAATGCTCTCAATACTTAGCCTAGTATTCCACAGGCCCTTAGTGGTTTTGTCCTTCCAGGTGTATCTCTCTAACTACTTCCCCAGTCCCTTCCACTAATAGACACGCACTAGTGAAACTTCAGCTTCCAACTTCCTGGCACCTTTACCCAGACTGTTCCTACTGCTTGGATTGTCCTCCTCTTGCTTCCTACCCAGTGCCCTTACTGTCCTGATTCCTCAAACCAGCATCATCCCATCCCTTCTGAAATGTAGATGCCTTCTCATTGCCACAGTATCCTATGTATATCTCTAGGGGTTTTGTTTGTTTATCTATTACTTTCAATTGTCCCACTGAAATGGGACAACTTTAGTGGAGAAACTTTACCTTACTTCTATCACCTCAAGATTGAGCACAATAGCTGATCTACAAGAGACATTCTTTTTAATAAATGTGTGTTGAGCTCAGTTGCATATCATTTGGCTGCAAGTTTGAGGTACTGAGTTTGGGTGTCTACATAAATTAACAAATAAAGTTGAATAAATGGATGAACAAATGAATCCAGTCTAGTTCATGGTACCAATGGAGAAATTTCTCTTGACTTCTGAAGACCATGTGACAATCAGTGACAGACTAGAAAATAATATCTCTTCACTTGGACTCAGCGCTCTATAGGAATTTTGTAAAGCAAACTCGAAGGTGAGGTCGGTCCAAGATGGGAAAAAATGGGAAATTAGTAGGTGGGCATAAGGTGGGACAAACTATGGTTAGATGATAAGATTATGCATATAATTGTTCAGCTAATATTTTTTAAATGGGGATCAAATGCGGAACAAGTCACATAGCAAGTGGGCATGAGACAGAACAGGGTTTTTGCCTGGAGAAGGTGGGTCTGTGGGTCTTCCTGGCTTTCCCAAGGTAATATAAACCTATATAGAATATCAATCACTATTGTTTATCCTTAGGGAAAATATGTGGTTGCATTTGTTTCATATTTTGTCTTGAGATCTAGCCTTCAGTGGATGTGTTTGTGGTTCTCTCACTGTTGCAATGTATCCTGTCTTCTACAACCACTATTAGTCAGAGATGCATCAGTTGGAGGCCAGACCTACACACTCCCCAAAGGGTGAGATAAGTGATAACAACTGGCTTAATGAAGTCTAGATGTCACCCAGTGGGCAACTGAGACTCCAGATCCATCACCTACCTAAGAAGTTCTTTGATCTTTCCATGCCCATTCATACATGACTTGCTTCCCCACTGGATGAATATTACCTAAGCAGCTATACCTACAATCTTTTTTTTTTTTTTTGGCAGAACCAGGGATGGAACTCAGGCCCTTGCGCTTGCCAGGGAAGCGCTTATTCTACTGAGCCATCTCCCCGGCCCCCCTACAATCTTCTTGATCATGGCTGTAACCTACATTGTACCCACATGAGATTTGCTTTATAAAAATTTCCTGTAAAGCAGGATCCTTGGCTACCTATTTGGGACCACTCTTATTCCTCAGGCAGGAGCTTTCTATTTCTCAAGAAATATCAGAAAGAAAGAAAGAAAGAAAGAAAGAAAGAGAGAGAGAGAGAGAGAGAGAGAGAGAGAGAGAGAGAGAGAGAGAAAGAAGAAAGAAGGAAAGAAAGATCTTTCTACTCATTATTACATTTATTGGTATAATTTAGATATACATAATGATAACATTCACAGACAGAATTTGTACATGAACATAATATACCTTAGTCTCTCTTTTTTCCCCTTCCCTCCCTTCAGCTCCTCTTCCCCTCTTCATTCACAAAGCTGTTTCCATTTTATCTTTTTTTTTTTTTTTTTCAAAACCAGGCTTTATTTTGGAAAAGAAAATTGAATTTGGTTTTGGTGGAGGGCACAGGCAAGAAGGGGTACCCCAAGCAGTAATGTCCCCCCAAGGGTGGGCTGAGGGCTAAGCTGGTGGGTCTCTTGTTTCCAATACTCCCTTGTACAGCTGTCTCCCCACAGGTTCTGGGGCAGCCTCAGGAGAGGTGCAGGCTGGGAGAGGCTGCTGCGGCCCATTCACTTGGGTAGGACATCAGAGGTCTCAGACACCAGCCTCCCATTACACATCTTGATCTTCACAACCATAGCAGGCTTGGTGTGGGTGAAGCTAGGGCTCGTGAGGCCCCGTCGGGTGAGCTCACCATTCCTGAACAGCCACTGGTGGTCATGTGGATGCTCAAGTTCTGCATCCCAGCCTCCAGCCTGTTCTCCTCTCCTTGTAGCAGCTTGTGGTAGGGGGTGATCTTGATGTCCAGGGTCAGCTTGACATTCATGAGCTCCTGGTACCGCACACAGCTGCCAAGCCATTTCCTACTTGGCCTACTGCAGCAGAGGGCAGCCTCAGCTGGGCCAGCTTGTCATTGGCATTCTTAATGGCCATCTCCCCACGCTGTTGTGGTCCAGCTCCAAGTTCAGGGGGTTCAGCAGACTCTTGACAATCAGACGCCATGATGGACAGCCGTGATGCTCCCCACACCACCAGCCCTGCCATAGCCACCCAGTGATTGCAGCCTCCAGTGAAGCTCTTTGGCCTTTGAGGGCCTCAGTCTCTGCCTGCAGATGGCTGATGCTGCAGTTCATCTCAGAGATCTCAGACTTCATGCAGCAGAGGTCATCCCCATGCTTCCCAGCCAGAGTCTGCAACTCCTCATATTTGATCTGGTACATGCTCTTGGCCTCCGCCCAGCTGCAGTTGGCGATCTCCTTGTACTGGGCCTTGACCTTGGCAATGATGCTGTCCAGGTCTAAGGAGCGGCTGTCGTCCATGGACAGCACCACAGATGTGTCCAAGATCTGAGACTGCAGCTAACATATCTCCTCTTCATACAGCTGCTTGAGGAAGTTGATCTCGTCAGTCAGCCCTTCCAGGTGTGACTCGAGCTCCACCTTGTTCATGTAAGCTTCATCCACATATTCTTTTTTTTTTTTTTTTTTTTTTTGGCAGAACCAGGGATTGAACTCAGGCCCCTGCACTTGCACTGAGCTATCTCCCTGGCCCCTAACAGATGCCCCATGTAAGGGTTGCTTTTCTTTTTTTTTCTTTTCTTTATTTTAGGGAAGGGTCTACAGGGTGTTCGGGGTCTCACTACTAGATCAGACTCATAGTGATCCATCTGTTTACAGCCTCCCAAAAGCTGGGATTACAGGTGCGCGTCACCACATCCAGTCTCAATTGCCATCTCAGGGTGCCCCACAGGTGGGTTTAGCACGGCAGGCCCAGAGATCAAACCCCTGGCCCCTACACCTGCTTGAAGGAGTTTAATCCACTGAGCTATTTGGCTGGTCCCCCCACATCCTTCTTTTCTTTTTTCCATACTTTTATTGATAAATAAGTAGCAATGAGACAGTATCAAATCAAATTCGTAGGACAGTTTCAATAATTAACACATTGCATACGTTCCTCCCAGTGGTTAATTGCTGTACAAGAAGTGGACACAATATCCTATCTGCAAACACCATTAGAACAAATCACTCTATTCATTAACAGAATGTAACTATATATCTATCATAACCACTTTGAATACACAGATACAAAATGGACATTTGTCTGTATCCCCTTTATTTGTTAAGTTCTGTTATTTGAATATTATAGGTGTGTTAACTCAGCAAAATAATCTAAAAGAGTTCAATAGTCCATGATAGTATTGGGTCTTCCGCTTCACTGGCAATGTCAGAAATTGTTGACCTGAGTCCCCGACAGCTCAACATAACACCATTTGCTTTAGTTCTTATACTTCATTTTTATACTTTTCTGACGGATGGTTATGACTAAGATAAAGCAAGACCTATGCAACAAGAGTTGTAGCTGTTGGGTCTGATAAAGTTAGTGAAATCCCCTCAGGATTTATCCTGAGATCCTGTACCTAAGATTGTAGAACCTTTGTCCTTGTCAGCCATGTAGATGAGTCACGGCCATTGCTTGGCCAATGTGCTCTCTGTGAAAGCCTGAGAGAATATTTTCTCTCCATGTGACTCTCCTTAGGCATACTCTACATCATCGATCACTTTCCTCTTTGGCCCCATAATCTCCTTGATCAGAAAATTTGGGACACTACTGAGTTACATGACAATACAGTACAAGTTCTCATATGTCCTGAGTCTTAATTGACCTTGGAAGTCTAGGGCCAAAAAGTTGGCTTTCCTTGCAGCCCTCCTTTTCATCTAATTTTGGTCTGAAAACGTATGTTGTTAACCATCCAGAAGACAAGCTTATTGTTATTACCTTACAATTTAGGCTGTTAAGCTTAACCTCACTATCTGTGTGCATATCAAACATCTTAGGCATAATATGGAACAGGTATTTTTCATCAAGTATTGATATGTTGAACTTTAACTCCCTACAGAATATAGTAAAAAAACATTTAAAAATTAGAATATATTTTAAAAGTAGGTATAAAGAATTATAAACTTCTTATGTTTACACATAAATCCAAAAATCTCACCATATACAACCTTGAAGCAGGACCCTCCCACAATATTCCTTTTCATGTCTTTTGCTTTCATTCATCACCTCTTCTTTTTGAACAACCATCTACCCAAGAGACTTCATAGCAGCAACTGGCAT
>NW_004524621.1:11584255-11591232 GCF_000260255.1 Octodon degus | reverse complement strand
TTCTCTAGCTCTGTGAGGTATGTCTGTGGTAGTCTGATAGGGATTGCATTAAATCTGTACAGCAATTTTGGGAGTATGGCCATCTTCACAATGTTAGTTCTTCCTATCCAGAAGCATGGAATATTTTTCCATTTTCTCAAGTCCACTTCAATCTCTTTTCTCAGAGTACCATAATTTTCACCATATAAAATTTTTATGTCCTTTGTGAGATTGATTCATATTTCATTTTTGAGGATATTATTGTGGAAGGCAGTTTCCCTAATTTCTCTCCCAGTGTGTACATTCTTTATGTACAAACATGCTACTGAATTTTGAGTGTTGACTTTTTATCCTGATACATTGCTGAATCTGGTGATAAAATCTATGACTCTTGATGGAGTTTTTGGGGTTCTCTGTGTAGAGTGTCATGTCATCTGCAAATAATGATAATTTCACTTCTTCTTTCCCAATCTTTATTCCTTTTATTTCTTGCTCTTGTCTAATTGCTGTAGCTAATGTTTCTAGAACCATACTGAGTAGGAAAGGAGACAGTGGACATCTTTGTCTTGTTCCTGATTTTAATGTGAAGGCCTTCAGTTTTTGCCCCTTTAGTATGATGCTGGCTGTTGGTTTCTCATAGATGGCTTTTGTCAAGTTGAGATATAGACCATGTATTCAAATTCTCTTGTAGGGTTTTTAGCATGAATAAGTATTGCAATTTGTAAGGAAGCTTTTTTGGCATCTATTGAGATGATCATATGGTTTTTGTTCTTGGTTCTATTGATATGGTGTATTACATTTATGGATTTGTGTATGATGAACCATCCCTGAATTCCTGGAATGAATCCCACTTGATCATGATGTATAGTCTTCTTGATGATTTGCTGCATTGTTTGCTAGGATTTTAATGAGGATTTTTGCATCTATATTCATTAGAGAGATCTCTTTTTTAGTTGGAGCTTTCTTTGGTTTTGGTATCACAGTAATACTTGCTTCCAGGAATGAGTCTGGGAGAACTGCTTTCCTTTCAACTTTATTGAAGAGTTTGAGAAAAGTTGACATTAAATCTTCTCCAAATTTCTTCTAGAATTCTGCTGTGAATCCATCAGGACCTGGGATTTTCTTTGTTGGTAGGGTTTTTTTGAGGTTTTTTTGTTTGTTTGTTTGCTTTGTTTTGTTTTTTATTTTTGAAAACACACTTTATCATGGAATATATACAATATTTACTTTGCTTGCATTTGACATGCCACAGAAAATAGAGACAGCCTAACACTAAAAATTTTTGATGAATACAACATGAGTAGAGCATATATTCTGACAATGTCAAATTTTTCCCATAGCCCTTTAATCCTAAAAACAGCTGTCATTTTTTATTCTTATAATCACTGTCTGATAATTTCTTTCTTCATCATAGGCTTAAATATTGGCAAGTCTTCATTAAGTCTCAGTCTCATAAAACCATCTTTTACTTTCTAATGAAGCCATGTTGAGCAATATTTACTGTAATGCAAGGGGAAAGAATCTGGGTCCATCACCAAGTCTGAGAACGTAACAGGAATCTTACAGATGCTTTCAACATTTTAAATACTTTTCTGGTGCTTTTTTCATGGTAATTCTTTCTTTTTCTCCAATTGCCTACTGTCTGATTCCCAATACATTTGGACTATTCAAAATCAAGTTTCAGGAATGGTTTCACGTGAAGGCGGAGGCTGTCTGGGAGTTGTTGTCCTCACTGCTTTTTTTCTCTGTTGATAAACCTATCACAACCAAGTTCTTCTATCAGAGGACTGATAACTTCAGAAGAGTCAGGGCTATGGTAAATGTTAAAATGTCAAAATCTACCCGCTGAGGATCATGCATATAGTCACCTTCACACACTGCTTCTCTGGCTCTGCAGGCTTCCACAAATCACCTGCCGCGTTCTTTCCGCGCCCGTATTCTACTCGGGGCTATCAGGTAATCTTCCAGATCTGGTGGGGGAACTGCTGATAATTTCTAAAACACTTAAGTGAGTGACAGAGGCCGAGATACAACAACACAGCTAGGCTGCCTGCGTTGCCGGCTCTGGACCTGGGCCTGTTCTCAGGACCCTCTTCCTCAAGCCCCTCCCCCCACCCCCAACAACTGGGCGCCCTCTGCCATCCGGACTTCCCTGGACACCGCCCCCATCTGGCTTTCCCTGGCTGCCCGTCCTCCGCGGGCCGCTGCCACCAGTCCTTGCCCGGCGGCCGCCACCACCTGGGCTTCCCTGGGCACTGTTGCTTGGGCTCCCCTGGCCTCTGCCGCCACCGCCACCAAGATCCCTCTGGCCCTCGGCGGGCTCCCCGGGTCGTCACCACCGGGCGTCTTCTGGCCACCGCCAACGGGCCTGCCCTGACCACAGCCAACGGGGCTCCCCTGGCTGCCAACGGGCCTCTCCGGCCGCCGTCACCGCAGCCACCGGGCCTCCCTGGACCTCCTTCGGGCCACAATGGGTTTGGGATCGGGCCCTGCCTCCTGCTGCCTACCCTCGGCCTGAGGGAAGCCGTGTTCACCATCCCTGTCGACCGTCTGCAAGACAGTGATTCCTGTGGGCAGCTGGGACATTTCCGATCGCAGGGTCTGTTTGGCCTCTACTAGAAAACCTGGAACAACGGAACAGAGTGATTACGGGTGTGCACACAACTGCATGTACCTGAGCGCAGTGTGCACCTGTGACCGCTGTGTACACAGATGTGCACAAGCGCAGAGTCCCTGTTGGTAGGGGTTTTTTTTATTACATTTTCAATTTTGTTCTTCCTTATTGGGTTATTCAGAGTTTGTATATCTCCTTGACTCAGCTTTGGCATTTCATAAGTATATAGGAAACTGTCCAATTCCTGTGTTTTCCATCCTGTGAGAGTAAAGATTTTGGAAGTAGGTATTGATGATCTTCTGAATTTCTCTTGGGTCTGTAGTGATTTCACCATTTTCATTCCTTAGTCCATGAATTTGGGGTTTTTTTCTTTCCTTTTTGATTAGGTTGGCTAGGGATTTATCAATTTTTTATCCTTTCAAACAACCAACTCTTTGATTCACTTATTGTTTGTACTGTTTTCTTCATCTCCAATGCATTAATTTCTGCTCTAATCTTTATAATTTCCTGCCTTCTTTGGGCTTTGGGCTTGACTTTCTCTTCTTTTTCTAGGAGCTTGAGGTTCAGCATAAGACCAATTATTTGGGCTTGTTCTGTTTTTCTTAATGTGCAAATTTACAGCTATCAAGTTTCCTCTTGAGACTGCTTTCGGGGCCAGGGAAATGGCCCAGTAGAATAAGCACTTCCCTGTAATCTAAATGGCCTGAGCTCAATCCCCAGTTCTGCCAAAAAAAAAAAAAATTAATAATAAATAAATAAATAATAAGAAAAGACAGCTTTCTTTGCATCCCAGTTTCAGTAAGTTGTATCTGCATTTTCATTGGATTGTAATATTTTTTTAATTTCACCTGTGGGGGCCAGGGAGATGGCTCAGTGGAATAAGCATTTCCCTGGCAAGTGCAAAGGCCTGAGTTCAATCCCCAGTTACACACACACACACACACACACACACACACAAAAAAAGGTTTAATTTCACCTGTGACCCACTGGTTGTTTAGGAGGTTGTTATTTAATTTCCACATATTTATGGTGTTTTTGTAGTTTCTTTTGTCAATAATTTCTAGTTTTAAGGAACTGTGATTAGATAGTATATATGGGACAATTTCAATTCCTTTGCATTTACTTAAGAGTGTTCTGTGTGCTAGTACATGGTCTGTTTTGGAGAATGTCCTGTGTGCAGCTGAGAAGAATGTGTATTCTGTTGTTACTGGGTGAAACACTGTAAAGGTCTACCAAGTCCATTTCTTTCTTTCTCTCTTTCTCTTTTTCTCTCTTTCTCTTTTTCTCTCTTTCTCTCTTTCTCTCTTTCTTTCTTTCTTTCTTTCTTTCTTTCTTCCTCCCACCCCCGCCCCAGGTACCAGGGATTGAACTCAGGATCTTATACTTGCCAGGCAAATGCTTCTTCTACTGAGCTATCTCCCTGGCCCTTTTTAAAATAATCTTTTTTTCCCACGTCAATTTCTTCACAAGTTTGGTTTAGTTCTATCATTTCTTTACTAATTTTTTGCCTAGTTAATCTATCTCTTTGTGACACTGGTGTGGTAAAGTCACCCATTACTATTATATTACTGTTCATTTGATTTTTCATGTCTGTTCAAATTTGTCTTATGTAGGAGAATGCTCCTACATTGGATGTATATATATTTATTATTGTTATCTCTTCCTCTTGCAGCTTAACCTTAACAAGTATGCAGTGACCTTCTTTATCTACTTGGATATTTTTGGTCTGAAGTTGATATTGTCAGCAACAAGGAAAGGATAGCTACCCCTGTTTTTTTCTGATTTCCTCTGGCTTGGAGGATTGTTTGCCATCCCTTGACTTTTAGTCTGTGAATTTTCTTTTGTGTTAAACGTGTTTATTGTATGCAGTGTATTGTTGGATTTTGTTTCTTAATCCACTCTCCTAGTCTGGTTTTTTTTTTTTTTTTTTTTGATTGGTGAATTGAGGTCATTTACATTGATGGTTGTAACTGATATGTATTAGTTTATCTTTGTCATGTTATTTTCCTGCTATAGGATCCATACTTTGTCCCTCTTTTTCATTACTTGCTCTGTTTGGTGGTTCGTTTCTGTTGTTCTTGAAGTTGTGATCACTTCTGTGTCTTTCTAGAATATCTGTCAGTACTCTTTGTAGGGTTGATTCAGTGGTCATGAATTTCTTTAGTTGTTCTTTGTCATGGAAGGATCTTATTTCACCATGGGACTTGATAGATAGTTTTGCAGGGTACATCAGTCTGGGTTGGGAGTTATTTTCTTTTAGGACCTAAAATACTTCATTCCAAGCTCATTTTGATTTGATCATTTTTGTTGACAAATCTGCCATGATTCTAATGGGCTTTCCATTGTAGGTGATGTTTCTTCTTTCAAGGAAGGGAGGCTGTAAACAGATGAATCACTACAAGTCTGATCTAGTAGTGAGACCCTGTACACCCTGTAGATCCTTCCCTAAAAACTACAAAAAAAGAAAGAAAGAAAGAAAGAAAGAAAGAAAGAAAGAAAGAAAGAAAGAAAGAAAAGAAAAGAAAAGAAAGAAAGAGAAAAAGAATATTCTATTCTTTTGCTGAATTTCTGAGATCTTGATTATTGTGTGTCTAGGTGTAGATTTATTGTGTTTATGGCTGTGAGGAGTTCTATATGCCTCAATTACCTGTATATCTGGTTCTTTTCTCATGTTTAGAAAATGCTCTGCTAGTACTTTTACAAACAGTCTTTTTATGTCATTTGTGCTGTCCCCCGTTGCTTCATTGACACCTATTATTCTTATACTATTTTTATTTGCATTGTCTTGAAACTGCTGAGTTTTTATTTCCTGGTTCATTGTTAGTCTTAAGAGCTCTTTTGTTTCATGTTCATTAGCTGCAACTCTGTCTTCAAGGTCTCAAAGTCTATCTTCAGTTTCTTTCAAGCAGTTTTGCCAGCTTTCAGTGGAGTTCTTAATTTCTTGGTTATGTTTGAATCTGTTTTATGCTTCTAATTCTTTCCTGTATTGATCATTCAGTGTTTCCATCATTTTTCTATTCTCTCTCTCTCTCTCTCTCTCTCTCTCTCTCTCTCTCTCTCTCTCTGTATTTGGTGCAGGGCCTCACTGCACAGCTCGGACTCATAGTGATCTTCCTGTTTTCAGCCTCCCCAGTGCTGGGATTACAGGTGTGTGCTATCACCTTCAGACTCTGTCATCAGCTTAGCATGCCCCAGGCGCAGAGAGTACACAGCATGCAGGATGAGGGATGAACCCTGGTTCCTGTGCTTTCCAAAGCAGACAATTAGTCCACTGAGCTATCTCACTGGCTCTTCTATTTTTTCTGTTTTCTTTATCTGTGCTGAGAAATTCTTTCACGATTGTTGTCATTTCTTTTTGGACCAGAGATATTATTTCTCTCTTATTTCTTCTATAGCCTGATGGATTTATTTCTTTACTTCAGTTGCTATTATTTCAGAGATTTCAGGTACGTTATTTCCAAGTTCTTGTATGTCTTTGTCTCCTGGATTTGTTCTGAGTGGGATAGCAGAATGAGATTGCCTTCTGCTCCTGTATTTTGGCTCTTTTTTTTTTTTTTTTTTGGCTGAATTGGGGATTGAACTCAGGCCCTTGCGCTTGCCAGGGAAGCACTTATTCTACTGAGCGATCTCCCCGGCCCCCATTTTGACATTTTTGAATCTCCCAGTAATCACCTGATAAAGTCCCACAGGCTGCCCAGAGTCTGCCAGAGTTTTTAAATGGCTCCAGGAGAGCTCTGAAACTGCTCACACTGGGCCTACAGATCACAGCTCTCCTGCATCCCACAGGTCACTAAGAGTTCTCCTAAGTTCTTAAAAGTTTGGACCAGCACCAGCAGAAGCTCCATGCCTGTGCACTGGGGATTAAGGAAGATCAGAGTTTACCAGAGTCTGGATGCCCAGATTCTGCTGAAGTTCTTAAATGGTGGCAAAAATCTGAATGTTGACTTTGTATGCAGCTACAGTACTGAATTTGGTTATTAAATCTAGAAATCTTTTGCTGAAGTTTTTGGAGTATTTTATGTAGAGCAACATGTCATCTGCAAATAATGATAATTTAACTTCTTTCTTTCCTATCTTTATTCCTTTTTCCTCTTATCTAATTTCTCTGGCTAATATTTCCAGAAATATCTTGAACAGAAGTGGTAATGTGGATACCCTTGTCTTGTTTTTGGTTTTAGAGTGAAATGTTTCAGTTTTTGATCATGTAATATGGTGTTGGTTTGTTATAAATACTTTTATCAGATTGAGATAAAGACTATCTATTCTGATTTTTATATAGAGTCTTTTTAAAGTCATCAATAAATGGTAGAAGGGTTTTTTGTTTTTGTTTTTTTTTTTTTTTTTTTTTTTTTTTTTGGTATTGGGAATCGAACTCAGTACCTTG
>NW_004524621.1:11571074-11584155 GCF_000260255.1 Octodon degus | reverse complement strand
TTTTTTTTTTTTTTTTGGGTCACAAGATTTATTTAGCTGTTTAAAATATATTTTTGTTTCTTGGAAATACTTTCTTCTCCTGCAATATTTTGTTGGCTCGAAATGCCTTTAGGGCATTTCTGGTTTGCAGTGACTCTCTAGGTTGGAACCCCAGAAGCTTGAGCTTGAGGGCTTTGTTCAAACAGGCACTTAAACAACTGAGCTACTGGGCAGGTCCCCAAAGTCATCAATAAATGGATGTTGGACTTTGTACAATGGTTTTTCTGCATTTATTGAGATGGCCATGGGATTTTTTTTTCTTTGGCTCTGATATAGTGTTTTACATTTATGGATTTGCATATGGTGAACCATCCCTGCATGTTTGGGATGCATCCTACTTGGTCATGGTGTGTAGTCTTTTTGACTATTTGCTGCATTCAGTTTGCCAGTATCTTATTTAGGATTTTTGTGTCTATGTTCACTGGAGAGATTGGCCCATAGGTGTTTGTTTGTTTGTTGTTTTGGTTAGGTCTCTCTCTGGTTTGGGTATCAAAGTAATACTTGCTTCAAGGAATGACTTTGATACTTCAAGTACTGATTCCCTTTCAACTTCATCAATGTGTTTGAAAAGTAATGACATTCAATCTTCTCTAAATTTCTTGTAGAATAAAGCAGTTTTTCCATCAGGACCTGAACTTTTCTTCATTGGTAAGTTTTTAATTATAATTACTTCATTGACTGATATTGGTTTATTTAGAATTTTATATAAATCATATGCATTTAAGAAACTGTCTGTTTCATTTATGGTTTTCATCATATTAGAGTAAAGGTTCTCAAAGTAGTTATTTCTGCAAAATCCATTGTGATTTTACCCTTTTTGTTATTACTAACTATATAAAATTGAGTCTTTTCTTTCCCTTTTTTATAAGGTTGGCTAAGGGTTTATCAATTTTATTTAATCCTTCAAAGAATCAAGTCTTTGATTCATTGAGTTTTTTGTATTGATTCATAGTCTCAATAAGATTAATTTCTGCTCTGATCTTTACAATGCCCTTTCTCATAAAAGAAGTGGTCTTACCCTGCTCTTCCTTTTCTAGAGGGTTGAAGTTCAATATTAGGTTGTTTATTTTAGCTCATTCTCTTTTCCTGATGTAAGAATTCACCACTATAAATTTCCTTTGTAGGAATAGTTTCATTGTGTTCCATAAGTTCTAGTACATTATATGGGTATTATTGTTTAATTATAGAAATGTCTAATTTTTTCCTTAATTTCATCTGTGACTCATCATTTGTTTAGAAGGGTGTCACTTAACTTCCATACATTTATGAAGTTCTTGTGGCTTGTTTTGTCATTGATTTCCAATTTTATTGCACTATGGTCACATATGCATGGAAGAATTTCAATTTCTTTGCATTTACTTAAGTATGTTCTATGGGCTAGTATGTGGTCTATTTTGGAGAACATCCCATGTCCTGCTGAGAATTTGTATACTGATGTCCTGGGGTGGAACATACTGTAGATATCTACTAGTACATCCATTTGTCCAAAAGTTTGTTTTAGTTATTTCATTGATTTCTTTTGGGTTTTTTTGGTCTAGTTGATCTATCTTCTTGTGACAGTGGACATTAAGATCCTCCAATACAATTCCATTAGTGTTTACTTGATTTTTCAAGTCAATTAATATTTGTTTTATATAGTTGGGTGCACCTGTATTTGGTGCATATATATTTATGATTGCTATCTCTTTTTCTTGGAGTTTGCCCTTAACAAATATGTAGAGGGCTGGGGAGATAGCTCCACAGTCTAATCACCTACCTGGCAAGCGTGAGAACCTGGGTTTAGTCCGCAGTATAACATACCATACTGGCCCCAGAACTCTATATCTGCTATGCTGGCCACTGAAACTGAGTATGGTGGTACATGCTTATAATCCCAGCACTGGGGAGGCTGAGACAGGAGCATCACTATGAGCCTGAGCTGTGTAGTGAGACATTGTACCAAATAAGTAAATTTAAAAAATTTTAAGTATATAGTGACCTTTGTTATCTTTTGATCATTCTCAGCTTGAAATTCTCATTTTCTACAAATAGAATAGCTCTATCTTCTTTTGTTTGTTTTTGTTTTTTTTTTTTTTTTTGGGGGGGGGCGCTCCTGTTCATGGAGTATTGTTTTCTATTCTTTGTCTTTTCTTCTCTGAATGTCTTTTTGAATTAAATGTATTTCTTGAATGCAGCATATTATTGGATCTTGCTTCTTGATTTATTCTGCCAGTCTGTTTCTTTTAATTGGAAAATTGAGATACATTGATAGCCATAACTGATATTTATTGGCTTTTCCTTGTCATATTATTTTCCTGCTGGTGGTTTCCTGTCCTTCCCCTCTGTTTACTTGCTTGCCTTGCCTGGCGGCCTCTTCTTATGGGTACTTTTGGTATTGCGACCTCTGTTATCCCTTTCTAGAGTTTCTTTCAGAACACTTTAAGGGTTTTGGGGTTTTTTGGTAGTCATAAATTTTTTCACTTGTTCTTTGTTATAGAAGTATTTTATTTCTCCATTAATTCTGAAATAATTTTTCAGGATACATCAAACTGGGTAGGAAATTGTTTTCTTTTAGGGCTTGTTCACTCCAAGCTCTCCTTAACTTAAAGTTTTGCATTGAGAAGATTGTCGTGATTCTTATGGGCTTTCTTTTTAGATGATTTGTTTCTTCTAGTAGCTTTAATATTCTATTCTTGTGCTGAATTTCTGGAATCTTGATTATTATATGCCTTTGTGTAAATTTACTTTTGTCCTGAATAATTGGGATTCTGCAAGCCTCATTTGTCTGTGTATCAAATTCCTTTTCTAAATACTTGGGAAGTTTTCTGCTATTACTTCTGTGAACAGGTTCTTTTTGTCATTTGTGCTGCTTCTTGCTTTTTCATTGACTCTGTTTTATCTTACATTGTTCTTCTTGGTGTCATCTAGCAGCTACTGGATTGATTTTTTCTTGGTCCCTTACTGTTTCTAAGAGATTTTTCTTTTCGTGGTTGCTAACCATGATCCTGTCTTCTTGGTCCTGATATTTTATCTTCACTTTATTTCATTCAGTTTTTCAAACTTTTAGTGAAATTTTACATTTCCTGGATGGTTGAATCTGTTTCATAGATTCTGTTTCATTCCTATGTTGATTATGCATGGTTTTCCTATGTTTTTTATTTTTTGAGACAGTTCTCCCTCTATAGTCCAGGGTGACCTTGAACTCACTATGAAATCCACACTGGCCTTGAACTCATAGTAATCCTCCTGCCTCAACCTCCCAAGTGCTGAGATTACAAGTATGCACTACCATGCCCATATGCTCCCCTTTTTTCTTGTCTATATGTGCTGAGCAAGTCCTTCATTATGGCCAGCATCCCTTTTTTACCTGAGAAATTATTTCTGTTCTGATTTCCTCTCTAGCCTCATATATATGATTTTCTATTTCTGCTTCTGTCATTTCAAAAAATTCAGGTGGGTAGCTTCTGATTTCCTTTATCTCATTGTCCCCTGGGCTTATCCTGGGTTGGGTGGTGGTCTGTGGTGCATTTAGCATCTGCATCTTGTCATTTTCTAAAATTTTTAAATTTTTAATTTATTTTCTGTGTTGTTTCTTATATTTTTTATGTTAGGTAGCTTTATCAAGCTTTATCAAGGCTTCTCTAGGGAATATCTATTCTTCCTAGATGTTTTCTAGATTTTTCTGGCAATTGATCTTTATGTCTGTCCCAGAATCCTATCTTCCCACTTTATTATGATGAGGAATTGCTATTAGGCTCAGCATCCAGTCCTTTGGTACTGAACTATAGGTATGGTTATGACTCCAGATTATCACAATATTGTTATACTAGGGTAAACAGCTGAGTACAAGTATGGCATCCTGGTTAAAGTAGTACAATTAGCAATAACAATATTATCAAGCATAGCCTAGAAACTGACAATCTGTGGTAACAGCTAATTTTGTACCTCTAACTATAGAAGCAAGATACATAGCTATGTAATAGCATCCAACAAAAACCATAACTTTGCATGTAGTATGTTTCTTCTTGGTAGAGTTCTTTTATCCTGTACAATAGGGAAATGTAAGAGGGATAGAGAACAAAATAGTAATAACAAGAGAAATACAGTAAGAGCTTCAGGACAAAGGATGATCAATCAAACTTTATTTTTTTTAATTTTTTTATTTGTTTGTTTATTTATTTATTTTGTGTGTGTGTGGCCAGCTCAGCCCACCAGGGGCAGGGCTGGCTAGCATGTGGTGCTGGGGGATTGAACCGCGATCTCTGTGCTTTGCTTAGCTTAGCTTGTTCTAAGTAGGTGCTTTAGACCACTGAGCCATCTCACCAGCCCCTCAATCAAACTTTAGAAAGCTGAAGAAGACAGGAGAAACAAAATGCAGGAGAAAGCAAAAGAATATCAAAGTGAACATGAAAGACTAGAGACAATATTCATCCACTGAAATATTTAAAAATCAAAAAGACCATTGAGGAGAGAAGACAGAAAAAAACAAGCCAAACAATAAAAGCCAAAACCTAAATGCCTCCCCCCAAAAAAGAAAATCCTCTGGTACCCCAAGTTCTAGTCCCCTAGTCAGAGCTGGGGTCTGTACTTAGTAACCCTGCCAAGTCTGAAGTAGGATTATGGCTAGGTTCAGGGCTGATCTTGAACACATCACTGACTCCTCTGAAGCATGGGTTCTAGGGCAGTGTAAGTGGTCTTGTTCTGCAGCTGACCAAGGCGTTTTGCCTACCTGAATTGCCAGTTGCAGAACAGTGAGCTGTTTCCAGACCTTTGTAGCTAGAGCTAAAACTGGTTCTTCGGCAGCCACTGGAACAGACTCTGGGTGGATGTAACTCCTACTTCTCAACCGAATTCTCCCCAGTCTGCTGTCCAACTGCTGGCTGTCTGCTGCAAATGGATGATCCTTCCCTCATTCTACTCTAGGAGATCAACAGTGAAGCAGCTCAGGATTGTTCTGCTGCTAGAGTTCAAGCCCCGAGCCCTTTGAAATAAAATGGTGATCCTGGGTTAGGGATATAGCTCAGTGGCCCAACCCCTGCCTGGCAAGCACAAGATCCTGAGTTCAATTCCTACTATAAATATATAAATAAATAAGGCCAGGGAGATAGCTCAATGGCACAGGGCCTGCCTGGAAAGCACAAGGTCCTGAGTTTGATTCCTGGTACCAAAATAAAATTAAATAAAATTTAAATTTAAATTAAATGGTGATTTCACCTACCCGCAACTGCTCCTCTGCATGACTACATGACTCTGTGCCACTCTCATTCACTCACCAACTGCTGACTTAGGGGTGGGGGGCAGCACTCAGGAAACAGCGTCTTGTGTTCTCAGTGCTGCCTCCAGTAGCACAAGATTCTCCCCGTCCAGGTCAGGTCTGTCTCCCAGTGAGAAGCAGAGTTGTTTTCACTGCCTCCCTGCCTGCCAAGTCCACTACACAGTTGCTCTAGCCACACGCCACGGTCTCTAATCTGTGGCAGTGAGCTATTTCTTCTGTGGCAATGAGTCCTATTTTATTCTCCTCTGTCAGTTCCCTTGAGTTCTCATGTGCCCTGCAATCCCTCTGATTCCTCTCCAGGCTGTTTTCCAGATTCTTGGCACTTTCTCCTGGGGAAACTGAGTTGCAAATACTCAGCACTCCACCATGTTTTTTCCCTTCTACATTCTATCTTCCTATTCTTAACATCCACTGTTCCTAGAATTCATTCTTCCATTTTTAGAGAACATGAACTTGGTATATTAGACATCTAGAGACCAGGTGTGGTGGCACATGCCTGTAATCCCAGATCTTGGGAGGCTGTAAACAGGTGGATCACTATGAGTCCAGTCTAGTAGTGGGACCCATAGTGAGACCCTGAACACCCTGTAGACCCTTCCCTAGAATTCAAAAAAAAAAAAAAAAGACATCTAACAGGTTGGGAGTTATTTCTCATATCATATTTAGAGGTTCTGATATCATCCTTGTATCAATTGTGAATGTCATTTCAGATAAAAAATAACAAATAGGAGATAAGATTTTTGCTTGCTTTTTTTTCTTGATTGCTAGATATATTAGGTGATCATAATTGTCACCCTTGTTTGCATTTTGTCAATTTCTTGTCTGTCTTTTGTTGTAAATTTAAATTGAGAACATGGAACAAGCATATTACTTTGATGAGACATTTTACTTTTAGTGACAAGATTTTAAATTTCCCTACATATATGCTGTATTGACTTAGCTTGAGGCTGTGGTTTACAAAGAAAAAGTAATGTTAGATCGCCATCTAGTGAACTTCATACTAACTATAGGATACATTTAGGAAATGCTAGAAAGTGGGTCTTTTTCTCAAATCTAGTTTATATTCAGGAAATACATACAACTATTAATAGAGGCATGTAAAATTAGAAAAGCAGGATCTCTAAACTGCCTCAGCCTTCTTCAGTAAAAAAACTTATAAGTTAATCTCATAGAAAATGAGCATTTAGAGCCAGCCAGATAGCTTAGCAGGTTAAAGCACCTGCTTAGGCAGATGCAGGGGCTGGGGGCTCAATTCTGGAGCACACTGTGCTGGCCCCACTCCCAGGCATGCCGAGACAACTGCCTATAATCCCAGTGCTTGGGAGGCTGTAAACAAGAGGATCACTACAAGTCCGATCTATGCAGTAAAACCCTGTAGACTCTGAACTAAATACATAAAAAAAACAGAAAGAAAGAAGCAAGCAAGCAAGCAAGAAAGAAAGAAAGCATTTGCCAATGCTGACGAAAGTCATCTTAGATGAGGGACACAAACACCATCTCTGGATGAAATAAGACATCAGAATTTTGCACATCCAGGAGAACACAAAGAAAACCTATGCCCTGGCTTAGTGTTCTGGACAACAGTCTTTCTCATGAGACTGAACCTGAGACCCCATGGAAAGAACTAATTTCTGGGTAAAATTGAAAGGAGCTAATCAGTAGGAAAAACTCCACAGATCTACCATCTCTACCTGCACTCCTCAGTGAGGTGAGAGGTAGCCCTTTCAGTGATCTGGTAACCTCTGTCACAGAGTGACCAGAGATGATGTTGTTAGATCCTTTTCTTAAAGTCTCCATTAAGAGTCAAGCTAAACAGCCCAAAGAGATAGCTCAGTAGAATAAGCACTTTCCTGGCAAGCAGAAGGTCCTGAGTTCAATCCCTGATACTGAAAGAAAAAAAAAAAGTTTAGCTACAAGGCTGGAGATATAACTCAAGGTCCCAAGTTCGATGCCCATGGGGGCCTGGCCCTAGCTCAGGCCTTTAAGTGGCTGCTTCCACAAAGCTGTCAGCCTCAGGTTGCTGGAGTTCGAACCTCACAACTCGCCCGCTGGCCAAAAGTGCCCTGAAGGCGTTCAAGGAACAAAAAAAAAAAAAATCCTTATTCCAAGTTCGATGCCCAGTACCACAATAAATAAATAACCAGCAATCCTTAATATATTTATTATTATGGTACTATTTCACAGAATTGCACTGTAAGATGAGGAATGGTCAGAATTATATGTTCAAATTTTCTTTGCACTAACAGCTAATCCTTATTTATGCTCAAAATGCAAATGTAAGCCACAAGAAAATCAGACAGCATTGGCCTTTAAGGCATCCACTGTCACTGTGTTTCGAACTACTCTGGAATCAGAGCATGAGCTTTCCAAAACAATGCTACACAAAGCCCCATCCACTGCTACCAAGCTTTAGGTTTTTCCCATTTGCCCTATAGAGTCTGGAATCCTTTCTTCTTATCCCTCAGAGTCTAAGGGCAAGGATCCTAAACAGCCATAGTTGAAGCATCTAATGGGCTACATACACCTGTAACTGAACTTGTTCAAAACCCTCAAGGACAATATCCTGTACAAGAAGTAAATGGCCAACTCAGATATGCCTGTGTCCACATGCTCTTTTCTCTCAACAACCTCAAACAGCTCAAACAAGATATGAAGTTTTCAGAGAACCATTGATGTTGAAAGGAAAAACAAAAAAATTTTAAATACAAGCCTGGCCAGGATGCTCACCAAGACCAGGCAGACATGTCTGGCTGGCCTGATAACAGAACACTCATTATTTTCTTTTTTTTAAAGGTTACCTTTCTTTCTTTCTTTCTTTCTTTCTTTCTTTCTTTCTTTCTTTCTTTCTTTCTTTCTTTGTGTGTGTGTATGTGGCCAGCTCAGCCCACCAGGGGGCGGGGCTGGCTGGCATGTGGTGCTGGGGGATTGAACCGTGCTCCCTGTGCTTTGCTAAGCTTGTTCTAAGTAGGTGCTTTAGACCACTGAGCCTTCTCACAAGCCCCTCATTATTTTCTTTTACTGTAGTTAGTATATGGTCTACAGAGTCTCACTACCCAGATCAGACTTGTAGTGATCATTCCTGTTTTTCAGCCTCCAAAGCGCTGGGATTATAGGCACGTGCCACCTTGCCCAATCTCAATTGACATCTCAGTGAGCCCTGGGGGCAGGGCTGGCACAGCAGGCCAGTGATCAAACCCCAGTCCCTGTGCCTGCCTAAGCAGGCACTTTAGTCTGTTGAGCTGTCTGGCCAGCCCTAACTCCTTCTTTTATGCAAACCACTGTCTCACTGCCTTTGTGTAACTGATAGCCTTGCAGTCTAACTTCAAATATAACAGGATATCTTCCTTTGTGTAACTCATGCTTATTTAGCTGACGGCCTTGCAAGTAATTTGAGATGTTTAAACTCCCTTAGCAACTAGTGTGTCATCCAACCCTCCAATCATGTGCCATATCTGCCTTTGTACTACCCCACTTACCTTTCTTATAAAAGTCCCAAAGCCCCACCAGAGTGGGGGCTGACTCTGGGAGAGAGCCCAGTCAAGCCTCCAGTGTAAATAAACTGTCCCCTAACCCTCCTTGGTGCTAAAAGCCTGCCACCTTGGCTATGTGACTGTGCCCTGCATAACAGAGGGAACATTTTGGTCATCAAAACAAATCCCCAAGATCAGTGGAGACCCTTCCAGGCATAAGCCAGAAAAGCTTTATCCAGTCCTAAATGAAGATCCCAAGTCCAACTTGTCACCTCTTTACATCCATAGGACCCAAACTGTCAAGCCAGACTCACAGCCCCTACCACCAATCCAAGCACCATGAACACAGCTGCAGGGGGAGTAGGAGGGTCTGCCCTTCCAGAGTCAGTGCCACTTGCCACTAAGACCAGCACCACTGCCACCCCAGTGAGTGCTAACCACAGAAATCTGCTGCAGACAAAAATACCAGCGTAGTCAAGGCTGTCACCATCACAACCAGAACTGCTGTTGCTGCCCCTAGCCCCACTGACATTACTGCCATCAAGCAGGTCTCAGGACCAACTTCTCTCTTCACCTGCTCCAGTTCCAACCTCTAGTGGCCTGTTGGCTCCATCAATTATTCCTAATTCCATGGGACCCACGCTGCCTCCCCTAGTTTCTGCTCCAGAATTTCTGTTGTCTGGAGGCCTTCATCTGCAAACCTTCCTGCCCACCACTCAGTCCACACTGCTTCTGGCCCACCCAGAGCCTCCAACCACTATCCCAGACTCCACAGATGCACTGCCAACAACCACTTCAGTGCCTCCTAAATGCAACTGATTCCTTATACTGTTGACCTAGACAGAAACACTGACAGCCCTATCAGCCATCACTTCTGTTTTGCCACTCGGCTTGAACTTCCAGTTCATCTCTAGCTGCCGCTTTGTGTCTACCACAAAGCCCAGGGAGGTACAACCAACCAACTACCCTTGATGTATTATTAGCCATTTAGCTCCACTGATCTCCTGAATTGGAAGCACCACAGCTAGCCCTACTCAGAAAAGCCCTAAACAATGAATGGCCGCCTTATATCCATTTTTCAGACCCACCTACCAACATGGGATGACTGTGAGCAGCTTCTTTTGATCCTGTTTAGTATTGAAGAATGGTGCTGCATTCTAGACAGGGCTCAAACCTGGCTAAAATCATAAGTTCCCACCACTGTGGTTGATCTTGATGCTTGAGTGAATATAGTTCCCCCTCAAGAACATCCAAACTGGGACTACATGGCAGAAAACCATTAGGCCTTAAATCAATACTGCACAACCCCAGTACAGCAAAAACAAAAAAACCCAAAACAAAAATCAGAGTGGCCAGAAAGAATATCAACTAACAAGTAACATGGTGTTATATCAACAGAGAGCTATCCAAGGACACTTCCTGTCCTTCACCTTCTATAACCAGAGAGTAATTATATTCAACTTTGCATCTGAGAGAAACAAGGAGAAATTGTGAACTGCTTAATACTGCAC
Organism: Octodon degus; assembly: GCF_000260255.1. Classification (NCBI taxonomy): domain Eukaryota; kingdom Metazoa; phylum Chordata; class Mammalia; order Rodentia; family Octodontidae; genus Octodon; species Octodon degus. The sequence goes on along the minus strand of NW_004524621.1, from coordinate 11,573,881 downwards.
TAGGGCCAGGGATGGTGGCGCACAGTATGCCTGTAATACCAGCACTTGGGAGTGCTGAGGCCAGGAGGTTAAGGAAGGTGGATTGTTGTGAGTTCAAGACCAGCCTAGGCTACAAAGTGAGCTCAAGACCAGACTGAACTGCATAGCAAGACCCTGTCTCAAAAAGACAACAAAAAAGCACTAGGAACATTGTTTTGTTAAAAAAAATAATAATAATGCTCTCGCTCGCTCCCTTTCTGCCGCCATCTTGGTTCCGTGTTCTCCGCACAAAATGCCCAGTGAAGCCACAGAAACCGTTCCTGCTACAGAGCAGGAGTTGCCACAGCCCCAGGCTGAGACAGGGTCTGGAACAGAATCAGACAGTGATGAATCAGTACCAGAGCTCAAAGAGCAAGATTCCACACAAGCAACCACACAACAAGCCCAGCTGGCAGCAGCAGCTGAAATTGATGAAGAACCAGTCAGTAAAGCAAAACAGAGTCGGAGTGAGAAGAAGGCACGGAAGGCTATGTCCAAACTGGGTCTTCGGCAGGTTACAGGAGTTACTAGAGTCACTATTCGGAAGTCTAGGAATATCCTCTTTGTCATTACAAAACCAGATGTCTATAAGAGCCCAGCTTCAGATACCTACATAGTTTTTGGGGAAGCCAAGATTGAGGATTTATCTCAGCAAGCACAGTTAGCAGCTGCTGAGAAATTCGAAGTTCAAGGTGAAGCTGTCCCAAACATTCAAGAAAATATACAGACTCCAACTGTACAAGAGGAGAGTGAAGAGGAAGAGGTTGATGAAACAGGCGTGGAAGTTAAGGACATAGAGTTGGTTATGTCACAAGCAAATGTGTCGAGGGCAAAGGCAGTCCGAGCACTGAAGAACAACAGTAATGATATTGTAAATGCTATTATGGAACTAACAATGTAATCATTGGAAAGGAGGGCTTTTTCTGGTGTTTCAAAAAGGTCACTGCAGCTTGGTTTGAAATTTGTACTGTTTCTATCACTAATAAAGTTATGACTTATTGGATAAAAAATAATAATAATAATAGAATATTTGAGATGAGAAATAAGATATTGATATTCAAGAAATTTGCTAGTATTTTGGGATCCCATTGAATTTCCTGTTAAAGTTTGCTTGGGTTTTTTGAGACAGTACCTTGCTGCGTTGGTTTTCTGGGTGGTTGGTGCTGGCCTTGAACTCAACTGTGTAGCTTGGGCTAGCCTCAGATTTGGTGTGATCCTCCTGCTTCAGCCACTTGGGTGCTGGGATTCCAAGAGTTTGCCAACACGCCAGGTTTTTTAAAAAAAAAAAAAAACACTAACATAATTGTTTCCATTTATGTCTTGTATATCTCTTAAGTTGGAGAGTAGGTATTAAATATCTTCTCCCCCATTAAAAAAAAAATACTGCACAGCCCTCCTTGTGGAGCTCAAAGGAGAAGGCAAAAAAGCAATAAACATGTCTAAGATTGCAGAAGTCATTTAAGAATCTATGAAAGTTCAGCCAAATTCTATGAGAGATGCTGTGAAGCTTACCAGGTCCATATACCCTTAGACCCAGAGGTACCTCAAAATCAACAGATGGTCAGTGATGCCTTCAATTTTGAGTCAGGCTCAAAGTTGAAAGAAAAATCCAAAAGTTTGACTGCTTTGCTGGTATGGACGCCACCCAGTTAGTTCAGATTTCTCAAAAAGCTTTTGTGAACCCACAGAAGAAGAAAAAGAACAACAGCATGAGGCAGATTGCAGAACCCAACAGAAAGCTGTTGTCCTGGCTGCAATGTGAGGAAAGTCTGTTCCTGAAATATTCCACCAATGCAAATCCCATTACTGTTACTGGCAGAAGGGGCCCCCATAAGCCTCACATCTAAAACTGGTGATACCTTTATGTCCTGGCAGGCTGACCAATGTGCTTACTACAGATAATTTGGACACTGGAAGGATAAATGCCTCCTCCATCTATGAGATACAAACAAATCTGATTATCTGGAGCCACCCGAACCTGAGCCTCTTCTCCTCTTTGATGACAACAAATAGGATAGACTGGCCTCTATTAGACTGGGCCCCAAGAGCCTACAGTCATTGCCAGAATCAGGGAAAAACCTACAATTTTCATGGTGGACAGTGAGGCTGAACATTCAGTTGTAACTTAGCCTGTTGCTCCTTTGACCTCCTGGTGAGTTCAAATTATTGTTGCTACAGGAACTCCCTCTAAAAAGAAATTCTGATGGAACAGGTCCCACAAGATTGGTGGATAATTTATTAAACATTAATTTTTATATATGCCTGTGTGCCCTATTCCTTTCCTAGGGCATGACCTCCTCTCCACATTGGGAGCAACTATTTCTTTTGCTACACACCAGCCAGCTTCCCTCATGCTCAAGTCCACTGCTCCAGACTTGATATTCACTCTGCACCTTAAGCAGAAGAATAGCAAGTACATCAGCTGGAAGTGCCTTACAGTCATAACTGTGAAGTTCTGAGAGACTTGTTTCCAAAAGGATGGTAAGTATGGAACCCACCCCTGGGGCTTGCAATCAGTCATCTCCCATTGGTGATCAACCTCAGTCCCATTGCAATCTCTCGCTGTTAAACAGTACCCTATGTCAAGAGATGCCCACATTGTCATCCAACCCCACATCTCCCTCTTGAGACAGCTCGGAATCCTGGTATGTCAATTGCATTGGAACCCTCCTTCTCCCAGTGAAACAGCCAAACCAGGGTCTTGAATCAGAAGATTAGTAGAAGGAAGGAAGGAAGGGAGGAAGGAAGAGAGGAAGGAAAGAAGGAAAGAAGGAAGGAAGGAAGGAAGG
>NW_004524621.1:11564892-11570879 GCF_000260255.1 Octodon degus | reverse complement strand
AGGGAAGGGAAGGGAAGGGAAGGGAAGGGAAGGGAAGGGAAGGGAAGGAAGAAAGAAAATTGGTCCCTGGAAAGTCCCAATGCATACCTGTCAATAAGCCTGGATTCTGTGGCTAAAGGCTGGCATCCCTGCCTGAGAGCACTGGCAACAACTGCCCTTATGATTGAAAAAACTAACAACCCTAGGACAAAATCTAACAGTCCAGGTACAGTATGCTGTTCTAGAGCTACTCAACAGTTGGAGACATCATTGGCACTTGATAACTGTATCACTCAGTATCAAGCACTACTCTGTAGAAATCCCCATCTTACTTTTCAGCTGGTCAAACCACTAAATCCAGTCACCTTCCTGCCCACCATCCAGATCTATAGATGGAACCTTTATCTGATGCTGAGTACACCATGTTTATGGATAGAAGTAGCTCGGTCAGGGATGGAAAACACCAGGCCAGCTATGTAGTTGTTACTACAGAAGAGGTGCTCCTACTTGGACCTCTTCACCAACAGTGGTCTACTCAACAGGTTGAACAGTGGGCCTTAATACAAGCTTCCAACCGGGCAAAGGTAAACATGTACACTGGTAGACTCAAGGTATGCTTTTGCCACTGCTTATATCCAGGGCATGCTGTACAAGGAGTATGGACTTATCATAGCAGAAGGAAAATAAATTATAAACAAGGATGAAATTTCTTAACTCATAATACAATTTGGAAACCTAATCCATTGTAAAGGGCACCAAAAAATCTTCACATTCTTTAGGGATTTAAAGTTTAACATATCAATACATGATGGACAATACCTGTTCCATGTTATGTCCAAGATGTTTGATATTCAGACAGATAGTGAGGTTAAGCTCAACTGCCTATGTTATAGGGTAAAAATATCCTGGAGGGTTAACAACTTAAGTTTGCAGACCAAAAGTTAGAGAAAAAGAAGGGTTGTAAGGGCAGCCAACATTTTGGCCCTAGCCTTTCAAGGTCAGTGAGGACTCAGGACATAGGAGAATCTATACTATAACATATTGTATCTCAGTTGTGTCCCAAATTTTCTGATCAAGGAGATTATGGGGCCAAAGAGGAAAGTAATCGACAATGTCAAATATGCCTAAAGAGACTCACATGGAGAGAAAACATTCTCTCAGGCTTTCACAGAGAGAAAATTGGTCAAGCAATGGCCATGACTCATCCACATGGCTGACATTCATAAAGGATCTACAAACTGCAGTACAGGGTTTCAGGGTAAATCCTGAGGGGATTTGACTGACCTTGTCAGATACAAAAGTTACATTTATTGTTATATAGATCTTGTTTTATCTTGGTCTTAATCATCCAGCAAAAAAGTATAAAAACGAGGTATAAAAAGTAAAGCCATGGGCCAGGGAGATAGCTCAGTAGAATAAGTGCTTGCCTGGCAAGCACAAGGTCCTGAGTTCAATCCCTGGTACCACAAAAAAAAAAAAAAAAAAGTAAAGCCATATTAATAGGCTGAGCTGTAAAAGGCTCAAGTCAACAACTTCTGACATTGCCAGTTCTACAGATAACTCACTACTATTATGGACTACTGGACTATATTCATTATTTTTCTAAATTCACACACCTACAATATTTAAATGGCAATGGAATACCCATCTCTGACAAAACTCAACAAGGGAATACAAATGAGGGACCATTTTGTATCTGTATATACAAAATAGTTAGGATAAAAAAAAATAGTTAGGATAGATATGCAGTTATTTTCTCTTAATTCATTGAGAAGAAAGATTTGTACTAATAGTGTTTGGACAGGATATCATGTCTGCATCTTGTACTATGAATAACCTCTACAAAGACAATATGCAATGTATTAATTATTGAAACTGTCCTACTAATTGGGGTTTGTGTGTGTGTGTGTGTGTGTGTGTGTGTGTCCAGCTCAGCCCACCAGGGGGCGGGGCTGGCTGGCATGTGGTGCTGGGGGATTGAACCGCAGTCCCAGTGCTTTACTAAGCTTGTTCTAAGTAGGTGCTTTAGACCACTGAGCCATCTCACCAGCCCTACTAACTGGCTTTGAAACTGTCTCATTGCTATTTATTTCTCAATAAAATTAATAAAAAATAAAAAAGTAAAAGACACTGTCACTCAGCAATCACAAAGCACATGAAGTTGCCAAAGCTGCCAAATGGCAGCAGAAGGCTCCACTTGGGAAAGAAATGATTTAGTACAGAATCCTTGTGCTAACATGACATATCCCCTAAAACTGTTGTCAGTCGCTGCACTGGGCCTTTCTGTTGCACCAAGGAAGAAATTAAATGAGCACAACAAAAAGGGGCCTACATGGACCCAAATGGTGCTTGGACCTTACTAGATGATCAAATGATAGTTCCACTGAATTTGGCCTATGCGTGGGTAAAATAGTACCATGATATTATTCATGAGGGTAAAATTGCCATGAATCAGCTTCTAAGCTGCTACTATTATATTCCAAAGTTAGCTTCAACTTGTGCTTCTGTTAGTAATAGATGTCAGATCTGTGCAAGGACTGAACCAACATCTGAGCCTATACCGCCACCTAGTATCCAACATGCCGGACTTTCCCTTTTTGAAGACTTACAAATAGATTTTATGGAAGCTACAAAATGTAGAGGCTACACATATTTCCTGTTGCTTAATCTGGGTGGCTGGAGACATTTCCAACTAAAACAGACAAAGTCACTGAAGCCTGTAGTTTTACTACAAAAAATTATCCCTAGATACAGGCTACCCCTAACTATATGCAGAGACTAATGAACCTGTGTTTTTGGCAGAAATAACCCAGAACTTACTTACAGAGTTAAAAATCAGACGGAACATACAGCAGACAGGCCAAAACATTCTGGAAAAGTTGAATGAATAGGACCTTAAAGTGAATATTGACTAAGTATCACCAAGAAACCCAGGCATCATGGATAATTTTGCTTTCCATGGCTCTCCCTAAGATCTGAAGCTTGGGACGGTGAGATAGCTCAGTGGAGTAAAGCTGCCTGCTTAGGCAAATTTAGGCAAGCCTGTAAGGACCACAGTTCAATCCCTGGCACCACATGCCACACCAGCCCCACCCCCAGAGTGGACTGAGCTGGCCATGGATTCTGGGTGTAGTGGAGTATACCTGTAATCCCAGGCTGGGGAGGCTGAAAACAGGAGGGTCACTATGAGTCTGAGCTGTGTAGTGAGACCCTGTAGCAACCAAATACATTTTTTAAAAAAGGTCTGAAGCTCATCAGGGCCCATGGAATATACATCCTTTGACATTTTATATGGGAGACCCCACCCATATTTAGGGCCTCCAAAAAGTACACCAACTAGGTAACATATTTGTGAAGGGACAACTTACAGTTAGGAAAATCTTTTTCTCAAGTACATGAGAATATAGCTGAAAGGGCAGTCATCCTCACTGGGATCCCTGCATACTTTCAACCCAGGTGACCTAGTGTACATTAAATATTGGAAAAAGAAGCCCCTACAATCTACCTGGAAGGGCTCCTATCTAATTTTGACCATCCCACAGTAATAAATGTTTCTGAGATCCAGCCATGGATCCATCATTCTCACATCAAGAAAGCTCACCCATCAAGGAGGTTATGGAGCCACAGAGGAATGTGATTGATGATGTACAGTGTGCCTAAGGAGTGTCACATGGAGAGAAAACTTTTTCTCAGGCTTGCACAGAGAGCAAATTGGTCAAGCATTGGCCGTGACTCATCCACATGGCTGACACTGAGAAAGGATCTACAAAGTGCAGTACAGGGTTACAGGATAAATCCTGAGGGTACTTGACTGAGCTTATCAGATACAAAAGTTACATTTCTTGTTCTATAGGTCTTGCTTTATCTTGGTCTTAACCATCCAGCAGAAAAGTATAAAAATGAGGTATATAAAGTAAAGCCCTATTAATATGCTAAGCTGTAAAAAGCTCGAGTCAACAACTTCTGCAGACAACCCACTACTATTGTGGACTACTGGACAGTGTTGGATTGTTTTGCTGAATTCAAGCACCTATAATATTTAGATGCCAACAGAATACCCATCTTTGACAGGACTGAACTGGAGAGGGGGGGATACAGAGGAAAGACCATTTTGTATTTGTATATACAGAATAGGTAGGATAGATGTACGGCTGCTTTTGCTTGGTTCAGTGAGAGAAAGGCTTTGTAGTAGCAGTGTTTGGACGGGATGTCCTGACTGCTTCTTGTGCTCTGGATGACCGCTGAGAAGATAACAGTGTGCAATGTGTTAATTATTGAAAATGTCTTATTAATCAGCTTGAAAAGTGTCTCATTGATATTTGTTTCTCAATAAAATGAAATCAAAGAAAAGAAAAAAAGAAAGCTCACCCAGATGACTGTTGGAAAGCCTACCTGGATGAGCCAGCTCCCTAAGAAGACAATCCTGAGTAGAAAATGAATTCAAAAGCCCTACTCCTGTCACTCCAGAAGCTTATGGGTCTACTCATGGCTGAAATCAGACACACACTATACACCAGAGCATCTGCCATGATTGATTCACATTGTTACCCAATTTGGTTTTTGATCCCTCTCCTCTTGTTAATCTCAGTGTTTGCCCTAGAGTTTTGGGCAGTGTCCCCAGAAGACTGGTAAGTCCCTCATAAGGACACTTTCATTCTCTTTTACATTGGTGTATGTGTTGGACTGTGTACTTTGCCTTTTTTAAAGTTATGATGATTGCCACTTCTAACCTGCATCTGCTCCTACTGAACTTGTTTGCCCACATGTTTGCCACACAAATTCAGAATACTGGGAGTTACAAGTCCAATTAGCTGAAAAGATAAAAATTCTTTTTTCTTTTTTTACCATAAAGATTCTTAACTGAACCAGATTGGATATTCCTCAGACCACAGTCCACAGTACAGTGTCTCTGTACTTTGATATCTGCCCCAACATAACCAGCCCCTTTTCCTCAGGCTGCTGAAGCTTAGATTGGGATCATGAATATTGGACTAATAACAAACATATTTGCCTTGGTTGGGACCAAATACATGAAACAACAGTTTATGGAGGCTACTGTCATGGGATAGATTACTTCTGTGATAACTGGGGTTGCCCAAATTTCTGTTATCTTGAGTATGGGACATATAATTGGGAGTGTGTCCCTTTACTCAGTTCTGTTCAAACCCAGAATGTCAACTAGGAACCTACAGTCTGATAAACTATACCATCAAAAACTCTAACCATGAAAACACCAAACAAATTCTAAAATGACTGTACCATTATACATTTTACTAGGCTTGTATGAGTTTTATTTTTCCATGTTCTCATCAATACTTTGACCCAGAGACATATACATTTTAGTTAATAGTATTGATATGTTTTACAATTTTCATTTTCATTTATTGTATAAACTAAAAATGCTTAATTTTTTTTTCCGGAACCAGGGATTGAACTCAGGCCCTTGCGCTTGCCAGGGAAGCACTTATTCCACTGAGCCATCTCCCCAGCCCTAAAATGCTTAAATTTATTGACTATCTTTTTAAAAAAAATATGTGTTGAAGTCATGTCTTCCATTTTCTCCTGAGTCATCAGTTTTATTGGTTTGTTGTCACTATATATATTTTGAGTATGAGATGTTTTGGTTTACGTCCACTGCAGATATCTTTCCCATTTTCTTTGTTTTCACTCTCTTATTACTAACCTATGATGAAAAGAAGCCCCTCATTTTGTATTCTCCCAGGCATTAATCATTTCCTTTGCATTTAGTGCTTTATACATTTTGTTTCAGAAAGTATTTTTAAAAACTTGTATGATGGGCCGAGGAGATGGCTCAGTAGAATAAGTGCTTGCCTGGCAAGCTCAAGGGCCTGAGTTCAATCCCTGGTTCCACAAAAACAAAAATAAATAAATAAATAAATAAATAAAAACTTGTATGATGATATTCTCTTGGGTTATCTTTGGAAGCATTTTGCTTGTTTTTTATGTAGATCTACAAAATGCCTGGAATTGACTTTTGCCTATAATGT
>NW_004524621.1:11558897-11564383 GCF_000260255.1 Octodon degus | reverse complement strand
TGCATGGCTGGAGTGTTGTGGGGATCGAACTACAGCAAACTGAGGCTGCCAGCATTGTGGAAGCAGCCACTTAAAGAACTGAGCTAGGGCTGGGCCCCCAAGTTTCAATATTTTTCAAGTGGATATTAAACTGATCTAGTATCATGTAACAAAAATGTCATCTTTCCTTACTGCTTTTGCATTTCCATTTTTGTTATATATCAATCATCCTGTTTAAAAAAAAAAAAAAAAAAAAAAAAAAAACTCCAACCATAAAAGCTGGATACAGACAGAGTCATCAACTAGGTGTTCAAATCAATTGTAGAAAAGATCCAGGAATGTTAATAATCTTTAAAAAGGTTTTGGTCTTGCCATTTATCAGGGTCCCTATGCCAGGATCACCATTGTTTTCTTCGACACTCCTGGCACCCCAATCAAATAGGTCCCAAACAGTGCCCCACCATGCCAGACAGACCTGCTGCACTTGGTTAACAGTATACATCAGGTCCTCCAAGCAGCAAATCCTAAATTAGGAGATGACTGTTGGCTCTCTGTACCCCTTACTGCTCTCTTGTTCTCTGCTTTAGGCCTAACTCTAAATGACTCCAGTCTTAACACTTCCTCCATCTCTGACCACTTGTTTCAGTCCCACCCGACTTCGGTATGGGGAAATATCTCCTCCCTCCTAGGCTCCTCCACAACACTGACCGTCTCAGCTTACTGTATAGACATTCAAACTGTCACCTTAGACTCACTGATGGCCCCTTACAGAACTTTCATGCTCTGACAGGGTCTACCAGGTGTTTTCAGGTTCAAAACTGAGCCTCTGTGCCCTCATCTACCTCTTACCTGACCTCTTTGTCTACTCAGGTCAACAGGGCCCCACATATGCCCACCAGCCCCAACAAAAGTTATGACCTCATGATATTACCAATCTTGCTAAGATATCAGTAGCAGGAAGTTTAACCCTCAGTACCACTGCCATGGGCACAGGCCAACAACTGTGCTTACAATTGAGCACCCAAATAGAAGATGCTTTTACAGCAATTTAGGGAGTCCTCAATATACTACAAAACCAGACTGATTCCCTAGCCATAGTAGTTCTGCAAAACTACAAGACATTAGACCTCTTCATAGCCCAATGAGGGGGAACTTGCTTGCTTGTTTGTTTTCTTTTGGTACTGGGAATTGAACTCAGAACCTTGTATTTTCCAGGCAGCACTTGTGCCACTGAACTATATCCCCAGCCCCACTTGCTCCATCTTAGAGGAAGACTGTTATTAGGGAAACAGCCCACTAGTTATGGGACCAAATAAATCAGCCAACCCATCACAGACAGGAAGGTTCCTACTGATGGAGTTCCCAGGAAACTGGGACACTAACCAGTCTCTTCCTCATATTCTTTTTTTTTTTCCATATCTTTATTAAGAAACAAATAGCAATGAGACAGTTTCAAATCTTATTAGTAGGACAGTTTCAATAATTAATACATTGTATATTGTTGTCTTAGTGGTTTTTCATTGTACAAGATACAGACTCTTCCTTATATTCTTGAGAGCTTATTTGGAGTTTCTAGCAGGGGAGTGCAGCTACTCATATACCCTTGAGGAACAGTCCTCCTCTATTGGGAGTGGTCGTCCTCTTCAACTGAGTGCGCAGCTTTAGGAGGGATGCACATGGATTGTTGAGGAGAGAAGGGGACACTTGCCTAGCCAGTCAGATCAGCCGAATCAACCCTGGCGATCAATAAGGCGACAGATGTCGCAGCCAGATCGCCCTCACATCCAAAACTTTTTTTTTTTTTTGCAGAACTGGGGATTGAACTCAGGTGCTTGTGCTTGCCAGAGAAGCACTTATTCTACTGAACCATCTCCGCAGCCCAACTTCCTCATATTCTTAATAAGACCTTGCCTATTAAATTGGCTCACCTCTTTCATTATAAAACAAATAAACAATATTAGCCTTTTAATAACCCTCAGGAGATGATCTGGGGCCTCTGGATCCTGAATAAGCAATACAGGAAAGAAACAGAATGTATGAAACAAATTCAAATGATATAAAGGAAATTAAAACCTCAATCACAAGCTGGCAAAACCATTTGAGTGAAAGTGAAAATAGGCTTTCTGACCTTAAAGACACCACTGCAGCTAGTGAAAGAGTAAGAAAATATCTCTTTAAAACAACTAGGATGGGGCTGGTGAGATGGCTCAGTGGTCTAAAGCACCTACTTAAAACAAGCTAAGCTAAGCAAAGCACAGGGACTGTGGTTCAATCCTCCAGCACCACATGCCAGCCAGCCCCACCCCCTGGTGGGCTGATCTGGCCACACAAAAACCACAAAATAAAAGTAAATACATATTTAAAAAAAAACTAGGATGCAGGAAAAAATAATTCAATACCTTCAAGACGATGCAAAGATGAACAATGTGAGACTAATAGGCATCAATGAGAAGGAAGGAGTCAATACAAAAGATATAAAAAGAATATGGGCAGAATAGCAGAAAACTTCCCAAACATGGGGCAATAATCTGACATTCCCGTAAGCGAAGCATATAGAACTCCAAATAATATCAACCCAATGAAAACCACACCCAGACATATAATAATCAAGATCCCAGAAATTCAGCACAGGAACCATATACTAAAAGCCGCTAAAACAAAGAAACAGATCACATTTAAAGGAAAACCCATCAGAATAACAGCAGATTTCTCTTCACAAACCATCAAGTCAAGAAGAGCATGGAGCAAAGTACTTCAAGTCTTGCAAGAAAACAAATTCCAACCCAGACTGATCTATCCTGCAAAACTCTCTTTCAAGAATAAGGGAGAAGTGAAATACTTCCATGACAAAGAACAACTAAAGAATTACATGATGACAAAGCCAAGCCTACACAGACTACTAAATGAGGTTCTAGAGAGGGAGCAAATTGATCACAGCCCCATGAATGAGAATGGAAAGAACCCACCAAATAGGGCAAACAATTAAGCACAGGAGAAGAAGAGGAATACAATAGTAGTCTTTCAGTTATTCTTTTGTGTTCACCAGCAAAATATTTCAATCAGCACACTCTACAAATGGACTTCTCTTCCACCCTATGGGCCATGATTCCACTTGAGTCTACAGGGTGGATTTCAAAGAAATAGCTGTAGCTCAGTTCCACAAGTGCCGCCTGGCCTCCAGTAACTGCCATGGTCATTATGCATGTCCACAACACATTAGAACTTTGTGCGACATCCTATCCTCAAACTGTTAGAAGTGCTGGTCATTTGCTTGCCATTCCAGTATTTCTCTCTTTTTTTAAAAATATTTTTATTTATTTATGTGTGTGTGTGTGTGTGTGTGTTGCCAGCTCAGCCCACCAGGGGGCGGGGCTGGCTGACATGTGATGCTGGGGGATTGAACCGCAGTCCCTGTGCTTTGCTAAGCTTGTTCTAAGTAGGTGCTTTAAACCACTGAGCCATCTCACCAGCCCCTCCAGTATTTATCTTGTTTTATTCTTAGTACTTCTTTGCTATCATGAAAAGTTTTTCTTAGTTCAATTGTTTTGAAACATTTAATTTTTAATTAATTAGTATTTAATTTTCTGAATATTATTTAATCTTAATTTTTGTCCTAAGAGTTATACTATACCTTTGACTTACAATTCATTTAAAAGACATTGTATGATATCTTCTCTTAGTATTAGAAACTTTAAAAAGTATATTTCCATTTTCTGTTGACTTTATATTACTTCTTCCCTGTCTTTTATACACACATACACACACATATATGAAAAAAAAATATGTGTATAACCCAACATAAGATTGGTACTGTTTCATAGAAATCTGCAATGACCTTTAAATAAGGGTTCATCTAATATATTTTTATATAGTCCTGCATAACTATCATGTTGAGAGCTCTTTATTGTTCATCCAGGAGCATACTGCAACTTCTCTTGCCTTTTGAATTATGTTCTTTGTTATTTCCTATATGCTACTTCTGGAGGTATTAAAATATTTCAAGTTTGTATAACTAGAAAATCTTCCTTTTAGTTTTCAAAGGTATGTTTGCTAAGTATAAAATTCAAAGAGGACAGATCTTTTCTTTCAGTCCTTTAATTAATCTAGTTTCTTACACACTTGGTCCTTTTTTTTTCTTTCTAATGTGGAATAAGATGCTATTTAATTTTGTTCTTCCATAGCTAATATTTTTATGTATATGCTTTAATGATTATAAGTTGAACTAAATTCAGAAATTTTAAATCTTTAAATATTTATTGCCTACTCCTTTCTACTTTGAGAATTCTAATTATATGAATATAAGTTTCTTGGTTTTGACACAGTGAAAAAATAAATAAATAACCCTCAGGTCTGGTACTTCCTACACAGCCCTAAGCACCAATATCTCTGAAAATTGTATTTCTGATTAACTAAAACAAAAGGGGAAAATTATTTTAAAAAATTAAATAAAAGTCTACCCAGGATTCCTGGTATGGTGTGCCCAGGGTGCCAGGGCCAGCACAGCATATAGTACAGGAGATCAAACTCTGGACCTTCATGCCAGGCAGGCACTTAGACCACTGAGCCATCTCCTCAGCCCTAAACCCCTATCTTTACTGCCTTTGCGTAACCCATGGCCTTGTCACCCAGCCTTCCAATTATAATGTGCCAGATTTGCTTTTGTACCTTCCCACTTACCCTCCTTATAAAAGTCCCAAATCTGGTATCATTACAAACTGCCACTGCATTTGGAGATGAATCTCATGTTATTAATTTTAGAAGGGCAGAGGACAGACAGCCTAGGGAACAGCCAATTTCTACTGGAGCCCAAGTAGTACCTATACAAAAGCCGAGCTGGCCTATCAAACAGATACAAGATTGAAATAGAAAACATATTCAGACATGTATTCTTGAAGGTCTAATAAGGATGAGAATTAAGCCCTTCATTATCTTAAACTATCAACTATTCAACAGGAAGAAAAGGAAAACCGCTTTGCCTTAGATTATTTATGAGAGGAATTCATAAAATATACATTCCTAGCTCCTGACTTGATAGGAAAATTATTCCTAAAGATAAGTATATTCCCTATTACAGATCCAAGCCAAGGTGCAGCGTGGGGGAGACCCGCTGCCACCCCCTTGGGATGCCCCCCAACTCTGCAGCAACTCCCCCACCCCGCCCGCTAAGTAGGAATTTCTGCCGCGTTCCAGGAACCCCCCAGACCCACTCCTAGCCCATGCCCGGTGAGTGTATGGGAGAGCTTCCGGCTAGCCTGCTCAGCGGGACCTACTACTGGTCCCAGCCCAGGAGCAGCGTGGGTGAGACCCTCTTCCATCCCCTTGGGACGCTCCCCACCACTCCCCAGCACCTGCCCCACACCGCCCGCCCAGTAGGAATTTCTGCCCTGTTCTGGGAACCCCCAGAACCATTCCCAGCCCATGCCTGGTGAGTGTGTGGGAGAGCTGCCTCTCCCCCCTACACCAACGTGTCCCCTACAGGCTCAGCTCAGGCCTGGCATACAGGCCTG